>NC_137114.1:10576690-10914190 GCF_949357685.1 Gobio gobio
TGTAGGCACTTTAAAGTCGTACTTAGTAGGGATAGTCCACCCAAAAATGAAAATATTTTCATAATTTATTCACCCTCAAGTAGTTTCAAACCTGTATGAATTTATTTCTTCTGCTGAACACAAAATAAGTTTTTATTTTTAAGAATGCCCGTAACCAAACAGTTGATGGTCCCCATTGACTTCCATAGTATTGTTTTTTTCCTACTATGGAAGTCAATGGGAACCATGAACTGTTTTGTTGACATGATGACAGAATGTTCATTTTTGGGTGAACTATCCCTTTAAGCTATAAACAATTTAAAAATGAGTAAAAACTGCTAAGTTACAAATTGCTACATGTTAATTGGATAGAAACAAAAAAAGTTGTACCATGGTTATACAAAGAGTTTGTCTGCACACTGACATCTTTAAAAAGCATTTGTATAACATACACTTGCAAGGGACATTTCATTACATACTTCACCAGAGACAGACATGGTGCAACATTAAAAAAAAATACTATAAGGCACTCATGTGGTGAAAGTTAAAAGCCTTTAATTAACTAGGCTTAATTTTTTTTAAAAACACACACAATTAAAAGGTGTGGATCTACGCATTTTTTACTTTAAAAAAGCACATCTTTTAACAGTTTACTATTTCAGCTATGAAAGTGGTTGCTTCAGGTAGCTGTTATTATAAAGATTCAAGTTGTCTTAAATGGTTAGTTCACCCAAAAATTAAAATTAGACCATGATTTACTCACCCTCAAGTCATCCTAGGCATTATCCATAGACATTCTTCTTTCGGATGAATAAAATCTCTTTTATCAACGGTGCGTACGCACAGATTTGTGCATAATGAGTGCGTAAGAACAGTTTCACGCAAAGTGTGGGATCCAACTTGTACTTATATGTCGAAATGTGTGTAAATATACACACACCTCTGAGCATGCTTACGCAGAGAATCTAGTGGTAGAATGGCGACACTACACATAAAAAGCATTTAAGACAGTATGCATTAAGCAAACCACATATGTCATGTGTTTCCTTTAATTATAAAACACTCAATTTATCATTTTTGTAGTTTTAAACACGATGCGTAATTGGTGTCAAACCCTATAAAAGACAGCTGTGACAAATGTTGATTGCAATTATTTCCTTACCGAAATCCTCAACAAGCCGAAATAAAATGGGGCTTTTATGCTATCGCCAGCTTCCCAAACATAGGAGCCATAGGGCCCTATTTTAACGATCTGAAACGCAAGTGTCAAAGCGCGAAGCGCAAGTAACTTTGTGGGCGGGTCTCGGCGCTGTTGCTATTTTCCCGGCGGGATAAATGGCTCTTGCGCCCGGCGCAAATCTAAAATGGGTTGGTCTGAAGTAGCTTCATTATTCATAGGTGTGGTTTGGGCGTAACGTGAATAAACCAATCAGAGCGTCATCCAACATTCCCTGTAAAAGCAGGTGCGCAAGTTCCATTATGGATTGCTATTATTATGGCGTATTTACCAGGCGCACGCCAGGAGCGGTTCACAGCCGAGGAGACTGATGTTCTTGTAAGAGCAGTGAAAGACAGAGAAGTTGTGTTGTATGGGGATGGGAGAAACCCACCCAAAATAGCGTCGGTTAAACAGGCGTGGGAGGAAATAGCCACAATTGTTTCATCAGCTGGCATCCCCAGGACGTCGCACCAGTGCCGCAAGTGCTACAATGACATCAGAAGACGGGGGAAAGTCCAAGCTTGCCAGCATCAATCGGGCACGCCGTGTAACGGGAGGTGGATCTGCCTCTACTCAGGACCTGACGCCAGCAGAGGACATCGCTGCGTCCACCCTCACCGATTTTTTTTCCTGGTTCTTGATGGACAAACCAATTTGTTAGATGTCCTTATATACATATATGTCTTGCCAGAAGTTGCCACTATTGGGCAAACAGGTCTCCTTAATTATTAGACTACAATTAGCCTGAATAATTTGTAAGCTAGATTTATGCCTATTTTTCACATCTTCGTGGCACACCACAATGATTTCCGTCATCTCATGTGTTAATATTTTTTAGTGTAACAATTTATGATTTGCAAAAATAACTGTTGCATCTGTGTAGATTACATGAGCAAAGTGTATGCGCGTTGTGCACGCTATACATTATGGTCAAGCATGCGCCCTTAAAATAGCATAATGAACAACGCGCAACGCGCCACCTTTAGACTAGGTTTTTTCTGGTCAGTGGCGCAATTGTTTAATGGAACAGCAAAATAGCACCAGGGATTGTTTGCGCCGGAACACGCCTCCTTTTTTGCGCTGAACCGCCCAGGGAGCGCAAGTTCATTCACTAGTTTAGCGACGTGCTTCTGTGGAGGGAAAAGCGCGTTTTGCGTGGGTGCAAAATAGGAATGACACATGCGTCGGTGTACAAAGTCAATTGCGCTGGGTGCAAGATAGGGCCCATAGACTGCACCCACATCGCCATAAAAGCACCAAAGAATTTAATGATGTAAATAGAAAAAGGGTTAATTCTGTTAACGTGCAAATCACTTGTGACTCAAATTTGTTGTTTTTAAACGTTGTTGCGCAACTCAGTCTATGTTTGTGAAGTCCCTCTTCTTTATTGTGGTGAGGAAAAAACACAATCAAGTGACTTTTAAAGGGTAGTGTTGTCACCATATAATGTTTTATAAACATAGTTCGGGAGGAGCACGTTCAGATAATTGACACAGGTGGAGAGCACTCAGCTAATCAACAGTAAGAGGTATATATATACACGCAGAAGTCTTACCTCCATTCATTGACAGTTTTCTAGCATCCCTCCACCACCCCTTCTCCACACTTTTATTTTATCAGCCACTTACATATACGGGGGGTACTCTGGGTTCGGGCCAAATTCCGAGCTCGAAGCCCTCCCCCCGGACAGCACGCCAAATACGCAGTTAAATTACTCTCCATAAATTATATGTAAGTGTGAACTCGTGAAATATAGTTAATTGGAGCTGTTTCTGAATGTTAATGCTTGTGAACGTGAACGAGCATGGTACTTATGCACATGTGAGATTTATCAACAATGATTGCTTACTCATGTGCGTAAGAACTGTTTGTGCACGTTTGATAAATACGGATTTTCTTGTACTTGGGCACATTCTAAATTTCATCCGTAAGACAAAATATAAAACCTTTTTTACGCACTGTTGATAAATGAGGGCCCAGGCTCTTCCAAGCTTTATAATGGCAATGACTTTTTGGGTCATTTTTGAAGTCCATAAAAGTGCATCTATCAATCATAACTGCTCCACACGGCTCCGGGGGGTTAATAAAGGCCTTCTGAAGTGAAGTGACGCATTTGTGTAAGAAAATATCCAAATTTAAAACTTTATAGACTAAAAAACTAGCTTCCGGGGGTCAGCGGTAGCAAGTCGGCTTAAAGAGTAACCCTTGACCCTTGAACCCTTGACTCATGCGTATTGACGAACGCAGAAGCGCTGAGGATAGAACAAAACAAAACACTAGCTGACCGCCGGAAGTTCGTTATTTTAGTCTATAAAGTTTTAAATATGGATATTTTTCTTACACAAACGCGCCGCTTCGCTTCAGAAGGCCTTTATTAACCCCCTGGAGCCGTGTGGAGCAGTTATATGATGGATAGATGCACTTTTATGATGGATGGATGGATGCACTTTTATGGACTTCAAAAATGACCCAAAAAGTCACTGCCATTTTAAAGTTTTGAAGAGCCAGGACATTTTTAATATAACGGCAATCTTATTCGTGTGAAAGAAGAATGTCATATACACCAGTGCTGCGTTCCAGTTCGTTTTTATTAGGCCCTTCACTCGTTAACTTCCCTCCGTCTCGTTCACTCGGATGTGTGTCATTGCTCACGTTGCATGAGTGCCACTACTGGAGGAACATTTGCAATGGACTGAACTGGAACGTCCTAAGCCCTTCATCACTTCGAATCCACTATGGAGTTGATTTATTTTTATTTTTTTTTCCTTTACGAAATTGTTTAATGCAGCATTCTATATGTATATAGGTGTATTTGGGTTGTTTTAAATGTTTTTAAAAATAATACAAATATCATAGGGTTGTTTGTGGTGGGGTAAATTAAACGCGATATGCGGTGACGTCACAATCTTGTTGCATTGTGGTATATGAAGCTGCCTGGAGTGTACATATGAAGTAGACTCGCTCCCTCTGTGAAAATTGAGGGAGCAAGGGTCTGTCCATATAAACTTCACAAAGTGGAACGTACTTCAAAATGGCGGCGGGGATTCCCCCAAGGGGAAGTGCTAAGGGAAGTTGGCAGGTGCGTGTCTAAAACTGGCGGGGAACGCAGCACTAGGATGACTTGAGGGTGAGTAAATCATGGGCTAATTTTAATTTTTGGGTGAACTATCCCTTTAAGACATTTCTGTGTGTTGCCCTTTGTAATAACTTGCCTTTTGAAACTTTGCTACATTCTTTTTGTTTATTGCTCTGTCATTGGTTTACAGGATGTGTGTCAAGAGACTAAATTGCTGTCCTGACTCACAGATAAACAAACAAAGACAGTGAGATAAGTAGAAGGAAAGCAATGAAGAAAGAATAAATAAGGGAAAGGATAGAGAGAGCGAGAGAGAGAGAGAGAGAGAGAGAGAGAGAGAGAGAGAGAGAGAGAGAGAGAGAGAGAGAGAGATAATGTACTGTTTCTCCAACCTTCTGAATCTTTCCTATAGAAGACTCCGTGAGGATGGATAGAGTAAGGCCTGCTTGCAAAGTTCTTCAAATGCACCACCATGACATCATCGACCTCAGCCCGTAGAATAGGTCCAAGGAAGCCAAGCCACTTAGGTTTAGGTATTTCACTGGAATAAGTGGCATCTGTGTACTGTCTGTACACAGCCTTTCTGTAAACACTCCCTATTCGGGTAGGGCCATTTGACAGAAAAACTGATGCATGACTGTTACAGAGAGGGATTCAGGGAAATGGGAAGCAAGTCGTTTAGTTTAAATGATCATATCTACAATCGGACATATTGTTATTATTGGGCCTAAACTGTGTACAGATCAGGATCCATTTTAACAATAATGCATGCTATCAGAATCATACCACCACTTACAAGCGACCGTGAGGATTTTAAGTAGCACAGTATTAAAAAGTAAAAAGGTAATGTGACCTGTTTTACTTTTACTGGTAAATGTGTCAAAGTGTCTGTTTGTAAAACACACACACACACACACACACACACACACACACACACACACACACACACTTACTTGTTTAGATCAACGCTTCGGTTGTTGATAAGGTTTCCGCGGGGTGCGTAATTCCAGTCTTGCTCTCTTATGCCGATATAATATGTCCTTGTCCTCTTTAGGCATTCGACGCACTGAATCGCGATCAGGGCCGTCACAAAAGCGCACACCACAGACTTCATCGCGTATAGGTGAAAACACACACTCACAGTCACACATATAACCAATATCCGACCACCGCGCAGTGATATCCGACCACTGAGAATGAGATTTTTCCCGAGATTGAAAATGTGACAGAGCTCTACATACAAAGCTCGCTGCCGGTCTAAAACAGCCTACTAACGAAACACGTGAAAACGAAACTGAAAGCGTGTCAACGGCTGCAATAGCACAATACGATATCAACCTCCCTCACGAACCGGTTCTCAGACAGAAGTGAAACTCCGCTGGCTTGCCTCATAACAGCTCCTCTGTATACACTTGCCAAGAGCAATGACTGTGCGTTCTGCTGTAAAGACAAACAAACAGGGGCGTCAGTTTGTGTTGAAAAGTGGTGGGGACAAAAGATCAGAAGAAAAAACATCACAGCTGGACGGGAAAAATATTGAATAACGGCGCATCAAAATGGGCATAGCTTAGGCCAGTCAACAACACGAAAATACTTAGCATAAAACCCTCAACAATGTTGACTGCACATGTAAAAGTCCCTGCAACACCAGCTCAACCGAACGTTAAGTCAATGATTACATTGAAATTCATTACATATGTAAAAGGAAACACATCATAAGCATACAACGCAATGTCACAAACCCGACTCAACAGTGTGGCTGTTTGTCATGTTCACAGAGAGAGAATGTATAACTTGGACAAGAAGAAACTGTGTCAAGAATTTGTTTAAGTTACTGATCGGCGCATGCATGTTTTTGGGTCATTTTAGAATCAGTAATAGTTTATTTTGTTTAAGTTACTTTTTTTGGACAATGTACATTGTTTCTTTCTGTATCTAAACTGCATTGCATGTTTTATTTTGTGTATTATTTAAATGTATAAACATTTCTTGGTTCGCTTGATTTTTCAGAACATTTGAACCAAATGCTTTCAAAAAGTGGTAGGACAAATCAGCCATTTCAAAAAGTGGTGGGGACAGTTCCCCAGCGTCCCCAGTGTAAATGACACCTATGCAAACAAACATCCATTTGCTTTCATAGGCGTTTTGAATCTACTGGACCATCGTTTGCTCGGTTTGTAAGAAGCCCCTTTGCGCTACAGTTGAGTACAAATATGAATCTGCAAGTCATGATGAGAAAATTTCTCATAATTATGCCTATGAATAGCCTATGACTAGTGTCTCATTATTTTGAGAAACTTTCTCATAACGATTAGCATCTCACAACAATGAGAAACTTAATCGTATCTTATAATTATTTATAAAAAAAAAAGTAGGCTACGTACAAAACATAATTTTGCTCATCTTTGAATTAATTACACTATTTAACTCTGACTGTTATACCATTTGAATGATATCAGTATCAACAAAATTCATCTTACTATTCATCAATTACAATTGCCTAAATAATGTTACGAGATTTATGTTCTAAATATAAGATTTTGATAGAAATAAGAAATGTTGGGGAAAATGAAATGATATATGAAGTCATAATAAGTGAATCATCATTTATTCAACCGATTCTTTCAAACCAACTTATTGATTCATGAAAAAAGCATGTGTCCACTGAATTTATGAAGGGGTCATTCTATGAAGGTAAAATGATGCCAAAAATAATTGCATGCGCAGGGTAAGATTTTTGGAAGTGTACATCTGTAAGCGTAAATTAAATTTACATGTGCAAGAGAAGCTTTGTGAAGGTGTAAATCACGTTTCAAGTGTAAAATAAAAAATGATTTGGAGCATTTTACTATTCATAAGTGTAAGTCATGTATTGTGAAACTGCAGCTTTATGCTAAATATGATCTGTATTCTTCTATTTTTCCACACTTTGTTTTTGACGAAATACGGCCAAAAGCATTGCAAGCCTGTAAACAGTGATTTGCAAGTGAAAACAAAGAACTGCAAAACGTATTGACTGCATAGTACCAATCTGTATGTGTAAACAACAAACTGTTGCAAAAGTCCAAATGTTGCCACAACTGGGGTTCAAGCCAGGAACAGAGGATTGCGGAAGTTGTGGAACGACTTGTGATGGGGAGTCGATTAGAATAGCCCCAGAGTCGAAACTCCAGCACAGGAATGCTGAAATCGCTCACTTGTTTACTGATTCTCTAATCCATAGACTATAGTGCATAGTCCTAGTACAGTTGAGTGCACTACAAGCAAGGTGAAGGTCTTTAGACAGGGATGTATTACGAGTCAGAGAGCTGTCGCAGAAACGTTGCCACATACATTTATCCTACATCTAGCTTACTTTAAACATAGAAAACAATCATAGTGACTTAATTTATAATTATAGATAACTCCGTGCCAGCTTTAGTACTGATGGTAGCCTATATTAATGCAATAAATATAGATTTGGTTTTCCATGGTTAACCTTGTGTTCATAATCGTTAAACTAACCATAAATCATAAAAAAAAACTCCCATCAAGAATAAACACATCAATGAGGGCACATTATTTTATGTATTGTAATAATTTTTTGTATCTTTGGCTGCGTCCGAAACCTGGAAAATGCTGCCTTCGGAGGACACATTTCAAGGTAGGAAGGCATCAAGGCACGTCCGAATCTAATGTTAGCTTCACTTCCTGTCTCCTGGGATACCTTCATCTGGTCGCTTTTTGAAGTCAGCATAAATGTATCCTTCGCTGCCTTTGATATCCCACAATCCTGTGCGTGTTTGTCCGAGGGGGAGTGGCTTTATTAGTCGATTGTGGTGGAGTTCAGGAAAAATTCACTTTTCAACACATTTTGATAGTGTTTCAATCGAGAAATAAGTGTAGTACTTACATAATGTTTGCTTGGTTAAGTGCTCTGTAAACATTTCCAATTACATTTTGAAAAGGTCATCGGAGGAAACGGCGTCCCGGGTTGAGAATGAGGTGGCTTTCACTGGGCACAAACGGCAGCATCAGCGTCTGGAAGTAAGTTGTTAAATATAACTTCCGTTATTATTGAAGACTTCTTATATGTTCCTGTCACATTATTGGTAGTGTAAATGCTTAAACCTTTGCTTTATGATGTACCATTGTCATGTAACTTAGTGTAATGTAATGTACAGTCCAAGCTTACCGTACAAAAATTAAGAAATGCCTTTATTATAGTGAAAATGTACAAAATATAAAAAAAAAACATGGTTAAACTACTGCTACTCTAGAAAAACCATGTTAAAATTGTGGTTACCATGGTAAAAGTACATCAGTCATGTTTTATTTATTTATTTCCAGTAAAAGCATAAAACTATGGTTTCAAACCTTTAATGTCACTAACATTTCTCCAGGAAAGTGCTTCAGAAAATTGGATTGGATGAAAAAGTAAGTCCTCAACAGGCACAGGGGAAATGGAACAACTTAAAAAAAAATTATATATATATATATATATATATATATATATATATATATATATATATATATATATATATATATATATATATATATATATATATATATATATATAATATTTATTTATTTTTTTATAAAATTATTATTATTATAAAAAATTTTCCTACTATGGTAGTCAATCTGCTCTATCTGCTTGGTTACAAACTTTCTTTAAAATATCTTCTTTTGTGTTCAGCAGAACAAAGAAACTCATACAGGTTTGGAACAACTTGAGGGTGAGTAAATGATGACAGAATTTTCATTTTTGGGTGAACTATCCCTTTAAGCATGCAAATAAAGTCCTGACAGTTATGCTCCTGAAACCTTCAACATCCTGTTCCTGCTCATTCACTTCCTGTCTCGGGTTGCTGCCCAAATTCATGTCAACCACATGACTTATCAGACGTTTTTGGACCTTGCGTCTTTCAGTAAGTGTTTGTGTGTGTATATTATGCTGTTTTGGATCAAATTAGGAAGAAAATAAGATGAAGCATTTTTGCTAATACATTGATGTGAGTCAAGCCTAAATTGGCCCTTTAAAATATGGATAATGTTTGTTGACATAAACATCCCTTATGAAAACCCACCAGATTATTTCAGGTATCACTTTACAATAAAGTCAAATTACTTAATATTAGTTATATTACGGGCCGTTGAAAGCTTGAATCTGATTGGCTGATGAACATTATGAGGTGTGCAATTATTTTCTGGGAAACGCACAGCGAACGTAGTTCCAGGCAGCTTTCTTGACCGCATTACAGTTCCATATCACTTCGCATAGTTAACTTTAATAATGGAAATTACAGAACTAAAAAAAAAACATGACAGACGATTAAAGTAAATTTGTGTGAAAGTGTGAAACAATCCTGAGAAGCTACTGGGCACCTTCAGCAGAAGAAAGAAAACAATGGAGTCTGATCCTCTCAGGAAACAAAACTTCAAACGCCACAGAAAATCAAGGCCGGGACCAACAGGAAAAGATAATCTCCCCTAACACACAGCTCCCAGCGCTTGGTCTGCCATTTTCGATGTCTAATTTTACAATTAACGGAAATGTGCAGTTTAATTTCAATAAATAAAACATGTACGTCTAGAAAAAATAATGTTTTAGCATGAATCAAAAAGTAAATATAATACAGCTGGTAGGCCTGCTGCATGATTTTTTCCTGGTTATTATTGCAGGTACAACAAATAATATAGATAGCCCAAAGGACTTTTGTGTTTCATTTATTATTGCAAAAAAAAAAGAAAAAGAAAAAAAGAAAAGAAAAATGCAACAAACGAATAAATAATTAAATGAATAAATATACATTCACAAGCTTTTCTGTCTCATTACTGCAATCACATGTGCTCGCACACGTACACTACAATTTGCACAAAAAGGTGATGTCAGCGCTGCCCTGACGATTTGATCAGTTAGCCTATATAGTGGAGCAACTTAAAGGCTACACATGACATTTTTTCACTAGCGAGGTAATAACAGCGCTGTTTTGAGGCGCACAGAGCTAGCCTAATTCACACAAGCTCTCTCTCTCTCTCTTTCTAATAACTTCATTAATAACTGCAGTAGAATGCTTTCAACGGCTCAAGCCTCCGTTACCAGCTTTAAAATGACGTTTTGGAAATGGAAGCTGCAGCTTAAGTTCTGCCAGGAAGACTTAATCACTTCGTCAATTATTAACTTCATCTCTATCCAATCACGTCTTCATATTTTCTGTATAAAGGTCGTACTTACACATGTTTGAGTTCGCAGATGCCGATGCGACAACAACCTCCACCCTCCCCACCACCACCAGGATGGTTCCGTCCATACCTCAAAAGGGGGATCGGCTGCGCCCCTGCCTTCATCTTCAGGCAGGGATATGCTGATCCGCTACCCTCGGATTACTAACTATGGACGGGGCCTATGCCAAAACTTTATTATGCTTGCTGGGCTGTTAATAAATGTATGCTTCATTCATCATCCTATCTCTGAGTCTTTCTGGTAGAACTAGCAAAAGAGCCTTTGGATGAGACGCGGAAGAAATAGTCCTGCTCACAATAGCGATTTAAGTATAAAAACCGGACGAATCCCTTTAAATATATAATCGGATCGCAATCTTAAGGTGTGGTAACCATAGTATAAGCGGAATAATTGACTCCGGGCCGTTAAATTATTAGAAAAATAGCTTCACGTCATGACCGCATGTCCCATACTGGCATGTCTTGGGTGGTCATTATTTTTCTAATAATTCAATGGCCCGTCGTCAACTATTCTTTACTTAATGCATAACCTAGCATTAACTTATATTAACTTACAATGGGCAATACATTTGTTACAGTATTTATAATTTTTTTGTTAATATTAGTTTTTTTTGTTCAAAATTATCAAAATGTATTATCAAAAGTCAATACATCATCAATCCTTCTTCCAAAACGTTTTCCAAGTTTCCAAGTTTTTGTCTTAAGCCCAATGTAGCCTATACTGTTTTTTGTTGTTGTTGTTGTTGTTTTTTTATGTAAAGCCCCGTTTCCACTGAAATTACCCGGAACAATTTGTACCAGGAACTTTTTTTACAGGAACTTTTTTTCCCCCAGACCTGCTACTGTCTGCGTTTCCACTGCGGTCTAAAGTACCGAGAAGATTAGGCAAATTAGTCCGGTGATGTAGGACTGCGCACGGCGCGACTTCTCCTCCCAGTTACAGACGGGCAGGAATCATTTTTGTGCGACACTGTCTGCAACAATAACAAGTATGGAGGAGATGCAAGCAGCGCTGCTTTTGCATTGGTTTACTAAAGAGGTCATTAACAAAACGGCGGAAAAGAGACGAGCACTGATACTACAGCGTATTCTGAAAGCTCGTAAAGCTACAGTAGATTTAAAATAAGACAAAGTATGTTATTATCAGCTATTACGGACATTGATCGCGAGATGGCTGAGACGAACTGTTGTGTTCTCTTCAGTGTTGTTAGAGAATGCATTGAGTTCGTGTTCAGTGATGCATAAAGTTTGATTGTGCTGAAGCATTCTGTTATGCCTGACGAATGGATGGGTTCGTGCACTTGGGTCTGGAAGGGGCGTGAAAATAAAAGTAGAGACGATAAGTCGATGCAACTCTCTGTGTCTGTGTAATCCTTACCCAAACATAACATTGGCGACGAAGATGGCTGATATTGTACTACCACCTCCTGCTCCTTTCCTTGCTCTACCTGGCGAGCCTCCGATTCCATGGACTCGCTGGTTACGGTCCTTCGAGACTTTCATCTTGGCAGTGGGGCTGACTGACGTGAGCGCAGCCCGCAAAAAGGCGCTGTTATTGCATTGCTTGGGAGCTGAGGGTCAACGTGTGCTGGGAACGCTTGAGTCGGACACCATAAGCGATTATGACACAGCCGTGGAACTATTAACCGCACACTTTGCGGCCCCACAGAGCGCACTCTTGCGCCGTTTTCTCTTCCGCCAAAGACACCAGCTGCCCGGTGAGTCTGTGCAACAGTACGTCGCCAACTTGCGGGGGTTGGCCAGCTCATGCAAGTTCGGTGCGTTGCAGGACGAAATGATTCGCGACCAGTTAATTGAACATACCAACAACGCAAAAATACGTGAAACTCTATTATTAGAACCGGATGATTTATCACTGGCCCGAGCAATCACGATTGCATTACAAATAGAGAGTGCAGCTGCATGTGCATCGGCTTTGACTAAACGGCAAACAATCACGGACTGCCCAGCCCCCTCCCCCATGCCCCCATCGATATTACAGCCCAGCCAGAACGACACATTGGCAGACGCAGACTCCTCTGTAGTTATGCAACTGAGACGCCAGCAGCGGTCTCGGCCACGCCCACAAACACAAACATCACGGCCCTGTGACAACTGTGGATCTTCATCTCATCCATCTAGAGCACAGAACTGCCCAGCCTGTGGCCAAACGTGTCACAACTGTGGTAAACGCCACCATTTTGCTTCAGTCTGCCGCTCTGCCCCAGCTGAGTCAGTCCAAGCACCCACTATCATTCACAATGTTTACTCTGGACCAGCCTCATTTAAAGCATGCTCAGTGCGCCTAAATGATGTGTGTATTCCACTGCTTTTGGACACGGGTGCCAGTGTGTCTCTCCTGAACATGCACACATACAACATTTTCTTCAGAGCGCTACCACTTTCGGCACCCTCTGCTTCACTCTGTGGCTATGGCGACTCAAAGATTGACCTAGTGGGTTCCCTGCAGGTGACCGTAGGGTATGGCAACAAGATGGTACCCAGCTTCACCTTCCATGTCGCCCGTCGCGGGGCCAACCTGATGGGTCTGGATTTGTTCTCGGCTCTGGGATTCTCCCTAGTGGACACAAAGGGAGCTGCGATCCTGACAGTCTCCATACCTTGGCAGCAAAAGTGGCCTTCCCTGTTTGAAGGTTTGGGTTGCCTTACTGCTTTTGCCCACAAACCTCTCCTGAACCCTGCCATTAAACCAGTCATCCAACCACTCCGCCGCATCCCCCTGGCTTTCCGTGATGGTGTCTCAGCTGAGCTTAAGCAGCTACTGGACGCTGGCATCATCGAACCAGTGGATGCATCGCCCTGGGTCTCAAACTTGGTGGTAGCTCAGAAGAAATCAGGGGCCCTACGGGTGTGTGTCGACCTGCGAGCAGTGAATAAGGCAGTAATCCCGGACAGGTTCCCACTGCCTACTTCAGAAGAGCTCATTGCTCAGTTCTATGGGTCAACCGTGTTCTCTAAACTGGATCTCAGACAGGGCTACCTACAAGTACCTCTCCACCCCAGCAGCAGAAACCTCACAGCTTTCGTGACCCATGCAGGTGTGTTTCGCTATACGCGTATGCCATTCGGACTTAGCTCCGCCCCCAGCTGTTTTCAAAAAATCATGGTGTCGGTGTTGGCTGGTATACCAGGGGTGGCCATTTACCTGGATGATGTGGTTATCCATGGGTCCACTCCCGAGAGCCACGACGAACGCCTCAGCAGAGTCTTTGCAGCCCTAGCTGAACATAAACTAACAGTCAATGCTGAAAAATGTGTTTTCTCTGCACCGACCATTGAGTATGTGGGTTTCCGGCTGTCTGCGGATGGCGTCACACCGCTTCAGTCAAATGTAGACGCCATACTGGCAATTCCCGAACCCAGCTCAGCTGCGCAGGTCGCCTCCTTCTTGGGCATGACCGGCTACTATCTGAAGTTCCTCCCACATTATTCTGCTACCACTGCCCCACTACGGCGTCTGCTGCGTAAGGATGAGCCATGGGTGTGGTCACAGGCATGCTCTGATGCGGTGCGTATGCTCAAAGTGCAGCTCACCACAGCTCCAGTGTTGGCTCACTTCGATATCTCTAGCCCCACCTTAGTGACCTGCGACGCTTCGGCCACAGCCATAGGAGCAGTGCTGTCACAGATCCAGCGGGGCGTAGAGAAGCCCATTGCCTTTGCGTCACGGGCCCTCAACCAGACGGAGCAACGGTATTCGGTGGGGGAACGTGAAGCATTAGCTTGCATCTGGGCCTGCGAGAGGTGGCACTTATATCTCTATGGCCGTGCCTTCACCCTAAGGACAGATCACCAGGCCCTGACTGCACTGCTTTCCACGTCTGGGACAGGCCACAGACCACTGAGGCTACACTGCTGGTCTGACCGCCTCCGCCAGTATAACTTTGACTTGAAGTTCACCCCTGGCAGGGACAATGTTGTGGCTGATCTACTGTCCCGCTCAGCTCCACCCCACCCGGACACACACACACACGCCGACACGGACCGGATGGAACGGGACATTGTCCAAATGTTACACACACCCCTCCAGGCCGTCATATCATTGCAAGAACTGAAGGAGGCATCTGAACAGGAATATGTGTATATATCCTGAACGGGTGGCCTCAGGAGGTACCAGAGGAGCTGGCAGCATTTTCCAGAATAAAGCAAGAGCTGTCCTGCTGGAACGACACCTGTGTGGCACGCGGCCTCTGCACAGTCATCCCCAGTACCCTGCGTGCACGCGTCTTGGCAATGGCTCATGAGGGCCACCTGGGTATTGTGAAGTTGAAGCAGCGCTGCAGAGACCGGGTTTGGTGGCCAGGGATAGATAAAGACATCGAGGCCCTGGTGAAAGACTGTGCCGCCTGTCTCTTGAGCGGTAAGACGGGTCACCAGGCCCCCCCACCCTTACAACCTCTTGCTTGGCCATCGCAGCCCTGGGACCACCTGCAGCTGGACATATGTGGTGAGATACAGGGAGTTCCTCATCACCAACGCTTCCTAGTGGTTGTCTATGACCTGCACTCGAAATGGCCCGAGCTCATTGCCACCAGCTCTGTAACCTCTCAGGTCATAATTAACTTTCTGGACTCTCTGTTTTCCCGCTGGGGCCTTCCAAATACCATCACTACTGACAATGGCCCGCAGCTAATCTCGGCTGAGTTTACCACATATCTCAAAAACAAGGGTATTCGTCACATACGCACGGCATACTATCACCCCCAAGCTAATGGTGGCGTCGAACGCTTCCACCAGTCACTGAAAAACAGTCTCAGAGCGCACTTGTTCCAGGGTTGGACCTTCTCACAGGCCATCCGTCACACACTGCTGCACTACAGGGCCACCCAACACTCTACGACGGGGGTCTCTCCAGCTTCCCTCATGCTTGGCCGTGAACTCCAGCTTCCCCTCGACAGGCTCAGCCCCTCACTACCTCAGGAACCACTACCGAGAGTTAAGGCTGCTGTTGCTCGCCAGCAGAGGCGGATGAAGCAGAAATTTGATCTCTCAGCACGTGCTAAGGTCCCTGACATACAGGCCGCAGATTGGGTCAGGGTCTGCAGGCCCCACAGAGACAACAAACTCGCATCATATTGGTCTTCCCCTCTCCAAGTTACACATCAGCTGGGCCCAGTCACCTTCCTGCTCAGTGATGGCACGCGGTGGCATGCAAGCCGCCTCCGCAAAGTGCCGCGCCCGGCACATACAACGGGTATCGCATCTCAAGCCACACCCCCAGCTTGGCAGGACACCCCAGGGTTTCAGCAGACACCTCAGATAGCTCCTGCACAGGCTCCAGACATGCCTATCAACCAGCCAGCTGAGATTTGTGCCTGCCCATCACAGGCTGCCCAGCCTCATCCACATGTTTCCCCACGGCCTGTTCGCACTCGTTCTCGGCCGGGGCACTTACAGGACTTTGTGTCAACATTTCATGTTTGAAACCCCGTAGGAGGGGGGGAAATGTTGTGTTCTCTTCAGTGTTGTTAGAGAATGCATTGAGTTCGTGTTCAGTGATGCATAAAGTTTGATTGTGCTGAAGCATTCTGTTATGCCTGACGAATGGATGGGTTCGTGCACTTGGGTCTGGAAGGGGCGTGAAAATAAAAGTAGAGACGATAAGTCGATGCAACTCTCTGTGTCTGTGTAATCCTTACCCAAACATAACACGAACGCCTGCCATCAGACAGAAAGAGCAAGGCTGATATTTGCTGAACGCAGAACGATCCTCGCAAAAGACTCGGTTGAAATAAAATGCTGGAATAGCTCAACCAATCAGCATGTTCAGCGCCCAAGTCCCACCCCCGAAAGTTCCCAAACTTTGAAAAAGTACCACCTCGGGAGCAGGGCCGTTCGGAGGGGGAAATATTTACCCGGAACTTAATTTAGACCACCTCAAAGATCCTAGTTCCTGGGGAAAGTTCCTGCGGTGGGAACGCGGCTTAAGTTGGAACAGTTGAGCCTTTCAAAGAATATCCCATCAGGCAGTCGAGGCGCTCTAAAAAGTTTAATCTTTGTCCAGTGTCTGTGCCTTTGTCTGTACCTTTAGGGAGACAGATTGGCAAAGAAAACCCCCAAAATTGTGCCGTTAATTGACAGAATGGCGTTAACAATTACTCTCAGATCGAAAACACCTTTCACGTGTATAGTTATCATTCTTGGTATGAACTGGCCTTTAGGACAGCTGGCCAACTCTGGGACCATGGTGGAGTTGGAGGCCTGGATAGGAAGTGTTTGGAAGTGGATTCTGGAGGATTTGGGAGGACTGGAGTGGAACCACAAGGCTTCAGAAGGGTCCAAGTGAACTGTGGAGGCTCTGGGGAGACTGAATTGATTCTCAGTAAAGGAGGTCCCTTTTAACCACAGAGAATAATCCATACACTGTTCCTCCTGGTAATAGATGGAATCATCCATCCCACTCCAAAAACACACCTTCAGCATGCAGCTGTTCCACTTGTTGGTGGCTGACCTACAAACTCCTCCACAAGATCCTCCAGGGGGGCTCCATTTTGGTGGAGGGAGAGCAGTTGGTCCACACCACACCATGATGGTATGGGGTGGTATTGAGGTCCAGGTGAGTTTGATTAATTGTGTTTGAATGGTTACTGTGTAGAAGGTGAGGGAAAGCTAGGTGTAACTATGACGATGGGCATTCTTTAAAAAAAAAAAAAAAAAGCACAGCATGACATAAACGGCATTTGAATGACAAAACAAACTCGAATGACATGATCTGAGTGGAAACATTTTAATTCCACAGCAATTTGTCATTTTCTCTTTCTTTGTAATTACAATATTTTTATTTGAAACAAACTAATTATAGCATAGATTGTGATGTTTTAAATTAAGAGGTTTTAATTTGATAACTCTTACATTGTAAGCTCTTTCAAAATGTCTCTGTTTCATCCCTCAATTATTAGTTTGAAGTGTTGATGTTCTGCTTACGTGTCACAATATGGTACAACATAAAGAGAAAAAAGTCAGAAAAGATAGGTAAAGCAGCTGGTGAGGCTTCAAACGAGCTAAAGCCCTTAAAGTGAACCAATTTTTGTTTCATGTCCTGTAGCCGAAGCGGATGCAGAGGACCCTGGGGTCTGTAGTGTTTTTCAGATGAGAGAGTGGATAGGGGAGAGAGGGGAGAGAACTGGAGAGAGAAAATGCTTTGTCTGAAGTTGTGTAGATTAATATACAGCTGTCACGGGCCCAAGTATCCACACTTCATCAGGAGCCTTTCATCTCAGCAAAAGCACCTCAGGCATCAGACAGAGAGCACCCACACCCACACACATACACACTCATTTAGACTAGCCCACTGTGCATATTCAGACTTTTTTTTATTTTATTTTTATAAATTTGCAGTCAAACAAACTTCTTTCACAATGTCATTATGGGCTATTGTTTCTAGAATTTTGAGGAAATAATTAATTTAATCCATTTTTGGAATAAGGCTCTAACATAACAAAATGTGGAAAAAGTGAAGCGCTCCTTCCGGATGCACTGTATGTAAACAGTCAATATATCTAAATAAAGAACAGAACCTCTGCTTTTAAATAAACAAAAATATTTTATTCTAGCTTTTTTCATTCTTTTTTATCAACACTTGAATGTACCCACATTCAAGTTTCATAAATACATTTTTTAAAAATTTAACAAAGCTGAGAAAATTGTTTTTGTCAGAGACTTTGTCCAGATAAGATTCAGAACAATGATCAAAAGTAGATGAAGTCCATCAACTCCCCCAAAGCTTGCCTAGTCCTATACTTCTTTGTGGGTTTAACATTTCGGCAAAGTTTTGATTTACATGTTGTTGAATGTTTGATTATCCCTTCCTATACGCTCCTTCTGGGTCACACAGATCTTCTTCCCTTTTTGCTGTACTACTTTAGAAGATGTGTAACAGCACCCCCTACCATATAACAGTGAAAATATGGATTGCCAGAAAAACTTGTCAATGGCAGGGATAACCCTAGCATTTCCCAAGAAATAATATTATTTACGTCATGACAACCAGAGATAGTAACACGTCATGGGGTAACTGATAGTTCCAACACTGAACCCCATTAATTTAAGTGTTTCCCAAGCATACTCACTGGTAAGCTGATTAAATGACTGTATTTTTATTATTATTATTATTTTAACACATTATCTGACCTCTTATGAATCTAGTCAGTAGTGGTATTTTATGTAGCTTTAGTTAATTTTTATCTGTAGATAATATCTAATTCATCATCTAATTCTGTCCCGAACCACACACGGGAAACATGGGTTAGATCCAAAAGCAGTTTTATTGGGATATTCCGTAACGTCATCCAGTCCAGGCAGGGGTCAACATCCAATTGAGCAATCCAAAACACAAGACCAGAACAGGTAAAAAACAGAACACAGAAGTGGCGTGATAAATACAAGGACTCCGTAACAAACACTAAAACAGACGGGTATAAATACACACAGAACTAACAATCATGATGGGGAACAGCTGGGAACAATGACAGTGATGAGTGCAGACAAGGATTGTGGGAAATGCAGTTTCAGAATGAACGGTGACAATAAGAGAGAGACCTCTAGTGGACCCCCGGGGAAACACAAACCAGACACTGACAAATTCATGACAACTTTCTGGATAGTTTATAAAACATTTTATCAATGTAAATGGAATATAAGTAGGTTTGGTCTTGGCAGACTAGATATGCTATGCTGCTGCTGGAGCTATGGTTGCAGTTGCAGAGCAAGTATGACTTGCTTTTACTAAATGCTTAGAACATAAATGTAACAAAGTTTAAAGTTCAGGGAAGAAAGAAGCAGAAACTGACAAACGATCAATGTAAAGTTATACATAAACATCAAAACGTAAGTAAAGTGGCAGCCCAAAACGGACAACTGCCGCATATAAACATAATACAACACAACATGAAAATGTCCCAGACCTGGGATACGTTCTTCGTACCTCGCTTAATACATCTGAGATGATTTGACAGATCCCCGATCTTTTAATCATGATAACTGATCTCTGGCTAATTTGGTTCTACAAACAAATTTGCGGATTGGATTAAAATATCTGGATTAAGTTATTTAAGATTACTGCACGTTCCTGTGTTCCCTGAAGAGGGCAGATGTATCGTTACTCGAAACTACGATCAGCAATGCAGCGATTGGCTGGCAGCAAGATGGTAACGTAATGACATCATATAATTAAAAAAGCCACCTGGCAAAAAAACTTGACAAATTACACAAAAAAACCCACAAAATTCTGGACCTTTATAAGGAAACAACCAAACGACCAAACCAACATAAAAGTTAAATAAATGATAAAAAAAATTTTCCCAATTATTTACATTCACAATTTTATAGTATTTGTACACCCTTTACATTTTTAGTTCAATGTTGTAATTTGCAATTCATGTAATTTAAGTTAAAGGGTTAGTTCACCCAAAAATGAAAATTCTGTCATTAATTACTCACCCTCATGTCGTTGGACACCCGTCAGACCTCCGTTCATATTCGGAACACAAATGAAGATATTTTAGTTGAAAGCTGATGGCTGAGAAAGGCTTCAGATAGGCCTCCATTGACATTCAGTACATTAACACTTCCAAGATCCATGAAAGGCACAATACTGAAAGCAGTATTGCGTGACTTCAGCAGGAGTCGCACTTCCTTGTTCATCCATGGCTTCTGATTTGGGTATGTGGTGATCTGTTTCTGGGTTGTAACACTGTCAATGGTGGTATTGATATGATCCAATACAGAGGAGGTGTAGGAGTCAATGTCCGTGTGAGCACCACTGGTGGCCTGAGAAGCAAACATACTCCAGTGTTTAGAAACCTTTCCTGGAGTGTGGAATCTGCCCCCGCAGGCCACACCTTGATGGTTTTCACTGATGGCTTCACACGGTTGATGAGGGGTGCATATTTGGGGGTGAGGAACAAAGAAAGGTGATCTGACTGTCCCAGGTGGGGGAGGGGTGTCGCAACGTAAGCTCCAGCCATGTTTGTGTAAACATAGTCTAAGGTTTTGTTTCCTCTGGTGTGACAGGAAACATGCTGGTGAAACTTGGGTAGCACTGACTTTAAGTTTGAGTGATTAAAGTCACCTGCAACAATAAAAGCAGCTTCCGGGTGATCAGTCTGTTGTTTACTGATGGCTGCGTGAAGTTCTTTCATAGCAAGCTTGGCATCAGCAACCGGGGGAATATAGGCTGCAGTTATAATGGTGGAAGTGAACTCCCGCGGTAGATAAAACGGTCTACATTTAACCATGAGAAACTCAAGGTTAGCTGAACAATGACTCCCAACAATAGCAGAGTTTGTGCACCAAGCTTTGTTAATGTAAATGCACAATCCACCACCTCTGGTATTACCGGAGCCATCTAATGTTCTAGCCGCACTGAGCGTGTGGCGTCCCGCTAACTCAATAGCGGTGTCCGGTATTCCGCTGTTTAACCAGGTTTCCGTGAAGATTAGGAAGTTACAGTTCAAAAGTTTCTTGCTGTGTATGATGCCGAGTCGAATCTCCTCCATTTTGTTCACTAGCGACCGTATATTGGCAAGGAAAATGCTGGGTAAAGAGAGCCGGTGTGGTGTTAGCCTTAGCTTAGCTCTTAGTCCTCCACGCTTCCCCTGCCTTTGTTTACGATCTCGACGCCGCCTGCGAGCACTTCCGCCCGGCCGGATAGAGTGCACAGCCTCAGGTATCCTAGCGATCTCAGGAAGGAGTCGAAGATTGTCCATAAAACTGTCCGAAATTCGCAAACCAATATCCACCATGGGTGTACGATGTAAAGGCACAACTGTTCTGTACGAACAGACCCGAGATGAGCAAAAAAAATACAGCTAAATTGCAAAATCTGGAGAGACCCGAGCCTCGCGCCGCCATCTTGGGTGTAATAAAGTAGCAGTTGCTGGGACAGATTTTAAGTATCACCTCAAGATGCAATCACATGAAATAAGCTGCTCGCAAGCAGGTTTAAACTCACGGACCTGTTGCTATGACAGCAAGTCCAGGATGAGCGTCAAAGAACCAAACAATCCAAGATCATGCCAAAACATCAACAATCAAATCCAGTTAACTGAGGCCCGTCCACACGGAGACGCTTTTAGCTGTATACGTTAAAATTTTGTTCCGTATCAGCATTTTGTCCACACGGATCCGGCGTTTTGGGAGCATGAAACCGATATTTTTTGAAACCGGGTCCCAGAGTGGATAAAACTGAAAACGACACCCGCGTTTTCGTGTGTACAGCTAATCCGTATATTTTGTGAAACGGTGATGTCATCACACCACGTCCTGCACGGGAAAGACTAGAATGGATACAACTACGGGCACTGGGCATGTGCACATCAATACGTCACATCAATGCGTTGTTTAATTACTGTATTTGCATTATTGTAAGGGCATGTTTAGGGTTGGGGCAGGTGTAGCCGTTAATAAAACACATCTGGTAAGTAGCACATTTATTTATTGCTATTTTATTGTGAGATTTTGCCTCACCTCCGACTGTTGCCGTACCCCTTCTAGCCACAACTCTTCTTCTCCGTTTTTAGTGTATTTCTTTGGCAGAATTACAGCGCCACATACTGGCCTGGCATGTATACTACATAGTTTTGAGCCGTTTTCATGCTCTCGTGTGTACGCAGATATTTCATGAAACGAGGGGAAAAAAAAGATTGGATAGGGAAAGCTCTGGCTTCGTGTGGACGGGGCTGAGTTAGCGACGTACGAAGAACCAGGTCTTCTCTCATTTTGCAATGTCATAACTCTTCCTTTTATCCTTCCGGAACTACTCCGTGTGTCACATGCAAGTTTGTGTTGTCATTCTGTTTCCTTGTCACATGTTCCTTTGTTCCAGTTTCCCGCCAAATGTCTGTCCCCATGGTCACCGTCATCATGAGTTCATCTGTGTCAGCTTTGTGTATTCATCTCGTTTGTGTTCCCTATTTAAGTTCTCCTGTTTCCTTCAGTCTCTGTCCAGTCTCGCCTATGTATAGAGTGTGTTGCTAACCTACCTGTATGACTCACCTGAGAATCCTTTATCATTAAACTTTGTTTGAGAATTGTATCAGCCCGTCTTCGTCTCTCCGTCTCTCCGTCTCTTCGTCTCTCAGAAGACCGGACCCAGAATGGATTATGCTGTAAGGTTTGTGGCTGTGGCTCAGAAGAGCCACAAATTGTCCACCTTCGCGACGAATAGCCCTTTTGACGACGAAACACTGAAGTCTCTGTTCTGGATCGGGGCGAATTACCATCATCCTGTGGACCTCCCAGACACCACTGGACTGAGCTGGAGAGAAACTTTCGATCTCCTGTTCCCAGTCCAAAGAGGACTTAGTCTCCAGTCCAGTGAGGACTCCGTCTCCTGTCCCCAGTCCAAAGAGTACTCCGCCTCCTGTCTCCAGTCTAGAGTGGACTCTGCCTCCAGTCTCCAGTCCAGAGTGGACTCCGCCTCCTGTCTTCAGCCCAGAGTGGACTCCGCCTCCTGTCTCCAGCCCAGAGTGGACTCCGCCTCCTGTCTCCAGCCCAGAGTGGACTCCGCCTCCTGTCTCCAGCCCAGAGTGGACTCCGCCTCCTGTCTCCAGCCCAGAGTGGACTCCGCCTCCTGTCTTCAGCCCAGAGTGGACTCCGCCTCCAGTCCAGAGTGGACTCCGTCTTCTGTTCCGAGTCGTGTGAGGACTCGGTCCAGAGTCCAGAGTCCTAAGGTGACTTTGTCTCCCATACAGAGTCTCTGGACCAGAGTCCTGGGTGACCCACAAATTTTGCTGAAACGAGTGAAAAACATCCAAATGTGTCGGATACGGGTGCGGGTCGGGTCGGACAAGGGGGAAACATGGGTCTAAACACTGGTTTAAAACAGTCACGTGCAAAATATATGCATATTTATAGGAACACATCTACAAAAATATGCCTTGCCTGTATTTCAAGTTGATAAAATAATTTCAAAACCATATCAGTTTATTTGTACACGTGCGCGATGCGCACCCTCCCAGGAGTCTCTCACTTTCAAAAAATCACAATCGCGCCCGCGCGATCTGCCTGTACTGCAGTCGTCGAGATGGATCCGGAGGAGTTGAAGAAAAGAATAGCTAGTGGAGATTGTAAAGTTGTCGACAATAGGTAATCAAAAATCAAGTCCAGTGTGTGGGAGAAATTTGGAGTTATCGCAGATCATGAAAACAATATTGTGAAAAGCTTTTCTGCATGCAAAACCTGCCTTAAAGGGTTAAAGTGTCGCTGAGGAAGCATGCTGATAACTGTGGCAACAATCCAAACACAAGCAGTTCTATCGAACAGTTTTTTTCAAAGGGGACAGAACTGAAGGTGCCTCGTAGAGATGTATGCTCTTTGTATGCAATGATATTAGACCCTTTGAGGCAGTACATGGTGAGGGATTTTTTGCATTAGCACAAGGGCTGATAGATGTTGGTGCTCGGGCTGGTCGTGTGGATGCTACTGCCTGACCCTACGTCGGTTTCTCGTGGAGTTAACAAATATGCAGAGGAGATTCGCCAAAAACTAATCCCAGAACTTAAAATGCAGTTAAAAAACTGAGCTGTTACATTGGACATGTGGACTGATGACTACAGAAAAATTGGCTACCTTTTGTGTTACTCTGCACTGCATTAACAATAAGTGGGAGCTGATTGAACGAGTGTTGTGTACCTCTGAGTGGGACAGTTCACTGCGTAAAACGGCTGACAACATTAAACCAGCCATCATCAGCGTGATGAATAAATTTGGCATTGATTAATCCTACTCCAAACTGGTCTTCGTGACAAAATCCCTCCTGCAGTGTGTGCAAACCTGGTGAAAAACTACAGGAAATGTTTGACCTCTGTAATTGCAAACAAAGGCTACTGTACTAAATATTAACATTGATTTTCTCAGGTGTTCAAATACTTATTTGCAGCTGTATCATACAAATAAATAGTTAAAAAATCATATATTGTGATTTCTGGATTTTTTTTTTTAGATGATGTCTCTCACAGTGGCCATGCACCAAATTTCAGACCCTTCCATGATTTCCAAGTGGGAGAACTTGCAAAATAGCAGGGTTTTCAAATACTTATTTTCCTCACTGTAGTTGCGGCCCTGCATACAGTGACCAGATTGAGCTGCGCTGCCCATATTTTAAACACTGTCCTGTACACTATATTCAAACCATCCCAGCAGGATATGTATGGAGAAGAATTAACTGCTATGACCCAGATAGCAGACCAACACTGAATCATCGTTGAATCAATGTTAATGCATCAACTAAAATATCATTGAATCAATGTTGAAATTTAACAGGTTTGCACCCTGAAATAATGTTATTTCAATGATGAAAAATAGATCAAGATGGGCTTAAAATCAATATTTTTTCAACCACAATTAAATCACTTATTTAACACTGAATCAACATAGAAACACTATAAATCAATCTTGCTTTATGTACAGCAGAATTCTATGCCAGTTAATGTTCATGTATGGCAGCAATTGATATGATTTTGTATCAAAAAGTCACTCAAAGCAAACAACATCCTTCAGTTTACATGCAAATGTATTTATTTATGCCCCCACAGTTTCAACAGGAAATCTCACATTGACTTAAAACAATTACATCTGAATTTATAACACAAGTGAAAAACATGACAACCTGGCAAAACGGATTTAAATACAAATGGAAACTCGTCAATAAAGACAGAAATGGGACAGTACTACCGAAAGAAAAAAGGTAGAAGAAAGAATGAAATACTCTGAATACTCTAAACTCAGGGGTTTCCACCACGAGCAGTGCCCCCAAGCCTTTCAGGGGTGTAACGGAGCCATTTGTGCACCGTCCCAGCAAAGATGAACTCTGATGCCTCCTTTTTATCAGCATTCACTTGTAATGCACCGAAAACAACAAGAAGTTTGTAAATATTTGGAAATGTGATTAATTATACATTACAAATGTACTACAAAATTTAGAATTTAGAAAATAAAGTGAAACTTGAAATGTCCCACTGAGCAAAGTTATGTCCAAAAGATCTTTCAATGTCTTTGCCCCTAGAGGTGTACGTTGAAAAGACGTCCAGTGAGGAGCCAGAATGAAAGTTGTGTATGAAAGAATGAAACTCAGCATCTGTAATGATGAAAGAATGAAACTTAGCATCTGTAATGCACACATATTTGGATCGTGAGAGAATCGTGGGATTCAATCCAGGATTTTCTTGCTATGAGGAGACAGTGTTTCCCACTGAGACACTGGTGCTGCCCTTAATCACAGACATAAGACACACTTTGACTATTTCTGTCAGACGTCTACTGAAGCTCTTACTCAGAATTAACAGAGGTTTAGATGTTGATGTTTTTGTTTCATTTGAAGTCACCATTGTGGTGGGAAGCGTTTGCTTTAGTTGGGCTCTTGGTTTATGTGTTAGCTTTTCTTTGGCTGCTGTAACTGTGTGTGTGAAGCACAATAGTTGTGGCTGAGAAAGCAAAGATAAAGTGACAACAGGTGTTGTCAGCTCCTTGTTGATGACTAAACTTTTGGAAAGTGAGCATCTGATGTTTGTTTTAAAGTTTTCTGTGCTTGTTTGGCAAATAGTCATTTATTATAACCATGTGAACCCACTGTATTGGCACCTATAGTATCAAAATTATCATTTATCCTGAAGGATGATAAAACAGTATGTGCACACAACGTTTTGAGCAAATATTTCACATAGTCACACACAGACATCAAGATTTTGCATATGATTCACAACAACGGTGACAATCAAGCATGAGCTTTGTACTATGAAGCTACCCATCATGCATTGCAGCATGAAGCCTTTTTTGTTTTGATTGTCACCGTTGTTGTGAACCATATGCAAAATCTTGATGTCTGTGTGTGACTATGTGAAATATTTGCTCAAAACGTTGTGTGCACATACTGCAAACCATCTTTTATTTACTTATATACTTTAATTTATCATCATTCAGGACAAATTATCATTTTATTGCTATTGGTGCCAATACAGTAGATTGACAAGCTTATAGTGGATATAATAAATGACTATTCGCCAAAAAAAAACACAAAACTTAAAATACAATTTCAGATGCTCGCTTTCTGGTGATTTAGTCATCAACAAGGAGTTGACAACACCTAAAGTTGCTTTGTCTTTGTTTTCTCAGCCACAACTATTGTGTTTCACACACACAGTTACAGCTCCCAAAGAAAAGCTACCTCAACTACGGGGACCAAGAGCCCAACTAAAGCAAACGCTTCCCACCACAATGGTGACTTCAAATGAAACAAAAACATCAACATCTAAACCTCTGTTAATTCTCAGTAAGAGCTTCTGTAGACGTCTGACAGAAATAGTCAAAGTGTGTCTTATGTCTGTGATTAAGGGCAGCACCAGTGTGTTATGTGTGCTAAATACAGAATTGCATGAATGTGCAGTATTTTGTACAAATAGACATAATTGTGAATGCAAAACTTCGATTTTCTATTAATGTTGGTCAGAATCTGTGCGTGCAACGAGTAAGATGTGCATTTTTGGATCTGGTGCCGCGCATGCATTCATTAACTCATATGAATCAAATAGGATCCACTCATAAACGAGTCAATGAATGCATGCGCGGCACTGGAACCACAAATGCACATCTTACTCGTTGCACGCACAGATTAATCATTTCGATTCTAAAATCACACGAACACCTCACAACAAACGACGCACGACAAAGCAGAAATCGTCCTGACCCAAATAAGAGTTGAACGAGTCAGAATTCGGCTCTAAATCAGACGAAAATTGCACCGTGAATGCCCAGCTTAAGAAATAAAGGTTAATAAAAAAATATGATAGGGTTTGGTTTGGTGAAAAACAAACTGAAATTCAATGAATTAAAGAATATCCTTGGCGTTGGTTGTGTACGGAGGGCATTCACGTGACTCTATTAACGTTGCAGTTCACTCTGACTCGCCCAGGAGAAGCACACAAGTTGTAAGAAATAAAGATAAATGAAAACACGAAATGAAAATTGAGATGAATTGTATTCATCGTTTTGTACTTACCTCTAAAAAGCACGGTTGCTGTCCTGTCTCTGTCTTTTTCGTGTTTGAAGTCTGTTAAGCCACACTTTGATCTGAATGTGCATTACCGCCACCTTCTGGATTGGATTGTGGCGCATTCGATTGGTAGGGGAAAATATTCAAAATTCTTTATTAACCCTGTATTCTTTAGATAAATAATTAAATGTATATAAATTATACATGATTTAAATAATAATAATAGCCTACATTTTTATAAATTTAAAACAGGCTATGATTTATATAACTGGATGACCACAAGAATTAAGGACTCTGTGACAGTCATTTATCTATCTGCATGTGCTAGCTAGCCGAAAACACTAGAGGATTGGAGATGTTTTCCATGATGGAGGCGATTTTAAAACAATAATTAAAACAGTAATATTAACAATATGCCTACTAATAATAATCAACTGGTTCGTCCCATTGAGTTAAATTTATGGTAGGAGTTCTTTGTTAATCCACACACTTGTTGGTGGAGATTCATCCTTTGAGGAGAATGAATGTGCTCACATTTCACAGAAATGTCCCCAATTGATTTGGATTTGCTTTAACATGTTGAATGATGGGACAGATAGATTGAGTAAGCCTCACCAGTGGAGAATTAAGCTGACCAAAAATCAACATTGATTCAATGTTTGTCTTTTCAATACTGAAAAGCATGGAATTATCAACATTGATCCAATATTATTTAGCATTGACATTTCAACCTCAACCAAATTGATGATTCTGATGGAATTTCAACATTGACTCAATGTCACAATGCTATCTGGGGATTGACTCGGCCAAGTCACTGGTGACATATTTCAAGCAGACCAACCTCCAGGCTCGCCTGAAAAGACTCTTAAAAGCTCGTTGGAGACACGTTGGAAGTCCCTGCATACAATGCTAGAGTCTATCAGCAGTCAATATGAAGACGTCCGAACACTTCTGGAAGAGCGAGGGGAAGTTGACCGCCTAACAAACTTAGATGAAGAGGCCCTCTCCGACTTTGTTGCATTCCTGGAGCGATTTAAGGAAGCCACTAAAGCGTTAGAGGCATCGAAAATCCCGACCCTCCATCTAACCATTGTTTGGTATGAGCGCATCAGACGCCACTTGTAAGCTTCTTCAAATGACAGCATGACCATTTCCTCACTGAAGGAGAAATGCCTCAGTATTCTCCAGGACAAGTTCGACATTCATCTTTTACACAGACTTGCAATGTTGAAAAGTATGAAGCTACTTGCTGACAGTAGTGAAGTGACAAGTGTGCACAGTGAGATGCGGTGCCTTGTGAAAGGTCAGTATTAATGTAAACACAGCCTATAGGTCCCATTATTAGACATAGCCAAACCTAACGTTATACCTATTACCTACACCTGTCTATAAAATATATAGCGTAAAATTATTGCACTACAGGTGAAACTCGAAAAATTTGAATATCGTGCAAAAGTTATAGGCCTACTTGATGATTATGGCTTACAGCTTATGAAAACCACGAATTCAAAATCTCAGAAAATTTGAATACATGAAATCAATAAAAAAAAAAAAGGATATTAAATACAGAAATGTCGGCCCTCTGAAAAGTATAATCATGCATATGTATAGTTATATATACTAAATATATTAGTTTGCGCTGCTACAGATTCTTAACGCGTTTATTGCAGCTACATTTCATATTTTTTTCCATCAAACAACCAGACTAACGAATGGCTTGAAATTCAACTCTTTGCATCAATATTAACATTATTAACATGTAGGTTATGTGTATTTTACTTCCCATCACTGTAGGACAAATCCTTAAATTAATGGTATTCAGAAAACAACAAGAATGAACAATATAAGTAGTCATATAATAAAAATATTCATAGTAGCATATAAAAATAGCCTATATATTGTGCCATTTATTACAAATAAACATTTTTAAACACCAATCCTAAATTAATTTATTTGAATTGAAACAGTATCGACGTTGGGCTTGTGCATCTCTCATTCGGTCCAATGTTTCCATATTTGCAATGTAACATTTGGATGCTAACTATTTATGTAAAGAAGGCTTCAATTACTGAAATACACAAACTTTTGCACGATATTCAAATTTTTCGAGTTTCACCTGTAGAATGTTTGTTTGCACCACCGCCCCCTACCGTAGAAGCGAGTTTGAGTGTCGGCGGACACTTTATCAGATGTTGAAGATTCCGGTGATGAGGCCCCGCAGTATCAGCATGAAGTGGCTGCTTACATTGATCACAAAACGCCAAAACATGACCCTTTTGATGTTTTGTCATGGTGGCAAGACCATGCTCGCCTTTTTCCTAATATTGTCCAGATTGCGAGGTCTATCCTCGCCATCCCTGCATCCAGCACTGCAAGTGAGCGAGACTTCTCTTGTACTGGATACATGAGAAGAGATGAGATTCAAGTTTATTGTCATTACACATGTACAAGTACAATGCAACGAAATGAAGTTTGGAGCAAGCCTCCGAGCCGCAGCTATTTAAAGCGCCGCCACACGCTCTCCGGAAATAAAGAAATGCAGATTGCTAAGCATACATGCAAACATTACATACATAGTACACACAGTACACGTGGTCACGTGATGGGATTTTTTGTTGGGAATAGTAAGGGAGATAGGAAGGAGGAAAGGGTAGGCAGACGGTTGGATGGGGGCAGGGATGGGGTGAGGTGTGTGTGATGCGAGTAAGAGTCTTGAAGCTTCCTGTGTTGTGTGAGAATGTTAGCCATAACTTAAGATGTTTTCAAAGTTCAGTTCTGTGGCTTGTCCTTGAAAGGAGATATGGCCGTGCACAGGGAACGAAAGCAAGATAGCAGGACCCAGCTGTCAAGCTGACCTCCCAACCGAGAGATAGGGACAAGCTGGACGTTGGGATGAGGGAAAATATCTTAATCCATTTAGCTGATCTTCGGTAATTTTCCGGACCATAATCAATCAATCGTTCTGATCCTCAGCGTCAGTGGCGAGCGTCCGGTTCATGAATGGACCTGGACATTTCATCCAATTTCATGGTCAGACCAGACATACTGCGTAGCAGTTCACTAGCCTGACCCTCGATGGAGCCCACTCTTCCCTGCGTCTCCGCAGTCCGGGCTGAGATATTACGATACAGCTCCTCAATCAATGTCATTCTTTGATCTAAAACTTTCAGTCGGTCACACACATCCACGAAGCACTCTTTAATTTCCACAGACAGCGGCTGGGTGAATTTACTGGCAGCTGTCTTACCAATTTTACGATAGGTCAGGGCAATCCCAAGGCCGAGAAATAGGAACCCCACTATCATAATGCCAATTATGAATAAATCCTCAATATCCTCCACGGACAGGACTTCCAGGCACAGGCCTTGCCAGTTGTTCCAGGCGTCCCGCGTGTAGCCCGCGGGGAAGGTCCCGTCAGGGCAGGTGGGTTCTCCCGGAGCACCTTTCCTCAGTGAGAAAATCTTGTCAATCGCACTGAGAGACCAGTTAATTAATTCCATTTCAGTATTTTCAGGAGTCCAGCAAGCAGGGAGTCAAGAAAAAAAGACAAAAAGATCAGCGCCAAAGCAGAGCGGGGAGCAGATAGAAGGCACGTCTGCTCTGTATGAGATCAGGAAGTGGAAGGGGCAAGGACTTGGTCCTTGGTCGCTACGGCTCTACCTGCTCTACATGCTGCTAGAGAGAAGGAGACCCCCATAGCGGATCTAGGCAGGTGGTGCTGGGGAGGCGGAGAGCAAGGATAAGAATTTGCATAGCTTGGGAATGCAATGGAAAATGGTTATCTTGCATGAATGTAACACAGTCCTTTTCTGTCTTTCGTAGAGCCAGTGAAGCAGACGGGAAGGATGGGCAGGATAATGGATAGCACACACCTCAGTTTCTGGTAATAGGTGAGATCCACTGTGATATGGGATGTGCACAAATACGAGGGAGAGGAATGCTGGAGACAGGAGCTAGAGAGAAGAACTTGGAACTGGAGAACAGGAACTAGAATCTTTTTGGGTAAGTAACGCACAGGTAAGTAGAGCATGGGTTTAGTCGTGTCTCTGTATTGGTGCACTGATGGGTGACAGGTGCAGGTGATCAGTACTCTGGTGACAGGGGTCGTTGTGGAACTCAGCCATGGACATGCCCGCTAACAGCTTCAATAGAAGAGGGCAGGTATTCTTGTAACTGTTATATTAGCTGTACCCCGTCTAGCAGACTAATACAACATTTAGAGGACTCTACTTTCCTCCCCCCTGCACACCGGCTCCTCGCTCGCTGCGGTGGGATCCACGGAGGAGGCGTGCAGGACACCATCCTCTCTGCTTCTCAGTGTTGATCCGGAGGTTGCAGTTACCTGGAAAGACAAACCATTTATCAGCAAGATGCCTGTGCAGGGAGGATCCACTCTCCATGTAGAGGGGATGGAGAAGAAAGGTCTTCTCCGAATGCCCCCTAGGGAGCCATTGGTTGCCGTGCACTTGCACCCAAAGCACTCAGCAGCTGCAAATCCCATGTTGCCATCTAAAGCGGACTGATTCCAGTTAAGCATGACGGAACAAGCGTATAAAGCGGTCTCTATGAGCGGAGCAGCAGGACGAAGTGTCCAGCATGCCAGGCCAGACATCTGTGTTGTCACAGATCTCTCTGTGTGTCTTCAGAGATGTGCGGTTCTAATCCTCATCTTCAGGGAGCGAGGAGGAAGAAGGGAGTTTGATGAGGTCTTCCCCAGGAAAAGGATTCCACAGCCCCACTGCTCCCTAGCTCCCTAGATTTATCAGTACCAGTGGATCTTACTGCATCTGATTCTGATTTTGGATCAGCACTTGAGGATATTTCACTGCCTCAGAAAGAATGAATGAATGAATAAAAGAATTGAATAAATTAATAAATAGAATAAATTAATAACTGAAATAAATTAAATGGATTAAATGAATGCAAGTATGTATGTATGTATGTTAAGTTATCTTTTTGAACCTGGAACTGGATCAGCACTTTCTGATCTCCCAGCACGTTGACCTGAACCTAAGCACCTCACTACACTTTGGTCTGTAGGTCTTCCTAAAAATCTGGATCTCTCTGGTTGGAAATCCTACAAACAACCATAAAGATTATCTGTCTTATCTAAACATCCAAATAATCAACAGTAATATTTCAGTAAAATCAATATAAACTAGTAAACTGAAGTTACCAAAGATGAGTCCACTTCACTTTCATCAATTACTTGGAAAAGAAGGGAGCAATACATGAATAAATGGAACACATACTAAACAATATAATTAATAAACAACAACATATTACAAAAATTATATTGGTCATCAAAACGTATGGTGCATACCTGAGATTGAGCTGGTTTCATCAAGGCAAATGACATCTGTAGAAAAAACATGCAATCGGTTCTTTATTAAGACAAGATCAAGTTTATAACTATAATTTCAACATTATGATACCCTTTTCTCTACATCCAATGTAAAACATTTGCTTCCAGACGGTTGGGATCTCTTCCACGGATCCAAATTCGTAGTGGAAATTAAGCTTATAGCGTCGGTTCTGGCAGGACACGTTAGTCAAACTCGCATCAGCTGTCTGTCAGCTGATCATGTCTACCTAAAGGAATATGACGTCTATCACAGCTCCTCAGTACTATCAGCAGCTATCACGTTTCTCCAGAGCTCATTTAATGAGAATTCGGAAGGTGAAACCACATCATCTCATTAGGAATTGTGCAATCGGGATTAGCAAGAGGAATTCGTTTTCCACATGGATTTCACCTCAGTTTCATTTGCGAACTTGAACACGCGATTCGCTGCATTGATTGTAAGCTGCCTGATATGTAAGAGACTGAGTTGGCATTGCTTCTAGGTGTGTCTAAATTAATCGTTTCTTCAATGCACCGCGATGCAGACGAGGATGATTCGGTATTGGTTCACTAATAGACCATAACCGATTATAATGTACTGACGCTATTCTGACGTCATTTGACGCATACGTGCTTTGTCGTGGTATACAATGGCAGAGGGAGGAGAGCGCGTGCGGTTGATTTAAAATGCTCCAAATGCTTTAAAAGCCAGCATCTGGGCACATTCCGACTTTTACGAAAAACCAGGTAAGCACGACCTGGATAAGACACATGCTGTGTGTAAAACATGTGAGGCACAAATAAAATATGCAGGTGGTAATACCACTAACTTAAGAAACCACGTTAGCCGTTTTCACCTGTTACCGCCTGTCAGTGCCAAGGTGGACCCAGCTCAGCCAAAAATAAATCAAGTTATATCAACGTTACCGCCAACTCGGAGAGAGGGCAGAGAATTACCAGAGCAGTGGGAGCTTTTATTGCAAAGGACATACTACCCTTTTCTGTAGTGGAAAACCCCGGGTTTCGCCACCTGTTTAATACACTGGAGCCGCGATATAAGCTCCCCTCCAAGGTTATTATAGTTTTGCATTTTTAAATTTGTTTTTATTTTATTATCGTTTTCAATTTTGCAACAAATTTCAGTTTAGTTTTAGTTAGTTTTATAAATTATTTTGCTAGTTTTAGTTTAGTTTTTATTTTGTAAACACAATTTCTATTTAGTTTTTATATATTTCGTTTCAGTTTTAGTAATTATAGTTTAGCAGAGTTACCAGAACAAAGTGTAGAGACCAAATCAAGATTTTTAATTTCAGCAAAGTTTAATGTTTGCACCGATTAGAGTTTACTCTTATGCAGACATCTTAATAATAAAAATAAAATAACGGAATACATATTGTTTTATTTAATGCCATGTCAGCAGCTACGGCTATATTCATGGCAAAACTTAATTACAAAAATAAAAATATCATATAAATACAATAAAACCAAGCAAACAAACACATGTCATATACAAGATTTTTTTAAATCAACTTATGATAAAAAAAAAATCCAAAACCTTTTCATGCATAATCTTACTAAATAAATCCTTAAAGTGAAAACTTGATAAAAGAGCATTCTAGTTTTAACCCAGGACAGTCCAACAAAATATGTTTAACGGAGAGGTGAATCTTACAAAACATGCATAAAGTTGGGTCTTTACCTTTAAGCAAAAAAGTTTGAGTCAAACTATGATCTATACGACAAAAAATGGTCTGAGATTGAACAAAAAAAACAAATAAATGCAACGTAAAAATATGAAAGTAAAAATGATACATTCCAGACAAACTCATTCATATTACAGATGAAATATTGTTAAACAATTAAAAGCTTATTTATTTAAAGATTATTTATTCAGTAGTACAATGTAGGCTAGCAGTGTGACCACAGCTAAAGTCATCTGACTACAGCCAACACAAACTGTTGTGAAGACAGTGTGATTAAATAATGAAGTGTATGCTGTCTGCGTGTTTGTGTGTGTGTGCGTGTGTGTGTGTGTGTGTGTGTGTGTGTGTGTGTGTGTGTGTGTGTCCTGGTATTCCCTACTTTGTGGGGAAATTTCTCCACACGGATGATAATATTATTAGTAGTAAATGATTTGTAAAAACAATGATAACACCTTTGAGCCTGTCAATATTATGCGAACATGAAATCTCAAACACACAGTAGAACTTGCTACTATAGTTGCTGTTGCACCTGCGTCTCTCGACGCATATGTAACGGCGTTCTAAAAGCAGTGAGCTTAAGTTAAACGTGTGCCTCATTACCTTGTGTCATTTCCCATTTCACTGCCACGAACGCATTGCTTGTGAACAGCCGTTGAACAAGACTAGCGATGTGTGTTCACTGCAGGCGTCGTGTCACAGGACAGCGGTTAATCTCCTCAGATCACTTCACGCGCTGTAGCACCATATACAGACAGTCCCTCGACCGCTACAGGTCAGATTTTCCGCCATAGTAAAGAGAGCTTATTAAATACGAAAACGAATATTTATTTTTGCTAATTATTATTTTATTTCAGTTAGTTTTTCAGTAAGAGTTGTTAGTTTCGTTCAGTTTTAGTTTTTCATTTATTATGATTTTTTAATTTTATTTCAGTTTACGAAAATGTTTTTTGACCAATAGTTTTAGTCTTAGTTTCAGTTTTCGTTTACGAAAATAACCTTGCTCCCCTCACTCAGCTACTTTTCAGAAAAGACTATCCCGGAACTCTACAACGAAACCAAAGCCCAGGTAATGGCGTCAATGAGCCTAGCCCATCGAGTTGCAATAAGATGTGATTCCTGGACTTCTGTTGCTACAGAGTCATATGTGACAATAACGGCACATTACATTAGCGAGGACTGGAAGATTGTGTCACATGGGCTGCAAACGAGAGCTGTTTATGAGTCTCACACGGGTACGCATCTGGCAGAGCTACTGTCTCATGTTGTGGATGAATGGCAGCTTTCAGATAAAGGTGTAGTGCTTGTGACCGATAATGCGTCGAACATGATCGCTGCAGCTCAGCTCGGAACTTTCCCTCATGTAAAATGCTTCGCGCATACGCTGAATCTGCCATCCCAGTGCGCACTTTAAGTGGCCGCGCTCTCCAGGCTTTTGGGCAGAATCCGACGAATATTAACATTCTTCCATCGCAGCACCACAGCGAGCCACTGTCTGAAAGTGAAACAGCAATGTCTTGGCCTGAGAATTCATAAGCTGATAACTGATGTTGCAACAAGGTGGAACAGCGCATATGACATGGTCGAGAGGTTCTTGGAACAACAACCTGTAATTTGTGCCACCTTGCTGTCTCCAGAAGTCAGAAACCTGTGCACTCTCACTGAAACAGATGTGACAAATGCAGAGGATGCTGTGAGGGCATTAAAGCCAATGAAGGATGCAACCACACTGATGTCAGAAGAGCGCAATATGACAGTTTCTCTCATTGCTCCTCTAAATGCGCAACTCCTCCAGAATATGTCAGACACCACCGGAGACTCACACATGATCCATGAGATCAAGAATGCAATCCGAACAGATCTCCCGAAGAGGTACAACCGTGAGTCAGAGAAGAGGATCCTTCATACAGCCTCTACTCTGGATCCCTGATTTAAGGGAATGCCTTTTCTCACAGAGGAGGAGAGATTGGATGTGTACAGAGCACTGACGGAGGAGGCTGCATCTTTGGAGGTAATTCTATCATGTTTCTTATACTATATATATATATTTTTTGTTTTTGTTAAATCTGAAAAACAGTTATAATCCTAATATATGTGAGCCTTTCAAACACAGAATGAGAGTACACCTAGAAGGACAGAAGTAGATGAAGCACCAGGAGCAGGAGCTCTAGGAGAAGAAACACCCACGGAGGACAGCCCCTCTGCCTCCAAACGAAAGGCCTCATCGCTGCTTATGAGTTTGCTGGGACAGTCTTTCACTGACACTGAAGGTACAGTAGAACCCCCTATGTCATTGCGAAGGAGGAAATGGAGGCATATTTTAAAGCTCCATCTCTGCCTCTCACTGAGGCCCCTTTGAATTGGTGGCGTGTCCATGAGGTCACATTTCCTCTCCTCTCTTGACTGTCAAAGCGATACTTGTGTATCCCAGGCACAAGCGTGTCTGCAGAGCTAGTTTTCTCCACAGCAGGAGATGTTGTCACTGCTAAAAGAAGCACTCTTAAACCAGAGCATGTGGACCAGTTAGTGTTCTACAAATGCCCAAATTTTGAGCAGTGACTCATGCTGAGCAGTTTGTGATGTTTCAGGAAGTTCCTGTGCCCAGTGCTGTTATTTTATATAAGATATTTGCTTTTATTTTGTGTATTAAAAACAAAATTTTTTAAAAAGTGCAAATTTAGTTTTTTTGAAGATTGACTATATTCAAGTAGGTGGGACCTCTTGTTTATTTTGGTGTATAATTTAATTTAATGTTTATGCAATTGTTTACATTTAAATGTTTTACGAGAAAGTACACTGCACTATATAAGTACTAAAGTTCACTCCCTGCATTATGCACCTTATGCACTGCATTATTGCATTATTTACTTTTGTGTATTTGTTCTAAATGCTCCTCTAAATGAGTTTTCTTTGAGCAGGTAAAATTAAAGTTTCATATATCTGAGTGCTGATTGTGTGAAGTGTTATTAAACCAGAGAACAAAACCTCTGTACACGTTATAAAAATCATTCAATTTATCTGATGAAAACACTGCTGGATCTCCTGCAGTAGAGTCACAAGGCTATTATAATCAATGACTCTCAGGAGATCAGCAAATAAGGCCACTATGTGATGAGAACAACTGTATCATCAACAACAAGCCAACATCATCTGTTATCATCAATATTCTCTCACTGTTCTCGCCGTAACAAACAGTTACAGCAGTCAGAGAAAAATGTATGTTTAAAAGGTCAAGGGTCAAGTGCCCGACTAAGGCAAACACTGATCACCATAATGGTCACTTCAAACTAAACTATTATTTTCAATAAATCATCAACATATAAACCTCAATAAGAGTGTCACGGGGTGACAAAACAAACCGAACGGGACTAAGATCCTGGTGAATACTGTTGCAGGATTTTCCAGTGAACACCCGGTCTATGCCCTGGGAATCTGTTGCCATGGCAGCGGGGCTGATTGCCTGAGTGACAGCAGGTGTGGGGCAATTATAGAGAACGTTGTGAGAGGGACACCTATGGAGATGAGGCTTTAAAAACAGAGAGAAAACAGACTGTGTGGTGTGGTTCTCCTCCCGTATGATGCTGTGTTTGTCAGCGGGTTGCTCTTTTTATTGAGGCTGGGCTGTGGAGTGGGGAAGATTGGAGTTGTGGAAGAGGAAGGAAGGAGTGAAGTATTTGGCAGCGAAGACTGGAGGAATATCGTCCGTAGTGAGAAAGACGCAAGTGATGAGTATTTGATCCGTTGTTTATATGCACTAACACTGAAGTGGTGTGGAGAGTTTGGAAAACGTTTGGCACGAGTGAACTATTACACCGAGTGAATTAATGATCTGTCTCCAACTTCTGTCCTCTCCTTGCCGAATGTGGTAATCGCTGCATCATTCTTCTGCTTTCCCGGAGCAAAGTCAAGCCCTGATCGAGGACGAGATCCGATCTGGTGGGAGAAAAGACCGGTGGGTGAGTGCTGGCCCGAATGCACGGTGTGCGAGTGGAATTGCAGTGCCTGAAGTGAAGATTTACACGGTTTGTGCTGTGAAGTGAAATTTGTGTGTGGAGAAGTAATAGAAGTCTGCCGTGCACTCCTCTCCTACAGTCTTCCACCCGCTGTCTCTAACGAAGGGTCTTGATAAAGCAACTGCCCAACTTCCGGCTTGAAAAGACCCGGCCCCGCTAGTGCTGAGTGCTTCTTATATCCTGTACTGTTGAAACTGTGCTGTGTCTGTTCTAGTGCTCAGCCGAAGTGAGCGTCCCGCTCTAAGTGTCCTCCCCGCCTGGTGGTCTCCACACGCCCTATTGGAAGCCTTTACCCTGTTCAGAAGAAGAAAAGGTATATCAGTTGCAAGCTTCATGTACTGTTGAACCGTTGAAACTGTGCTGTGTCTATCCCAGTGTTCAGCCGACGTGAGCGCCCCGCTCTAAGTGTCCTCCCCGCCTGGTGGTCTCCACACGCCCTTATTGGAAGCCTTGATCCTGTTCAAAGGAGAGAAGGTATATCAGTTGCAAAGCTTCACACACTGTTGAACCGTTGAGACCTTGCTGTACTGTTCCAGTGCTCAGCTGAAGTGGAGTGCTCCGCCCAAAGTGTCCTCCCCGCCTGGTGGTCGAGTGTTCCGCCCAAAGTGTCCTTCCCGCCTGGTGGTCTCCACACGCCCCTATTGGAAGCCTTTACCCTGTTCAAAAGGAGAGAAGGTATATCAGTTGAAAAGCTTCCCATACTGTTGAACCGTTGAGACCTTGCTATACTGTTCCAGTGCTCAGCTGAAGTGGAGTGTTCCGTCCAAAGTGTCCTCCCCGCCTGGTGGTCTCCACACGCCCTTATTGGAAGCCTTGATCCTGTTCAAAGGAGAGAAGGTATATCAGTTGCAAAGCTTCACACACTGTTGAACCGTTGAGACCTTGCTGTACTGTTCCAGTGCTCAGCTGAAGTGGAGTGCTCCGCCCAAAGTGTCCTCCCCGCCTGGTGGTCGAGTGTTCCGCCCAAAGTGTCCTTCCCGCCTGGTGGTCTCCACACGCCCCTATTGGAAGCCTTTACCCTGTTCAAAAGGAGAGAAGGTATATCAGTTGAAAAGCTTCACATACTGTTGAACCGTCGAAACTGTGCTGTGTCTGTCCCAGTGTTCAGCTGACGTGAGCGCCCCGCTCAAAGTGTCCCCCTGCCTGGTGGTCCCCACACGCCCTATTTGGAAGCCTTTACCCTGCTCAGAAGAAGAAGAGAGTGGCTCGCTTGCCCCCACCTCTGAGTACCTCCCTCCGGAGTAACCCCAGTGACTCGCTTCGCCCTCGCATCGGCATACTTACCTGGTTCCAGTCTGAATGGGGTTCGTATGACCACGGCCTCCCCTCTTGAGTCCCGTAGAGGAATACTTACCCGGTGACCTACCTGGACGGCGTGGGGATTCCCCCCTGATTCCCCTCCGGCGAGCCTCCGGTCCGTCCCGAGCGACCCTCCCCTCCCGTCCCGGGAGGTCTGTAGACTCTTGGACTGTCCTGGTGGCAAGAAGAAGATTTTAATTAGGACTTATCCAATTCATTGACCTTTTAAATTAAGAAATAAACTGTATTATTTTATTCTCTTGTCTGTCTGGTCCTTGACACGTTCCTCGAGGTGGTTCCCGGGTTTTTCAGGGGTGGGTGCAGTCTGGGTTGGCCCGCCCCGACCTGTGACAGAACTTGGCGTAGTGCGGCAGGGTTACCACCTCGAGTGGAGCGATCAAGGACCTAGATGGCAGAAGAAGAGCCAGTGGCCCGGCAGCCAGTTATGCCTTTCTTTATGGGGGCCCCGTGGGCCCAGAAGTACGGAGGTCCAGGGTCAGAATTGAGCCTGTCAGCATGGAAGACCCAGGTTGAATACCTGGCAGGGCTCCAAGGGCTAAGTTTCCCTCAGAAGGTACAGTTTGTGCTAAATTCGTTGGAGGGAGAAGCAAGAAGAGAAGTACAGGCAGCGCCGGAAGCAACCCGCATCACAGTCCAAGCCATCTTTGATTTTCTCGCGGGGCAATACGGAGACACCACCCCGGTAGCGGTCCTGAGAACGCAATTCTTTAATTGTAGGCAAGGGCCTCGACAAACTGTTCGGCCATTCACGTTGCAACTGAGGGAACAGTTTACCAGGCTAAGGGGAAGACAGGATCACGGCCTGGGGGACGAGGAGACCCTATTGCGAGATCAGTTTCTGTTGGGATTACGGGAGGGCCCCGTGCGTCAGAGTCTGCGGGTGCAACTGAGACGGACACCGGACCTCACGTTCGAAGAGCTGCGGCAGGAAGCTCTAGCCCTTGAGCGTGACCACACCGAAGGTATGGATCCCCCCAGCTGTCTGGCTGCGAATGCTGTCAGTAGGCCTTCGGCCCCTGTTACTTCCGATTGGAAGCATGCCCTCCGGGAGGAACTAAAGAGGGATATCCGTGAGCAAATGTCTGAACTGTCTAAGTCTGTCGTCGAAGAACTCCGCCGAGAACGCCTCCATCCATTACCCTCACCGCGGGAGCGAGCCTACTCCGACGGGAATCGCCCTCCAGAGCGTCACTTCACCCGATCCACGGGTCCCCGATTCCAGTGGGACGAACAGGGGCGTCCTATCTGCAACGGCTGTGGGGAAGCCGGACATTACGTCCGTCAGTGCTCCTCCAGACGCGCTTCGCAGGGGGGTTTTTAGAGTCTCCGGCCACTGTGGGTCAAGTGGTCGGGACCCCCTTTTCAGACCCCTCGTCTTCCAAACTGTCGAAGGAACGCCTGGTGGGCCGTTGTCCGGTCATCGTGGTTCAAGTCAATGGCCAGAAGGTGCAGTGTCTGCTGGACACGGGGTCGCAAGTCACTCTGTTCGCGGAGAGCCTAGTCCAGGAACTATTCGGTACCCAGGGCCGGCCGACGACCGAAGCCCCCTGGCTGACTCTGCGAGGGGCCAACGGTCTCGACATCCCATACGTGGGATACGTAGTGACAGACCTAGAGATCCATGGCATGGTCGTACCCCAGAAGGGGGTGGTGGTGGTTCGCGACGCCTGCCTGGGGTCTCATCGCGCCCTGTTGGGCATGAATGTCATCTCCGAATGCTGGGAGGGGCTGTTCCAGAGTGGGCCGGCCCGAGCAACTGCGACGCCTGAGGGCAGAGAATGGGATCGCATTAGAGCTGACTGTCGCCGAGTTTGCCTGGCCGAACAGCAGGGGAACCGGGAGAGCACTGGAAGAGTGGCTTGCCGCTATGCGTTGTCCATCCCGGCTCAAAGCGAGGCGATGGTTTGGGTCCGGGTGCCCCCTAGACTTTACCACCCGGAGGAGTGGGTGTTGGTAGAACCGCACAACGACGGTCCTAAGGTGGAAGTGGCCAGAGGACTGGCATCTGCCCGAGGCAGCCGAGTCCGGGTGAGAGTCCGGAACACGAACCCTTTCCCGATCCAACTGCATCGTCATCAGTGTCTAGCCCGAGTTACCTCAGTGTTGCCCCAGCAAGTGCAAGATCCAGGAGGAGTCAAGTTCAGTCAAGTGGGCCCGACCGTAGTGGAGGTTGCGTTGGCGCAGACGGGGACGCACAGAAGAGAGGCTGAAGGAGGACTGCCGGCCCATCTCGGAGGTGAGTCCCTACGGGGAGAAGGGTTGGAGGAGGATCAAACAAGACGGCTCAAGGCTTTCCTATCAAAATGGCCACAGTTGTTCTCCACCCATGACGAGGACTACGGGTGTACTAACATCGTTCAGCATCAGATTCCCACTGGAGAAGCCCCGCCTAGTAGGGAACGCTACCGGCCGGTACCTCCAACATTATATTCTGAGGTTCGGGCTCTTCTGCGGGGGATGCTGGATAAAGGGATCATCCGCGAGAGCAGTAGCCCTTGGGCGGCCCCGATTGTTCTGGTGAGGAAGAAAACAGGCGCATGGAGATTCTGTGTGGATTATCGGAGGTTGAACCAAGTGACGAAGCGGGATGCTTTCCCATTGCCTCGAGTCGAGGATTCCCTCACGAGTCTCACCCGGGCGGCCTGGTATTCCACACTAGACCTGGCGAGCGGATACTGGCAAGTACAGGTGGACGAGCGGGACCGGGAGAAGACAGCCTTCACGACTCCCTTTGGGTTATATGAGTGGGACCGGATGCCGTTCGGCCTCTGCAACGCCCCCGCCACGTTCCAACGGCTAATGCAGCGCTGCCTGGGGAGCCAGCTAGTGGATACCGCTCTTGTGTATCTGGATGACGTGATTATCTATTCCCCTGACTTTGAGACTCACCTTCAGCATCTTGAGCAGGTGTTCCGCTCCCTGGAGAAGTACGGGCTGAAGCTCCAACCGGATAAATGTCAGCTTTTCCGGAAGGAGGTAAAGTTCCTGGGCCATATCGTGAGCGCTGCAGGAATCGCTGTGGACCCCGAGAAGGTGTCGGCTGTACAGGGGTGGACTGCCCCGAAGACCGTGCGCCAGGTTCGATCCTTCCTCGGCTTTGTCGGGTATTACAGGCGATTATTAAGGATTTCTCTAAGATCGCCAAACCCCTGAACCAGTTGCTGGGTGGAACGGGACACACCAAGGGCCGAGGGTCCCCAGCGATTCAGTGGGATCCGGCATGCGAGACCGCCTTCCAGAGGCTCAAGCAGGAGCTGTTACAGGCACCCATCCTGGCATACGCAGACTTCACCCAGCCCTTTATCCTCTACACTGACGCCAGCCACTTGGGCTTGGGGGCTGTCTTAGCGCAGAAACAGCAGGAGGAAGAAAGAGTCATTGCTTATGCGAGCCGGAGTCTACACCCCGCGGAGAGGAACGATGCCAACTACAGCTCCTTTAAGCTTGAGTTACTGGCCATGAAGTGGGCGCTCAGTGAGAAGTTCAAGGACTACCTATGGGGAGCAAAGGTGACCGTAGTGACCGATAACAACCCACTGGTACACCTACAAACCGCCAAGTTGGGGGCGGTGGAACAGAGGTGGGTGGCACAATTGGCCAACTTTGAGTACCAGCTTCAATACCGGCCAGGAAGGGAACATACCAACGCTGACGTACTATCTAGGTGGCCAGAAGGAGGGCCAGAGGGTCCGAGACCCATGCGGGAGGTGGACCGCGACGAGGGAATGATGGTGGGCATTGTGGAGGCACCGGGACCACCGTTGGAGGAACCGCCCGCAAGTTGGGGATGGGACCCACAGCGCTGGAGGATGTTGCAGGGTGAAGATGAGGACCTGTCACTGGTCCGGGTCTGGCTGGAACAGGACAAGTGGCCGGAGGGTGCGGGACGCCGGGCTCAAACCCGAATCGTGAGGGGCCTAATGGGCCAGAAGGAGAGGCTCCATCTGAAGGAAGGGGTGATTTGTCGGTCCCTCCAGGACTCACGCTCGGGTGACCCGGTCTGGCAAGTGGTGGTCCCAGAGGGAAGATGTCACGCTCTGCTGGAGGCTTATCACACCAAGCTTGGTCATCAAGGGCGGGAGAGGACGACGGCACTTTTGCGACGCCACTTTTACTGGCCTGGGATGGAGGGGACCGTGAGGACTTACCTACAGGGCTGCCCGCGCTGCACCCTGTTCAAGGCCAGGAAAGAGACACGAGCTCCATTGGTCCCAATTCGAGCTAAAGCACCGATGCATATCCTCGCTATGGACTATCTGACGCTGGGTCGGCCGGTCGACCGCATTCAAAACCTCCTAGTCGTCACTGACCTGTTCACCAAATATGCCTGGGCCATCCCAACTCTGGACCAGACCGCCATTACCACCGCTAATGCCCTGTGGAGGCATGTCATCCAGCCCTTCGGGTGTCCCGAAGTGTTCCATTCAGATCAAGGGCCAAATTTTGAATCCAGGGTAGTACACGAGCTGTGCCAACTGTACGGATGTAAGAAGACCCATACAACGCCCTATCATCCTCAGGGGAACGGAGGGTGCGAGAGGTTTAACCAGACGCTGCTCGGTCTCTTGGGGACCTTGGAAAACGAACAACAGGGGCATTGGGCTGACAACCTTCCGGCAATGGTCCAGGCGTATAACAACAGCATACACAGCACGACCGGGTATGCACCGACCTACCTGATGTTCGGGAGGCATGTGAGACTACCAGTTGACCTACTGCTGGGAACTGCGGCCGCTGAAGAGGGAGGCGGTGTAACGGAGTGGGTGGCCAGACACCATCAACGCCTCCAACTGGCCTACGAGCGGGTCTCGGACCGAATTAAGCAAGCCGCAGCCAAGAACAAAAGGTTGTATGACCGTACGGCTAGAAGTGCGCCGCTACTGCCTGGTGAAAGAGTTCTGGTGCGAGATAGCCGGCGACAAGGAAAGGGCAAACTCAGTGATCGGTGGGAGCCCCAGCCGTACGTGGTCCAACGACAGCCGCATCTCGATCAACCGGTGTATGCCCTCCGTCCCGAAGGGAGAGAAGGTCCAGAGCGGGTGCTCCACCGAAACCTGATGCGTCCTTGTCCGAATTACCCCGAACCAACTGTAGAGAGACCTCCGACTGAACCAGCGTGGATGCCTCCCGTGGTGGGATGGGCTGTGGCCCCCCGGAGGCTGGAAATAGGGCCAAGGCCAGAGGAACCTAACTCCCCACCAAGGCCCGAGGAACCTAACTCCCCGCCAAGGCGATCCCAACGGGAGAACCGGGGGCAACCCCCAGCCAGATACGGAGACTGGGTGTCCGGATCCCGTTCTAGGGACTAGAACGGTTTGGCAGGGGGGTGTGTCACGGGGTGACAAAACAAACCGAACGGGACTAAGATCCTGGTGAATACTGTTGCAGGATTTTCCAGTGAACACCCGGTCTATGCCCTGGGAATCTGTTGCCATGGCAGCGGGGCTGATTGCCTGAGTTACAGCAGGTGTGGGGCAATTATAGAGAACGCTGTGAGAGGGACACCTATGGAGATGAGGCTTTAAAAACAGAGAGAAAACAGACTGTGTGGTGTGGTTCTCCTCCCGTATGATGCTGTGTTTGTCAGCGGGTTGCTCTTTTTATTGAGGCTGGGCTGTGGAGTGGGGAAGATTGGAGTTGTGGAAGAGGAAGGAAGGAGTGAAGTATTTGGCAGCGAAGACTGGAGGAATATCGTCCGTAGTGAGAAAGACGCAAGTGATGAGTATTTGATCCGTTGTTTATATGCACTAACACTGAAGTGGTGTGGAGAGTTTGGAAAACGTTTGGCACGAGTGAACTATTACACCGAGTGAATTAATGATCTGTCTCCAACTTCTGTCCTCTCCTTGCCGAATGTGGTAATCGCTGCATCATTCTTCTGCTTTCCCGGAGCAAAGTCAAGCCCTGATCGAGGACGAGATCCGATCTGGTGGGAGAAAAGACCGGTGGGTGAGTGCTGGCCCGAATGCACGGTGTGCGAGTGGAATTGCAGTGCCTGAAGTGAAGATTTACACGGTTTGTGCTGTGAAGTGAAATTTGTGTGTGGAGAAGTAATAGAAGTCTGCCGTGCACTCCTCTCCTACAGTCTTCCACCCGCTGTCTCTAACGAAGGGTCTTGATAAAGCAACTGCCCAACTTCCGGCTTGAAAAGACCCGGCCCCGCTAGTGCTGAGTGCTTCTTATATCCTGTACTGTTGAAACTGTGCTGTGTCTGTTCTAGTGCTCAGCCGAAGTGAGCGTCCCGCTCTAAGTGTCCTCCCCGCCTGGTGGTCTCCACACGCCCTATTGGAAGCCTTTACCCTGTTCAGAAGAAGAAAAGGTATATCAGTTGCAAGCTTCATGTACTGTTGAACCGTTGAAACTGTGCTGTGTCTATCCCAGTGTTCAGCCGACGTGAGCGCCCCGCTCTAAGTGTCCTCCCCGCCTGGTGGTCTCCACACGCCCTTATTGGAAGCCTTGATCCTGTTCAAAGGAGAGAAGGTATATCAGTTGCAAAGCTTCACACACTGTTGAACCGTTGAGACCTTGCTGTACTGTTCCAGTGCTCAGCTGAAGTGGAGTGCTCCGCCCAAAGTGTCCTCCCCGCCTGGTGGTCGAGTGTTCCGCCCAAAGTGTCCTTCCCGCCTGGTGGTCTCCACACGCCCCTATTGGAAGCCTTTACCCTGTTCAAAAGGAGAGAAGGTATATCAGTTGAAAAGCTTCCCATACTGTTGAACCGTTGAGACCTTGCTATACTGTTCCAGTGCTCAGCTGAAGTGGAGTGTTCCGTCCAAAGTGTCCTCCCCGCCTGGTGGTCTCCACACGCCCTTATTGGAAGCCTTGATCCTGTTCAAAGGAGAGAAGGTATATCAGTTGCAAAGCTTCACACACTGTTGAACCGTTGAGACCTTGCTGTACTGTTCCAGTGCTCAGCTGAAGTGGAGTGCTCCGCCCAAAGTGTCCTCCCCGCCTGGTGGTCGAGTGTTCCGCCCAAAGTGTCCTTCCCGCCTGGTGGTCTCCACACGCCCCTATTGGAAGCCTTTACCCTGTTCAAAAGGAGAGAAGGTATATCAGTTGAAAAGCTTCACATACTGTTGAACCGTCGAAACTGTGCTGTGTCTGTCCCAGTGTTCAGCTGACGTGAGCGCCCCGCTCAAAGTGTCCCCCCGCCTGGTGGTCCCCACACGCCCTATTTGGAAGCCTTTACCCTGCTCAGAAGAAGAAGAGAGTGGCTCGCTTGCCCCCACCTCTGAGTACCTCCCTCCGGAGTAACCCCAGTGACTCGCTTCGCCCTCGCATCGGCATACTTACCTGGTTCCAGTCTGAATGGGGTTCGTATGACCACGGCCTCCCCTCTTGAGTCCCGTAGAGGAATACTTACCCGGTGACCTACCTGGACGGCGCGGGGATTCCCCCCTGATTCCCCTCCGGCGAGCCTCCGGTCCGTCCCGAGCGACCCTCCCCTCCCGTCCCGGGAGGTCTGTAGACTCTTGGACTGTCCTGGTGGCAAGAAGAAGATTTTAATTAGGACTTATCCAATTCATTGACCTTTTAAATTAAGAAATAAACTGTATTATTTTATTCTCTTGTCTGTCTGGTCCTTGACACGTTCCTCGAGGTGGTTCCCGGGTTTTTCAGGGGTGGGTGCAGTCTGGGTTGGCCCGCCCCGACCTGTGACAAGAGCCTCTGAAGTTTTCTGAAAGAAATAAAGTCAGTCTGGTTAGTAATGTGTGAAGCTGGTAATGCTGTTTGTGGAGTTGTTTAATCCTCCTCTGCTGAGATCTTCAGAGATTTAATGTCTTCTTTTATCTTCAGTTGATTTCTTCTAAAGCTGTGGCTGAAGTCAGTTGTAGTTCTTGTGTTTCTCTTTCCTTCAGTGATTCTGCTCATTACTATCATCAGGTGTCACCACCAATATGCAATTATCACTTATTTAATCACTTAACAATACAATTATTATCCAATTATCATGCTGGCAACTAGAAATGTTCTATAACTCATTCAGTTTGAGTTCTGTTTCAGTCATTGTGTCCACACAACATTCGGTAATGTTTGAGTGCAGTGAACTCATTTTGATTTAGTACATACAACTGTTAGGTTTTACAGTGTATTGAAGGTGCAAAAGTTCTGATATAAATCATCTTTCTTTCATTTTTCATCACAAAAATCATTTGTTTTAACAGGGGTGTAAACTTTTTAACTTTTTTTATCCACTGTAAGTGATGGAAGATGTGGAAGATTAGTCAATGGCCTTTTCATGCAGTTTTTACTGTCATACACTTAGCTACACTTTCAACTCAAACAAATAAATAAACTCTTAAGTGTTGTATTAATAAGCGCTGTAGTGTGGACTGGGAAAACGATGACATATTGGAAAGTGATGATGGATGTTTAGTCCTGTGATGCATATTGTACTAATAGTGTGGGGTGGTGGAGGGATGCTGAGAAACTTGTCGCGGGACAGAGGTGAGAGACCGCTATATATACCGGCTTCCTCTTGCGCTGATTGGTTTGATTATCTGAACGTGCTCCTCCCAAACTTTGTTCATTAAACTTCGTATTGATAAAGATAAATGTTACTTTGTACAACCTTCATATTACATTCTTGCAGAGATGACAGAACATTTACCCGCAATTTTTGTCTTGCGGGAAAACATAAGGGCAGTTGGAATGCTCGTCTTTCTTTTCTTCATTCATGTTTGCCATTCAGTACCTGTGAGGCACTTTGTATGGCATTGTTACACACAAAATATTGCATAAATATCAAAGATTAGCAGTGAAATGATCAAAAGAAAAGTCCACTACGTTTCACTGCCAGCTCTACTTGAACTCATTCACCTGTGTGCTCACATCAGAGGAGATCAGGATGACACAGCTCAGGTTCGGCATTAACTCAGACTGGCACAGGTCTCCCAGTATGAGGCCTGGCAGCATCAAAGCAGTGTCAGACACAACTACATAGTTCTTGAAAAAGAGACAAGCGAGAAGACCACTGGCAAAACAAAGATTGGCACCCACTCGAAGGCTGTACAGACTTTATACTTCAAATTCTGCATTTATTGAATGTTTGACTGTTACCCATGACCCCTATGAATTTATTTGAGCTGAGTTGTAGATTAAGTGTAGATTTTGTTTAAAATATTTTATAGGACAGAACATTTGAGAGAGCCAAGATAATAAGATGAAGGAATGTGTTTTAAAATTCAGATATATTTATTGTGTAATAAGCATGGGCGGTGCTAGGGAGGGGCTAGCAGGTGCTTCAGCACCCCCTAGAAAGACAAGTAAATCATTTAAAACAACAAATGAAATAAAAAACAAACCATTTTACTCATTAAGCATGTGTAACATATGTGACGTGACGTGTCACACTTAATAATGAGCATTTCATTTTTGATAAAAGATGGAGCGGTTCCTTCTGGCAAGTAAGCAATCTCATGATTCGAATTTAGTTTAAAAACGAGAACATAAACTTATCTCAGCCAGAGGTTGAGAACTGTTCAGAGGTTGATTGTATGGAGTCTTACACGGAGCAGTCCGCTGACACGTTTGCCAAAGAGCGAAGCCTTTGGATGTTCAACGCATCATTGATGCATTTTCCTTCAATTGTCCCATTGTCCTGATTTGAGACTGTAAATAGTAAGTGATTGTTGTCAACTTCCTCGGTTGATATTTCTCCGGTGCTATGGGTGCTTTTTAATGGCATATTGTCCTTGACTGAAATGTTGTTCAATGAATAGGCCTATGCAAAATCTTAAAGAATATTTGATTGCATAATACATTTTGTGCTTGTTCAATTTAATAAAATTAAAACTTAAATTGTTTTAATTTAAGTCTTTAAATAAATAAAATAATTGAATGTTAAAAATTGAGTGACCAAGTTTTGTTCATATTTATTAATAGTATTTATTATAAATATATAATTGCGCAGCTCCCCGTCATTGATCTAGCGCCCCCTCGGCATGTGCGTTCAAAATTCTCTAGCGCCGCCCCTGGTAATAAGCTAATTAAAGCTGCAGTCCGTAACTTTTTGTGCTCTAGCGGTTAATAAACAGAACTGCATGCGTCTTGCGGAAGAACATTGCAGCCGGAGCTACTTCTCTCTGTTTATGTATATGGCGAGTCACGCATGGACTGTGCTCCTCCTCCGCAGTTCCTACCAGTCTGGCCTGAAATAGTCCCAATATAAACACTTATTATAAGTGTACCATAATCAGTCCTTCCAGAAAAATGCGCCTTTTTTGTGTGATTGTTGCGGGCAAAAATCCTTGATTATGTGGCACGTTTTCTTTAAAATGTGATGGAAAATGCGGGATATTTATGCAATTTTATGCAATAAAATTGCGGGAACTTGCAAAAACTGCGGTTTGATGAAAAAGAGAAAAAAAGCACTACATCACAGAAAGTGCTGGGAATATTTAAGTTCTCATCTTGTTTTATTGAAGACCTTAATAAACACATGGCTCAAATTGACAAAACATGGAGTCAAACAAGTTCTGTAGCTTTACAAAAGGAATATGCTGCAACTTCTGAAAAAAATGAATAAATAACTTCCTGTTTTACAGAGGTAGCTTTACAAAACAGACATTTGAGTGCTTTCAATGCACAAAATGCAATCTCTTAAAGGGTTAGTTCACCCAAAAATGAAAATTCTGTCATTAATGACTTCCCCTCATGTCGTTGGACACCCGTAAGACCTTCGTTCATCTTCAGAACACAAATGAAGATATTTTAGTTGAAATCCGATGGCTCAGAAAGGCCTCCATTGGCACAATGTATTTTACACTCTCAAGGTACTAAAGACGTCGTTACAAAGTCCATCTCACTACAGTGGTTCTACAATAACTTTATGAAGCGACGAAAATAGTTTTTGTGCTAAAATCTAAATAACGACTTATATAGTGATGACCGATTTCCAAAAACAGCATCATGAAGCTTCGAAGCGTTATGAATCAGCGAGTCGATTCATGATTCGGATCGCGTGTCAAACTGCTGAAATGGCTGAAATACGTGACTTTGGCGATCCAAACCGCTGAGTCAACTCACTGATTTATAATGCTTCGAAGTTTCATGATGCTGTTTTTTTAATCGGTCAACACACCGGGAAACTGCTTTGCGTGGTCTTTTGCTGTTATTTAACTTCATCATGGTTTCACCGATATCTATGGTTTCACCACAGGGTTTGCAGATTTTCGATGACGTTCACGTTGGGTAATTACGTCACTTCAAAACGTTCCCATGGCAATCGGGGGAAATGGTGGCTCTTGAACATTTTTCAACTTTCTGCTAATATATATGACTTTTTTGCAACGAAAATACGGGGATTATGAAATAATGCTAGTCCCGCATATTTTGCAAGAAAGTGCGGCGTATTTGAAAAAATGCGGCCCCCGAAAATATGCGGACTTTGGCTGATTATGCATTAAATCATGCGATCGCATAATCGGGTTTTTCTGGAGGGACTGCACAATGATTCAGGGTAAGACAAAAACACGGTTTGGAAAATGGATTCATGTTGTACATTCTCATTATATATTTTTGTAAATCTTGAACACAAAAAAATTTACAGGCAGCAGCTTTCAATATAATGGGAAAGATATGTCACCAGGATTATGACGTCAGCCATGTTAACCAATATGCACTAATGATTTTATTTGTTTACATAGTGCCACAAATAGTCAGATTCAAGTCTGTTCTCAGCATATATTATATTAGCCTGACGTTGTCATACTCAATTCTAGTCAGAATATGAGTCTGATACTGCTCCGTTGGGCTGTGATTATGGGGCATGTTTCAACTGAACCAGGAAAGACCTCAATTGACCTATCGGTAAGCCCCTCCCATCGAACGCAGATGAGCCAATGGCAGTTGAGTATCAGTTGCGCTGGGACCGGAACTCGGACATCTTTAGATTTCAGCGCCATAGAGAAAGATTGGAAAATCCGAAGCTGTCATCGGTTTGATGGTGTTTGTGCCTGAGGTACTGTAGCACTGATTCCAGTGATCCTGAGAGGATTTTCTGGTTGTCATACTCTAATTAAGTTACTATTAAAGTTAGTAATTCCCTGCTAAAGTACAAACTGACTAACTATAACTAACTGTTCTCATGCAACGGTGTAGGTCAGAAACATGAAGGTCTACATTTCAGTGCATCTCTCCATATTAAACTGATTAAATGTGAATGTATGTAATCTTACCCTGCGGTACATGAACAGTGTTGATCCTGGATGTTATCATCTGCGATCGTAACAAGAGGCTTCTCCCGTTTGCATTGAGATCTGTAAACCATCGCTTCCAAATTAATCTCTCACCATATTTATTTTATTCCCATTTTATTTCTGTGAGTTTAGATATGTTTAAAGGTCTGCATTATCTGTCTAATAAAGAGGACTCTTATTTTGATGGGTATTATAGTCTACGGGTAGTGAAAGGGAGAGCTCGCACGCAGTTTATCGGAGTTGTTTTACAGATACAAAGTTTACCAGTTATTAACTGCACCCCCGAAAACGCATAAGCTCTGTGTATATGTTTGTTTACTGTTACCCCTTTTCCACCAAGGCAGAGCTAGAGCTAGATCGGAGCCAGAGCCTAGTTTCAAATCGGTTCTTTGTGTTTCCACACCCAAAGCTCCAGCTCTGAGCCAGGAAAAGTGGTTCTTAAGTAGCACCAAAACATTGCTGGGCTAGAACAGGGCTAGAAGTAAGAACCGATTACGTCAGGCGCTGGGGGCGGGGTCAACAAGACCAACACAAACTTGAGATCCGCCATTTTTGAAATAGCAGCTAATGGAGCTAACAGCTGCTGCTCGTTTGTAATCTCCGTCTATACAAATTACGGCGAACTGCATGAATGCGTTGGATTCGCTGTGGTGTCGTTGTGTGTTGATGCCGATGTAGGATCTTAAAGCCATGTGAATCAATGGTAATGCAACATTTGCATTGTTGATGGAAGGCTTCGCAGCGGTGCTGTGCAGAGACCGATCGCCATATGACAACGAGTCCAGCGAGAGCACACGACTCCTTTTGATTCACTCATGCGGGTTTTTTTTATATCATACGTGGATCGGTCTGCGCAGCGCCGATGCATCTCGAACAAGCCTGGTGTGTTTGTGTTTCCCCGCTGCCCAGGGTTGCCAGGTTTTCACAACAAAACCCATCCAATTGCTACTCAAAACAAGCCCTATCGCGTTTCAGGGGGGCTTCCCCAGTAAAAAACACATTTGGGGGTAAAATATGTGTTTTTTTGGCATGGTTGCCTACTTAAATTCGCATTCCCGGGGCTAAATATCACATAATTGTGGTCGCCTCAACCCGCGGACATGAAAAACAGCCCGCGGCAACAGTGATGAAGTAGCCCAACTTGGCAACACTGCCGCTGCCTCGCTAGCGTTGCTGAGAGAGATGAGACGTATACAGTGACGTAAGACCTGGCTCTGTTGTGGCTCTCAGCAGGTGGAAAAATAAACCGGTTCTTAGAAGGCTCCTCAGTCGAACAAACTATGAACTGGGACTAGCTCTGGCTCTGAATTAGCTCTAGCACTGCCTTGGTGGAAAAGGGGTATGTGAGTGTTTTTGTGTAATTTGCTGTGTATGTTAATGGTAATGCCACGGAGAGAGGGCTAGAGAGAGAGAGAGTTTGTGAATGAGATGTTAATGCGCACTTCTTATGCTTTGTTTGTTTGTTCAGCTCTTACGATGATTTTTTGAGTGAAAAACGATGTAATAAACTTCATAAACCATCAGTAAAGTTTGGCCATCATTCGGACGGGGTAAACGTTACATTCTGTGTTCAAAAACATCTTGGGATAAGGTTTTCACACTGACAGCTGTACATTGTAAGATATAGCAACTCTGTTTGTCCAAGTTAGCAACAGTAACTAAGGGGGGCGGGGCTTACTGATAGGTCAATTGGATAGACCTACAACCAATCAGAACAACGGAGCGACGCACAACGTTAGTTGTCAAATGTCAACCAAACTCAACTGCTCACAGTGTTGCTAAGTCCGTGGTTTTCCCTTGGGTTGTTTTTCCATGTCCGCGGGTTGAAACGACCCCAATTATGTGATATTTAGACATTTTAGCAGGCAACCCTGCCAAAAAAACCCACATATTTTACCCCCCAAACGCCATTTTTCCCAGAGAACCGGAAAAGTTTTTGTTGTGAAAACTTGGCAACCCTGTCTGCACACACGCTGGAAGAAGTCGAATAAGAAGTGTAAACGATCTTTGCCGGTGTTGTAAAAAAGAATTTAAGGATACACGGAGTACTTACCAACACGGTCATCATTTCTGAGAGAAATAGTAAAGGTGAATTCATACGAACAAGTTCTCCATTTAGGATTAGAACAAATTCAACCCAAGCGCTCTTTGGTGACGTGGATGCTTACGTTACTGTTGATCATCTGTCCATCATTGTCTAAAACCCGCCCACACAATTTCATTGGTCCGAACAGCTCCTGTTGTGGCATAGTTGCTCCACAACGGATCAAGTCCAGACCGAACTGCCCAACCTCGAATGTTGTGGGCGGGGCTAAGTTCAGCTGGCATCCAGGCTATCATTATATAGTTATTAGCAGTGTTGGGGGTAACGCATTACAAGAAACTTGAGTTACGTAATAATATTACTTTTTCCAAGTAACTAGTAAAGTAACGCATTACTTTTCAAATTTACAACAATATATCTGAGTTACTTTTTCAAAAAACTAACGCAAGTTACCTTTTCAAATTAATTTGACTGACAGCTCTCCTGCCCCCATGTTGAGAAAAATAAGTGCAGAGGCACTAAATGTGAGCATTTATTTATTTCACATGCACTGTAAAGTATGGAATAGGGGTTCGTTTTAGGATGGGAGCACTACAGAAAGATTCCGGCCAGAGAATCCTTTATCAGCTTTATTTCAAGATCAGGATGCCAATATACAAGTTCAAGTGTATGTGGTCTAAACAGGGAGAAAGAAAAAGAAATAATGGAATGGTAATAATAACTGATTAATAAACAAATAAAGGAATACTATACTATGCTCATTGTCATCACTCACAACAGTACAGTACATAAATTAATAATTTACGTTAATACAGTGCAACAAAATATGTCACTATATGCCCTTTAATATCTGTACTGCTGCACCTTTAAGTGGCTATGCAGACTGACACTGTATCACTATAACACTCGATGCAGGTAGCACAAAATAAACAGTAAATGCACTGTACTCGAACACAGAAGCATATTTCTTAATAACTAACATGAATAAGGTCTAAATCGACATATAGAGGGCTAATTATTGCATACAGCAAACATGTTGCGCGATCAACAACACGATCTGACATCATGACTACACTAATTAGTCACGCAGTTCAACAAATAAAACTAGTTCGCGTGAACATACATACATTTCACAATATTCATCACAACGCAGTACAAACATGCAACAGTAGTAGGAACTTACTTGCTTTTCATAGAACGCACACTAATTAAAGAAAAGGGTCTCTGAATCTTCTCTCATCATCCCTAAACACAAACCGTCTGAGCAGCGTGCTGTATTTCCTGTCCAGGCGCAGTTCACGTGATGGAGCGTTCAAACGCACTTAGAAAACCTCAGCGCTGAACAAATAGGCTTTCAGACAAGGCTGCCCCCAACTGTCCGAATGGCAGTTGAAAGAGTAGGAGAAAGTCTATTTGGTGGTCTCTTCTTCTTCTTTGTCCTCAAGAGCTGGGAGCAGAATGAGTCGGGCTACTGGACGAATGTAGGTGCGGTCCTTCACTTGAACACTGATAGTCCGTACGCGTCCATCTGCTCCTGGATGAGTCTGGGTAATCCGTCCTACGGGCCATGACGCTCTGGGAAGTTGGGGATCCACGATTAAAACAACGTCGCCTATGGAGAGTGCCTTACCGTCTTTCCTCCACTTACTGCGCTCTTGCAACCCTGGTAGGTAGTGACTGATGAAGGATGACCAGAAACGATCGGCGATGGCTTGGCTATGCCTCCAACGTCTTCTCCCGAGGTCACTGGGGTCGTAAACTGCTTGAGGAAGCGACGAGTCGTGACGGCCCATGAGGAGGAGGTTAGGCGTGACCGGATCTGGATCAGAGGCATCTGATGACAAGTAGCCTAAAGGTTTCGCATTCATTATGCCCTCGACCTCCACTAAAATTGTTATCAGGACAGGTTCAGGAACAGTCTGGTCTTTAAGGACAACGCGAAGTGCAGTCTTGATAGACTTCACTTCCCTCTCCCATGTGCCACCAAAGTCCGGCGCACTTGGAGGATTGAATCGGAAGGATATCTGCTGTTCAGCAAGTTGCTCTCTCCACTGAGGTGCCATGGCAGCAACGGCTTCACGCAACTCTCTCTCTCCACCGACAAAGTTGGTACCATTGTCCATGAGGAGTTCGAACGGTCTACCACGTCGAGAGATGAATCTTCTCAGTGACAGCAGGAAAGCATCTGTATCAAGGCTTTCTAATAGATCCAGATGCACCGAGCGAGTTGTCATGCATTTGTAGACAATGCCCCACCTTTTTTCGGTGCGGCGACCGATCCTCACTTGGAAAGGTCCAAAGCAATCAACTCCGGTTGAATAGAACGGTGGCTTATGGAGTCGTAGGCGAGCTGGTAATCTGCCATCTTCGGTACGTCGGGTTTTGCTCTCCATCGTCGGCACTCCAGACATGAATGCTGATGCTTTCGAATGGCCTCTCTACCACGGATAATCCAGAACCTGCGTCTGATCTCGGCAAGAACTCGTTCTGGCCCAGGGTGCAGTAGTGACTCATCGAAATCCTTGATGATAAGCTTCGTCACGGGATGGCTTGGATCCAGGATAACTGGGTGGATAGTATCCAGGTCTAGTCCTTCAGCATGCCTTAACCTGCCACCGACTTTGAGTAGCTCTGTGGATCTTTCATATTCTGGTGACAGAGATGTGAGACGACTGTCTGAAGGAAGAGTACGTCCAGCTTTGAGAGCTCTCAATTCTTCAGCAAAGCCGTCCTCTTGAGCCTTTTGTAACATCAGCTTCTCTGCTTGCAGAAAATCGGCAGCGGGAAAGTGCACTGTAGTATTAGCATCAGCCGCCCCGTGAAAGGAGCCAGCAGTTTCCTTAAGAAGCTCTTTCCAGTTGGAGAACTTATTGGGGTTCGGAAGTTGTATTTCCTGTCCAGGCGCAGTTCACATGATGGAGCGTTCAAACGCACTTAGAAAACCTCAGCGCTGAACAAATAGGCTTTCAGACATGCACAATAAAGATTCTGTACTCCTTAAAATGAATAAAATCAGTCAAATGCAAAATCAGAGTACTATGCAAACCTCCAACAATTAAATGTTAAATAAAAACAATTTTTATGCATAATCTACCTTTATATTTAATTAACCAATGTCTTGCTGCTACCCTTTGATGATGAAAATTACTAGATTTTTTGTTTTTATTGGTAAATTTTTTTTCTCCTGCATCCTATTCTACCATTATCCAGAATGGCAGCAGAGCTGTGCCCTCTACTGTTCATGCGTGATTTTGCATTTTTACCTCAGCCTGGGGCTTATTATTTCAATTTTGGTATGAAGAGGTCTTTACCGTTGCACAAAAATATAACTTTTTTTTTTATAAACAAAAACAAGCCCAGCCCAGGTGAGAAAAAGTAATGCAAAAGTAACGTAACGCATTACTTTTCTTAAAAAGTAACTAAGTAACTCAATTAGTTACTTTTTAAGGGAGTAACGCAATATTGTAATGCATTACTTTTCAAAGTAACTTTCCCCAACACTGGTTATTAGGCAGAGATCGGGGAAAATTGTTACTTAGCACTCAACCTAATTATTTCATTAATCTTGCAAGCACTATTGGTTTCTTAAACAAAGACCTTAAAGAAGCCTAATAAATGTTTTGGAGAGGCAGAAAAATAAACCCCCTGTAAGACTGAGAAAGCCTTATGCGATTAGAAATATTTCCACGCTAGCTACTGGCAAAGTAAGGGAGAAAATGTAAGAAATTGAGAGAAAATCTGTCCCTTTACGAGGAGCAATATCCATGTGTCCTGGACATTTTATGCTTATTGCATTATGTAAAAAAAACAACAAAAAAAAAAACATAAAAATAATGTATATAGAATAATGCACTTTTCAGAGTCTATCCATCATTGTTTCATCACACTCAGTCTTTTACAAGGGAAGAGAGGAAGAGATGAGGAGGAAAGAAAGGGGCAGTGCCTTCTCTCCTCTGTCTTTTAACGGACACTCTCATCTTTCTCAGGCAGCCAAACAGGAGCTGGTGTAATTGAATTGAATGCGGCTATCTCAGAAATTGCCCATGAATTCTATTGCATTATGCCACAAGCGTGACCTGTAGAAAGCAAATGGTGCAGTAATTGTTTTATCTTCTCCTCTGCTGCTGTCCAATAAAAAGTTCAGTTTATATGTATCAAGGTAATAATTCAAAACTAACCAAAACTTTTATTTCTTCTCTTGTGATGATTAGATGAGAGGGGATTTTTCATGAAATACTTAACCTTTCCCATTAGCCAATGTAATATATGTTCGCCACCCCTGCTCTATAGTGATATTGCCATAGTTTTTAATGTTATATTTTTTTACCTCATTCATCACATTCTCTGGGTACATGAAGATAGAAGCTTATATAAAATACCCATAGTAAAACTGTATATTATATATGGACACATGTTAATAAGAAATATGTGAGGTTTTTTTATATTTATATTATTTTATATTATACAGCGACCATATACTGTAAAAACAACATACAAACAAATGATCTAAGCAGATGTGTACAATACCTAGTCTTGTGTCTAAGGACTCTTATTTTGAAGTGTATTTTTGTTTGACTTCCTGTGATTAGTTCTTTGTTTCCATAGTTGCCCTGATTAGTCTCCATAGCAACTCATTACCCATAGCTGTTCCTTGTTCCAGCTCTTGCTATCTTGTGTATTTAAAGTGTTTTCACATGTCCTTTGTCTGGAGTTGTCATTTATAGATGTTAGACGTTTGCTTGTTTCTGTTCTGATTTTGCTCGTGTCTGGAGTACTCTGTTTCTGCCTGGATTTATTTTTATGTTTTTTTTTATTTTAAATAAATGTTTTTGCTGCATCTAGATCTAGCTCTCGCTCTTCTGAAACAGCTCAATACTGTATATGTTGTCTTATTATTTTTAACATGTCTATCTTTAATATTTACAAATATAGGAAAGGGATAATCCATGGATCAGTATTCTAAAGTGAAAATCATGATAACTCTGAAGTCATTGTAAACTTTTGACGTTTTTGTAAGGTTTTGGATAACTAATGACTCAAGTGTTACTACTTACTTCTATAAGAATTACTAGTTATTTGGATCAGTATTCTAAAGTGAACATCATGATAACCCACTAGTAATTACTTAAAGGGGTCATATAATGGTACATGCACTTTTACAAGTTGATTGTATGGAAATGTGTGTTGGCAGTGCCTGTACACAACCATCCTATAATGATAAAAATCCATCCAGTGTTTTTTTTTATTTTTTAATCTCCTTATGTTTTCCCCTGTCTCAAATCGAGCCGTCTGACCATGTGATGTCATAAACGAGGGTCAGTATAAAGCAGGTTTTGCTAAGAAGCTTCTCCTGAAAAAAGCATCGCTACCAACTATTCGTGTTCCTGCTGCACCTCCAGAAGAAGTGAGTGTAACGTTTTATTAACCTTTAAATTAATCTTTGCAAATCGCTTGCACGCTTCACGATGAATGCGGCTACAGTTTACAGGGTAAGTTACATTACGGCATGCTTTCTATGTATGACGTTTTCATTATAATTCATTGTCACACCTTTATAATGAACAACGCTTTATGGTTATTACAAACTGTGTACGCTGGTGATAAAGTTAACGTGGTAACAATGAACTAACGTATACATCAGTAAACACATAGCATTCGTATCTCACTAGGCTGATGTCACGGTGTGACTTTTCCTGGGGCGGAACCATAGTGACAGAGATTTGTTCCGCCCGGATCAAACACCACCACTTCCGGGTTCCCGTCCCCGCGCCAAAAATCATAGAGAATCGGTGGCAGGTGCTCCAATAAACAGCGCGATCTCCGGATTGGGTGAAGGGGAGGTAGGAGGAGTACAAAGAGGGCCTCCAGAAGTCAGTCGGGGTCAGTCGGGGTCAGTCGTTGCAGCGGTCACACACAGCCGCAGCTGTTAGTTCCGGGTCAGGCTCAAGCTGAGCGTGGTGGTAGCCGCTTCCAGCCGTTGCGGCGAGAGGATCTGGGCATCTGGGCAAACAAAGGATAACACGAGGTGGATATTGTGGACTGAGCGATCAAAGATCCGGAGAGCTATAAAGAGAAGAAAAGAGACGAGGCTGAGTATAATAAAGACCGAGTTTTGCATTGTGATTCAAGTGTCAAGTGTGTGTCCGATTCTGAGAAGTTACATGCAGGACAGTTGCCGGAAGTGCTAATGAGCAAATCCCTTCGGGAGAGAGAGCACAGCGATCAGGACGCGAGCCAGACACTGGAAGAGAGAACAAGACGAGCACACGGGTTGATCAATGTGTGAGTACCCTGAGAAACGTATACAGTAACAACTTCATCGGAAGTTTATCATCTGTGAGCCTTGTGACGTTGAAACTAGGAAAACGAGTGGCCCCACCGCGGAGAGTGAGCGTGGGAGAGCCAGAGACGGTGGACAGTGAAAGCCGCCGGGGTGGCTTTCAGCAACGTCCTTTTCGTTGGTTCTTCGCTATACCAGCGCTTCAGCGATCCCCCCCCCCGAGATAAACGACGCGGGAAAAGTGGTCTCTGGACCTTAAGTACACCTGGTTAGTGTGTAGAGTGCCGTGGGTGAGTCAGCATCTTGACTTTGAGAGTGTACACTTGGAATCTGCTGTGTTGTGCTGTGTGTGTGCGTGTCGTCCCAGAGACCATTATCCAGGCTGACCTACTCTCTGGGGAAGGTACGATCCCGAAGCTGGCGGAGTAACTAGCCCTAACCATTCACGCTGTGAACCTCACCCTACTCTCTGTCTCTACGGCTGTAGCACGACCGGAGCCAAGTAAGCACTCTCTTGAATAGCCATTGATACGTGCTTGTGTCGGAGGAAATTGTGTGTGCGTGTGCAGGGCCCGAGGAGAGGAGAGGGGAACGCTACATACTCCCAGAGCAAAGTCATACTTACCTGTGTGAAGCCATCTAGAGAAGCGCCCGATCCAGCACCACTGCCGTGGTCAAGCCCCCTGAGCCACCGCTATCACAGAGCCTGGAGCAAGGAGAGAGAAACGGATGAATCGTGTCTACGGAGTCTGTGAGTGATATCCATTGAGCAAAGTCATACTTACCTGCACTTACCTGTGTGAAGCCATCTAGAGAAGCGCCCGATCCAGCACCACCGCCGTGGTCAAGCCCCCTGAGCCACCGCTATCACAGAGCCTGGAGCAAGGAGAGAGAAACGGATGAATCGTGTCTACGGAGTCTGTGAGTGATATCCATTGAGCAAAGTCATACTTACCTGCACTTACCTGTGTGAAGCCATCTAGAGAAGCGCCCGATCCAGCACCACCGCCGTGGTCAAGCCCCCTGAGCCACCGCTATCACAGAGCCTGGAGCAAGGAGAGAGAAACGGACGAATCGTGTCTACGGAGTCTGTGAGTGATATCCATTGAGCAAAGTCATACTTACCTGCACTTACCTGTGTGAAGCCATCTAGAGAAGCGCCCGATCCAGCACCACCGCCGTGGTCAAGCCCCCTGAGCCACCGCTATCACAGAGCCTGGAACAAGGAGAGAGAAACTGATGAACCGTGTCTACAGAGTCTGTGAGTGATATCCTTTGAGCGAAGTTATACTTACCTGTATGCCAAACAAAAGTCCCAGTATTGACCCAGATCCAGCGGATGCCCCGGAGGTACCGACTTCTATGACACCGGCCCCTTGATCCATTCTGAAAGGAAGCCATCGGAGCACGCCCGAGAGAGAGAGGTACCCCTGTCGCCCCGTTCCCCTGTACTTACCCGTTCTACCCCTGTGTTCAGGAGAAGGAGCAAGCCGTGGCGTAAATCCCCCGAAAGGTCCGCCCTGGGAAAAAGAAAGAAAGAGACAAGTGAGCACATAGCAGGACATGGAAGCCAAACATTGAGAAAAAGGACGAAACGACTTATCTGAGGTTCTCCTGCGGAGAGAGCCGGCGAGCTCTGAGGCGGTGTCCTCACTCTCCAGTCCTCTTGGATTTTAGCCCCCTCACTTCCCCTTCCCCCCAATTTTAAGTAAATTAATAAAGACCAGTGTCCTCGTGTGTCTGGTCGTCTGGGGTATCACTGGGAACCTCCCCGAGGTGAAAAATAAGGGAGGAGCGGGACTCACGCGGTCCGCTCCGACCTGTGACACTACCCTGCCAGTAACGTTACATACAAAGATAGATCAAAGTGTCAGAAACGTTATAAACGTCAGAAACCTTAATTGTCGAACTTCGTTGGGGCCGTCATCTTGTTCCGGGTCCGACTCCGGTTCAAATTGTGTTCTCAGAGACTCCCGTTGCCATTTCTCCAAATCATACCCTCAACTGTTGTCAAGGCAACACTTCACGTGTGTTGTGTCAAAACGGCCCACAGAACAGAGGTTTTATTATAAATATATAAGATAATCAATGTAGGCCTAGCTACGCGTTGCCTGAACCACATTCGTGTGGCTATTATGTTTAAGATTTTTATTTTTTATGAAATGAGGCAGTGGTGTTTTATGACATATTTCGTACGCGAACTTCTGACTTGCGTCCATGACTTGCCAAGTTTGACTCCGGAGAACGAACTCCCGAGGACGGGAGGACACTAGTCCGCCTACAATGCTGACAGTATCACTCAGTATATATTTGTATATGTAGAGCAGGCAATGCATATTATCTTCAATGCATGTTTATAACAAAACGAAATATAAAAAAACCCAGCCTCTTTTTGTTTACATTTAAAAAAACACACACATAATATAGGCATAATATAGGCTATGATTATCACTGTAATAAATTAAATATTACATAAAACACAACCCAGTCTCTTTTTGTTAAATGTCAGTTTATGTGTGATCATCAATAGCAATTATAAAAGTAAGTAAAGGGCCCTATTTTAACGATCTGAAACGCAAGTGTCAAAGCGCGAAGCGCAAGTAACTTTGTGGGCGGGTCTCGGCGCTGTTGCTATTTTCCCGGCGGGATAAATGGCTCTTGTGCCCGGCGCAAATCTAAAATGGGTTGGTCTGAAGTAGCTTCATTATTCATAGGTGTGGTTTGGGCGTAACGTGAATAAACCAATCAGAGAGTCATCCAACATTCCCTTTAAAAGCAGGTGCGCAAGTTCCATTATGGATTGCTATTATTATGGCGTATTTACCAGGAGCACGCCAGGAGCGGTTCACAGCCGAGGAGACTGATGTTCTTGTAAGAGCAGTGAAAGACAGAGAAGTGAAGTTGTAATATTGTACATTATGGTATATAAAGGTGATTTCACAGTGTTTTTTTTTTTCAGTCTTTCAGTTTTTTCAGTTTTTCAGTCGATTTATTTTTCCTGGTTCTTGATGGACAAACCAATTTGTCAGATGTCCTTATATATATGTCTTGCCACTATTGGGCAAACAGGTCTTATCCTTAATTATTACAATTAGCCTGAATCATTTGTGAGCTAGATTTATGCCTATTTTTTCACATCTTCGTGGCACACCACAATGATTTCCGTCATCTCATGTGTTAATATTTTTTTAGTGTAACAATTTATGATTTGCAAAAATAACTGTTGCATCTGTGTAGATTACATGAGCAAAGTGTATGTGCGTTGTGCACGCTATACATTATGGTCAAGCATGCGCCCTTAAAATAGCATAATGAACAACGCGCAACGCGCCACTGACTTTAGACTAGGTTTTTTCTGGTCAGTGGCGCAATTGTTTAATGGAACAGCAAAATAGCACCAGGGATTGTTTGCGCCGGAACACGCCTCCTTTTTTGCGCTGAACCGCCCAGGGAGCGCAAGTTCATTCACTAGTTTAGCGACGTGCTTCTGTGGAGGGAAAAGCGCGCTTTGCGCGGGTGCAAAATAGGAATGACACATGCGTCGGTGTACAAAGTCAATTGCGCTGGGTGCAAGATAGGGCCCAAAAGGTATAAGAAGCTAAACAATAAATAAAGCAATTCAGTCAAAGTCAGCGCTAGGAGACTACAACGGTAAAGTTTAATAGCTTAAAAATATAAAGTTATGAAACTTCACTTTGCCCTCAGACAAAACGATCTGTCTGGGAACAAATTATAGATTAATGAGAGCAAAGATCATCCGTTAGATCTACACAAGACGAGATGAATCATATCTTATGTTTAACCACTACAGAGACATCAGAGCCAGCGGCAGACGGCAGAAGGACTGGCCGAGGAAAGGCGCCTCTCGGTGGGGATGAGTGATTGAGCGCCGCTGAACCACTGGAGCTCACAACTCCGAAAACGGCAAATCAAATTTTTAAAAAGGCGCTCTCTTAATAAATAAACCACAGATTTGAGCTTTAAACAACTACATTCTCGCCTTGAAAAGGACTTAAAACTACATTTTGAAAAACATTAACACTACCAGAGGGCTCTCGCTAAGACCCATTCGTTTAGCCACCAAAGGGCCAAGCTGGTATCAGACTTTTGCCGAATCCAGTCGGTAAGACAGCGATAACATCTTTTTTAGATATGAAGGCTTCGAGTGGTGTTCTTTGCTCGGGTTTTAACGAAAAGGAAAAGTTTAAATCGCTTAAAACAGAAGCGATAGCTGATTCGAACGAGTGATGCTCCACGGCGGCAAATCTGCTAACGTCGCTGCGCTGTCGTCATCGTCTAAAGCCCGCCCCAACGTTTCTAATTGGTGCCGCGATTTCTAGGGATTAGAAATGGGTTTGAATGGGGTCTTTGCCAGACTACTTGCAGAGCAAATCTAAATTTGCCGGAAGTTGTCTGGGTTTTCCCAGGCTATGTACTTCCTGCTTTAATGACGTAAATAGAACATTTTGTCGACAAACCTCCGCCCACAAGAATACGCAAAAAGGGGGCGTGGTCTTGTTGCTCTCCCACGTGGAGAAGAGGAAGTGTTGCGTTCGGTTGCGTTTGTAGTGTGTTTGTCGCCATGTCGTTGAGACAATGTTATTTTCATCCCGGAGTCAAATCACCTTTGTTTGGCCTTTTGGGACACTGTACTTTGAGCACATGCATCTCCCCGTTATGGTAAGAGGCGTGACCTTTCTGGGCAACGTGCGCTAAGCTGCTGTCGAATCACAACACGGGAACCGCTGGCACAATCAGAACTCGTTACGTATTTCTGAAGGAGGGACTTCATATAAGGAATAAGGAAATCTTCAAGCCGTTTTTAGGACAGTGAAAACAGCGGTATACAGATAAGTAAAATTGTGTGAAAAATACTGTGTTTTTACACGCGAAACATGAACACATGTTATATTGCACACTGTAAACACAATCAAAGCTTCAAAAACACAGGAAAAACGGGACCTTTAAAGTATATTACATACTTTTCATTTAGACACTAAAGAATCATATTAATTTGTACAAAAATGGCATTATATGACCCCTTTAAGTCTTACTAATTAAAATCTTACAAAAACCTTGAAAGCTTACAATGACTTCAGTGATTTCTAGAGTTACCATGTTTTTCACTTTAAAATCATTAGTAATTCCTTCTGAAGGATGTAGTAACACTTGAGTCATTACTAGTGGGTTACTATGACCTTTATTTTAGAATGAATTATATATTATTTATTATTATTTATAATTATGATGAACCTGTATATAGTAGTTCTTAGTAGTCCTTTGTGAGGCTGAACCGCAGACGGCTGGTATGAGCGGCTTTATTCCGTGCTGTCGTTTCCACCGGTTTCAAAACATGTTTCCGTTATATTATTATTTTCTGCTCGACCAGCACTTTGCAACAACACAACCTTGATTCTGAAGCGACTTTCAGTATGTTTTCTGTAACAACGTCTGAAGTTTACGTTTTACATGGTGTGAGAAACCACACAAAATCCAATTTCCAGAAATGCGAATTTGATTCATATATGAATGTAGCTTGAAACAGATTCGAAAACTCGTATTTCATGTGATTTTTGGCTGTTCAGACATGCTAAATCTTATCTGATTTCAATTGGATATGCACAGTGATGTAACATGCACAAAAAAATCGGATTTGGACTTACAAGCTGAACGTAGCCATAATGTAGATGTATCCAATGAGTGTGTTGAATGCTTCTGTAAGCTACACTTTCAGTGGCTTTTAAAGTGGTGGCAACATGTCTAACCTGCAAATTACACAGGAATGCTTCTAGCTTCGGGATGGGATGGGATGGGGGTGGGTGGGTGTTAATCACATTTGAAAAATAAACAATACCAAGTCTATAAAACATGTCAACACTCCACGAAGCACAAGAAGCAAAGAGCAGTTTTTAGTTAATTTAACAGAAATCCTAATCTTTATTTAAGGTACTCGTTCCAAATGCCTGAGCATATAAAGTATGTTTGACTGTATGGAAGAGAGACAACACATGTCAGCTGATGCCAGAATCAGAATCAGGTCATCTTAGAGACTCCTACTTTCCCTGACACCGCCAAGGAGGCCGTCCCTGAACTGCTGGCGCAGGTCTAGTTTGGTTTCAGCTTTGTGTTGGGATTCGGACATTCGGCACGGAATGAGCATTCACTCGTTCTCGTGCGCTCTGTCTTGTCATGTGAGCGTGCGCTCTTCTGTCCATATGTGTTGTGTTCTGTGTAGCACGTGGTTCATGTTTACATCGGCTGCATGCTTTCATATTGTCATGTTTTGTGTGAACACTATTGAGTGTTCTTATTGGCTGCGTGTTCATGTCATGTTTTGTTTGGGAACATGGTTTATGATTTGTGTTTGCTGGCCATGTGCCATGTGTTTGTCATGTTTGATGTGAGCACATGGCTTGTTATGTGTTTCCTTGTGCCATGTGCTCTCCTGTCTATTGTTTAACCCAGCCCATCTTGATTCCTGATTATTGGTTCATTTGCCCCATCTGTCTTCCCTCGTTACCCTCTTTTGTGTGCTCCCCATTTATTAGGGGCCAAGCACTGAAGGTGTGGAGGCACCTATTGTAATCATTAGATTTCTTATTATTATTCTGCCATGGGAGTATCCCAGATAGCAATGAGTCGGCGGACCACCGGCGGTGATCCGGCGGCTGTAGAAGCGTCAGAATTGCGTAATCGCAAACACGTTTGACGGCGCACCGCCGGCGGCAGCCGCTTTTTAAAAGCGGCAGCCGGCTTCCTACCGCCTTCGTACCGCCGCCGGCCCGCAGGCAAACCGCCGTTCCGCCGCCTTTATACCAAAAGGCGGCCGTCGGAGGCAAACGCTATTTTCGAGCGATCTGCCTCCGCTTATTGTGTAATAAATAATATATATATTTATTTATTATTCATATATTTGTAACATGCAGTTTATGATGGATAATAATTGAACAAACCAGATAAATTCCCATTTGGCATTTTTATTCCACATTTCAAAGTACATTAACTGTCAATGATACAAGATAATATAAATGAAATATAACAGACAATAAATAAGCTTAAATAGGCCTATAAATAACAAAACATTTTTACTAAAGAACCTGCATGTTTCCAATTAAATTTTGGTTTTAAAAAAAAAAAAACAGCCTTAAAAGCAAATTATAACACTTACAATATTTGTTAATAACAAATAGGTCAGCTCTGGGATGAAAAGAATTACCATTAAATATTATATCAAATAATGAGGATATTTGGTACCAAAGAATGTGCAGGATACCAAATAAATCGAGGTATAACATCACATTTAACAAGCCATTTCTAACAATAGGATAAATGGTAATAATTTAGAGTAAAGCTCTGGAGAAGAACAGAACATTATAACAAGCCTGACTATGGGTTCTCCGGTTTTCCCCGACCTCCAGAATGAGGCAGCGCAAATTGGCTTATCTTCAGTGATTTCTTGTGCGCCTATATAAAGGACAAACAACCTCGCCATCCCATATCTATCCAAGGAGCTGCCTTCAAGGCAGGGTCACAGGGAATAAAAAAAAGTAATTTCCACAGTGAACAGTGTGGATTGGGTGAGTGTAGCCTGAAACTTCTGGCTTCTTTAGGGGTCTTGATGTTACTGACTGCAGGATAAAGAAAGGGTTCCAGGTGTCAGTAGTCAGCCTAGGTGTAAGAGGTCGGCTGTGGGTCCCTCTCAGCTGTGCGGCGTCTTTTTCCGCCTTCACGATCAGATGCTCCTTTCAGGTAACGCATAACGCTAACCTGGACCGCCTCATCAGTGGCATCCTGGGTTGCCGGGTTCTTCCGGATGGCTCCTGTAGAAAATACAGATCTGTCATTCCATGTGAATGTCATAAGGCCACACACATCTACTTAAATATATAACAAATTTATATATTTATATATATTACTTTGAACAATGGTCTTCAGGAACATGTCTCTAAAACATGCTTTATCCCCTACACCCGTCCAGGTTGTATTAATGGAAAGGTGATTAGAGAAGATACTCTGAAGTATTCGCCACACGGTTGTCTTTAGGTCCCTCCCACATTTGATTGCCAAAAACCGAAGCTGAAAATACAAAAAAGTGTTACAAATTACATATCTCTGAAGCTTCTCATACATAAATATAAAAATGTGACAGGCTGTGGATTCAGACTGTAGAATATGCAGTGTACAATCTTAAATTTTACTTTTTAGATTACCCTACAGCATTATAAACAAAATCAGCACACTTACTGGAGCTCTTTATCCTGCCTCAAACTGTTGTCAAGCAACGCCAAATGGGTTGTCTAGGGGGAGTAACAGACCCCCTGGCAGGGATAACTCTCCAAAAGACACATTGGCACTGAAATGTTGCAGCATAGTGTCCATTTTGTTGTCCATGCTACGCACAACATCGCCAAACTCTCCAAGACGTCGCAGCATTAGGGTCTGATCTGCACCTACAGGGGTTCACAGAATAAAAGAATAAAGCAGTCAGTCCTGGTCCCTCAACTACTAAACTATGACATTTACAACTAGGTCTACTACATGTACAGGTGGCCCCAGTGGGAATTAAACCAACAACCACAGGTGTTGTTTGCAAGTTGTACCTGATTGCCCAGTACGAGCAAACGTCGTCAACATTGTCCCAACTTGCTTCACCTGCTCATGAAGTGAGCCGCTGTCATCCGAAGCTACAAAATGAAAGGCATTTGGTAATTTTGGACCTACATCACAGTCAAAAAAGTAAAATTTAAGAAAGAGTGCATGTTCTCACCTGCTTGTGCATTGCTTTCCCTCAGGGCTTGGTTCTCATTCTGGAAATCTACATAAAAAATATTTTATTTTAATTAATTATATATATATATATATATAAATATAAAACAACAACTACAGGCACAATTTTCCATACTGTTAAAGTTTCCAACATCTGCAATTTCCTGTTTGTCCATCTCAACTCCTTTCAATATTCTTCTCCTTATAGCCCAGTAACTAGACATTGTGACTAACAATTTATTTACCTTGAAAGCCGAAACGATTGTCCAACAGTAGGTCTCTTGGATGAAGACAACCGATTGTGCTCTGGTCAAGGTATCTGCAAGAAAATGTGAACAAAACCGCATTGTTAACGTTATATACAGAATATACAGTAGCTATGCTGTGGGGGGGAAACTGGTCAGCCAAATGTGGAACAGTAAAATGTATTCATTCAGTGTAGTGATTCAAGTAAACTGCATTGTCCTCAAACATAAAAAGTACAGCAGTTCAGAGAAATAACTCATAAATGACCTTAAATGCTAGAAGAACAGTAGCAACACAGCACATGTTAGCTAACACTTGCTAAAACTGACCTAGCAGCATGCTTGTTCGGACTAACAAAATAATTTAAATAACCTATATACATCATTCTGTTTTGTTAGAAAACACCAAAAGTTAAACTTAAGTCTTTCTAGATGTAAAGCTTTGGCTAACTTACCTACAGTAGCTAGATACATTTTAACATGTAGAACATGCTTGAACTCAGTGTGTAAAAAAGGCGAAACAGCACGTGTTAGCTAACACTGTGCATTGTGCACTATATCAGCGTGCGTGTCTGAACAAACTAATTAAAACAACCTACCGGTATATACATCAAAAATGAACATAATATTGTGTGACACAAAAAGGAAACATGTACTTACTTAAACGCTCGTAGTCGAGGATATTTTCTGATCTCCTCTCTTCAAATACTAAAACCATGTGATGAGCGGCCGCTGTTGGTAAATCTGTTTCATATGTTTTACCGGTTTGTCTTCCGCCTTTTTTAGGTATACTGCCCCTCTCGGCCGGTGGAGGTACTTCTCTGTTTTTTTTTTTATTTTATTTTTATTTAAATTAGTACATGTATAGACAAGTACAATACAAAAAGTACAATGAGAGAAAAATTAAAATAATAAAGCATTGTGGTACAGTTCCGAATATGTAGAACAAAGAATAACAACAAATGTAACACTGTATATAAAATAAATAATAAAAATAAGAATTCTGAGATAGAAAATACTTTATAATATTAAGGCAGTCACATGAAATTGAAAAGCTTTCAGGTTTCTGTTTTTGTAAGCTTTTTGTTTTGCGACCTCATGTTTGAGAGGGTTTCAAAGTTGTAAAAATCTGCTTTATAAGAGGTAATATTAGAGGGCTTCTTTTGAGTTATTCTTGTCTTATGAATGTAGAATTTTTCCTAAATAATTAATAATATATTTTTGTTTTTCAGAAAAATATGGGTTTTGAAAACAAAGTAAAATGTCATGAAGTTAGTTCTAATTTTTTGTCATGTCTATTTTAAAGGCAGTCCAAAAAGAAATAGAAAAAAGGGCAATACAAAAATAAGTGTTATCCTAAAATGAACTTTCAAACTTTCTTAACCCTCCTATTATGCTAAAAAAAAAAAAAGTATTACATCCATTATGGGTCAAATTGACCAACACTGTTTAAACACACTCGACATGCAAATAATCAAGTGAAAATTTAAATGTAATTTCCTAAACCTAACCTTATCATGGAATCAAGAGTCAAGAATCTGTTATAAACCCTAATGGCTTTGGAGCAAAAAAAACGAATATTTGATATAATTCACATATAGGCTATTATGATTTTATAATCGCTTCAAATGTGAGAACTAGTTAAAATGCTGTCAGTTCCACTCTATTTCCCAACAAGCCAAACATAGCCAACGTGGCTGGTCGAATTTGAGAGTAGAAATCCTTGTATTTCACAGCGGCTTGCCGCCAGCCGGCCGCGGTCCATTAGGCGGAGGCAACCGCCAGAGAAAATGAAGCTGGCGGCCCGCCGGCTAGTCGGCCGCGGCATCTCGCAAGAAATGGGAGTGACGTATTCGGCGGCAAACGTTTCATCACTGCCAGCGGGACGCACCTATAGCCGACAGCTTAGGGCCGGCGGCAAAAAGAAGCCGTGCCGATATTTTTTGCTATCTGGGATATGGCAGCCCATAGAACGGCTTGCGGGAAAGTTATGAAATTTGGCACACTGATAAGAGGACAGTCTCAACTGTCACGATAGCAAATTTGGAGTCTCTAACTCATTCCTTCTAGCGCCCCCAACTGTCCAAAATTGCACTCACATTTATGATAATAACTTTTGAACCGTAAGGATTAGAAACAAAAAATGTGTTCTCTGATTCTGTGGCTCAAGATGATTCGATTGAACCCTAGCGTTCAATTTTCTGTAGTTGCAATTTTCCCGCCACATTTTCCCACCAAAAGACCTACTTTTTCGAACTCCTCCTAGACGGTTTATCGATTTGCACAAAAATGGAACCAGATCATCTTCAGACAATGGCAACAAAAAGTTATGGAATTCAAGTTGATTCATCAAACTGTTTTCGAATAACACGCAAACACATTTTACATAGTGCTTGCGAAAATAGACTTGAGTGTATTCAGACCAAATTGGTACAAGCATGACCTGATGCAACATGCAGCGTTTCGGCGCAGCGATGGATTTGTCTAAATCATATCAGCCAATGCTGTATTTTAAGAATGCATGAACAGATTGTAACGGAACTTAGTATGGGTCATCAGCACGATGCCCAGAAGGAGCTTGAGAAGTTTCGGACCAGCGTCACCTAGTGGTAAAATACATTTTTCAAACGCTTATAACTTTGGGTGTGGTCAACTTATTTTCACAGAGTACATTTTTTTGGCTCCTGAATCCTTGCCGAGTCCAACCATACCAAACATTCCAGGTTTCGCCTAGTGGTTTGTGCAGCCTTGTGATTTAGCATGTAGCGACTCGGCCACATATGTTATAGAATTAAATTAAAATGAGCTCAATAGGGAATTATGGGTATTAATATTTGGTTTATGATTAATCATAACAGGTTATGATCAAATTATAAATCTCTAAAATCACCCAAAGGGGGAATACCTAACCTAGGTACTTATGCAATATATATATATATATATATATATATATATATATATATATATATATATATATATATATATGGTTAACAACAATTGATTGCAACTAACTATGGATATATATATTAAATCATTACAGAATAACCTTTAAAGAATTTATTAAAAGTTAATCTGATTTGTTCATTTAACGGACAAGCAGTACAATCTTTTATCAACTCTCACAAAGATTATTCTTTTTACCAAATCTTCAGGAAGGTTATCCTTCTGGCCACAAATAATAAACTTTCCGAACTATTAGGATATTAATTAAAGCATTCAAAGATATTTATAAGAGCTTGTAGCTAGATCTGAACATTAAAGTGACTCTATCCTGTGAGCGGCAACAATGACAATCAAACGTGGATATAATGGTTTTAATAAATAATACTACGAATACATATACGACTAAATAAAGGATTACATGTATAGGCTATACAGAATAATGAAAAGTAGCAAAAGAGGATGAGAAGAAAAGAAAAAGAGAAGAGAAAGGAAGAAGCAATTTAAGCCAGCAAAGAACATTGTCACCTTAAACAGGGGTACAAATCTCAATGCATCTAAATTGCGATAGAATTTATAATTGCATGGTTCTTTGTGCTGAGTATAAAAGAATGAGTGTGAGTCCTCTCAGAGCTTCTTTGAGTTGGAGCATTCTTTTAGCTGGAGCGTTCTCTCTCAGTTTCTCTGGTGATTGGGTCTCTGATCCGCAGGAAGTTTGAAAGTGGGTAGCTTGAGAGAGTCCTCTCAAGCATTCTTTTAGCTGGAGCGTTCTCTCTGAGTTTCTTCTGTGATCAGGTCTTCGATCTGCGGGAAGTTTGAAAGTGGGTAGCTTGAGAGCGGGAATGTGCGAATGTTGCCGAGTAGGGAGGAAGGGAAAGTGGTCTCCGTCCAAGCTGAAAAAGTTTAGGGGAGGAGCAGGGAGCGCGGGACTCGCTGCCTGCTCCCTCAGTAGGGGTATACGTAGAGTTGGCATTTAGTCATAGTTGGGGATATGGTCTGGCGTGGCGGGGGTGGAGTCGGCGTGGGGGAAAACACTGCGTACATTGTGTGTATTTGAATGACAAAAATGTTGTATTGCGAGTCATTGATGCCCGCCGACCGGCAACGGTACATTGCAAAATGAACTGCAATAGCTTATGGATTGCCCTTATTTAATTAAAAACTGGGTCAAAGACCCAACCAAATGGCAGGAGGTGTCGTTTCCAGACATATTTTGGTTATCTGGTTGAATCTCCAGGTAAGGCATCACGGTAGCATTAGCCTATAACTCAATCAACTTTGCATCCTATAACTCCATATTTTACACAGGTAAGTCACATTTTTCATTACTATTGTAAATGGTACCCCCCTGGGGTGCGTTTCCAAAAACTATAATTGCTAACTAATTTAGTTGCCAAATTTGCGTTTCCCAAAACCATAGTTGCCAATTTCCCATTGCCAACCAACTAAGTTGCTAACAGGTTAGCAACTATGGTTTTGGGAAATGCACCCCTGGTCAGTTACATAAACAGAGTTGTCATTGCATGTACAATGTTCGTAGGTCCAGATGCAGATGTTCGTCACTCAGTGAGCATATGTGGACTTCATTACATGGACTCCTCAGACTTGCCTGATATTCAGGGTTACAAGAGATGAGGAGTCTGTAGCGTCATTGAAAGATGTTGGTTGGAGCACATCTTTTCAAAATTTCAGGAACTGAAAGATGCACAAGTAAATGGTTTCATTAGCAATCTGATTGTAAACAAATAAGGTCATTACAATTGGAAGTACCTTATTTATGAATTTATTTCATTTCTATTCATGTTTTGAAAACTGACGTAGCACACTGTGACTTTGTATAACATTATAAACCTGGCTACAATATCAAAACAATGTATTTAAAAACACGTTAGGATAACTGCAATAATGTACTGTGATTTCAATGTCAACAATGTCATATTTTCAAAATTAACAGTGCAGTTATAGCATAGTGTGTATATAGTGTTAATGTTAAGATACTGTATGTACATTTTTCTGTCAAGGAAGCTGAACGCAGACAATTAGATAGAGGTGAAAATAGAAGAATAACAGTGTGCAGGAGTGTGGAGGAGGCCCGTCAGGGTGCAGAGGAGGTGGAGGTCCGTCAGGGTTCCATTAGACACTTCTGGATAAGACAATCAACAGATGGTACAATTAGAATGCAAGAATGACATTGTAGAGTAGCCGATAAAAATATGGTTCATTTGTTGCATCCTTACTTTATGATTTAATAGCGGCTGTACATAACACTGCCAGACATGTTCACTAATGCTGCACAGACATGTACAATTCTGTCAATCATGGCCTCTTCTCTGTTTTGTCGCTCATCCATCAGGCTCTTCACCAGGTGCATAGGAAGTGGCCCATCCAGGATGTGGTACCAGTTCTTAAGGGCACCAATCACTCTCTCTGTGGGGAACATATCAGTTGTCTAATAACCTGTTACTTTGGATTTGTAATAAAAAAAACTCAAAAATAGTTCATGACTGACTCCTTATGTATTCATGTTGTAACGCTCTCATTTTGTCACATATATAAATGAGGGAGATCAGTTTATCCCAGAGCAGAGAAGAATATATATAAATGGCTAAAGAGTAAATATCCCAAACAGCAACAATATCACCAAACATACATTCAAAGAAATGGAAATTCACAATTCACATCTTGTTAGAGAATTTCAGCCCAACCACAACATGTAGAGTTCACTCAGAAATAAAGTCCATTTCTCACAACTCCCACCTAGTCAGGTAAGAAGTGTGCATCTTACCCCATCCCGACAGTTCAATGGAAGTCCACAAAAGTTCAACATACAGTGTCCCAAACTATAACCCAACGTCAGTCCAAATAATCCAAGGTGTGGAAGAAAACCATATAGTCCAGATGAAGCGTCCTTGCTTGACAAATGAGGCCAAAAGAAAACCCCCTGAACAAATATGCAAAACATAAATCAAAATATGCAATTGAATGCAGAAAACAAACAAAATTACAAAATATATACACAACTTACACTTAGCTGTTGAACCAAAGAGGTTCCTCAATACAGGGTCCCATGCATCACAAAGTTGAGCAAACACTCAAAGCCATGCCAATACCTCTCCAAAACAGTCTTACTTGTCCCTCTTAAAAGGATAACCTGTCCTTCAGAAACCTCCCTAGATCCCCCTTGAGGTGGGGAGGAGCATTACATCACATGACATGAAACCGCTTCTCAAAACTGTTACATACCCCACCCTTTAGAGAAAGGTTAGACATAACCGTAAAACTTTTTAAAATTCTCTACATGATAAGTTCCAGTATGCACAGGGTCAGTTGACACTTTGACTACATAATTAACTTTATTCAATTGTCGGATTACCTTTGCAGGTCCTTGCCATTTAGGGGCTAACTTTGCCATGAACGCATCCCCTGCCCGAGACAGTGGATGAGTACGAACCCAGACAAGATCTCCCTCTTCAAAAGTCTCCTGTCGTCTTTTCTGGTTGTAGTATTTCCTTTGTCGTTCCTGGGCTCTCACTACATTCTCTTTTACCCTGTTCATTAGGGATTGTTGGCATTCGATGACACTGTATGCAGAATGGTTAGGATCTGGGTGACGATGTTGAAATTGATCCATGGGTCCTTTCAGTTTACGTCCTATGGCAATTTCAGCTGGAGTGTATAAAGTACTTTCTTGCCATGCTGAATTGATTGCGAAGCGAAACTCATGAACCCACCTATCCCAATGCCGATGGTTATCTTTGACATAAGAGGCGATCATGGTTTGCGGGTGATATGCTGTGGTAAGTTTTTGAATCACTCCCCACTGCTTGCATGTGGCGTTGAGTAGTTGGGACGTGAATTGGGGTCCACGATCAGATACGAGGTAAGTCGGAGTTCCCCAGCGAGTAAAAATCTCCTTGACAAGAATGTCTGCTATCACATGAGTCTTCGCTGAGCGTAATGGGAGCACTTCCACCCACTTACTGCAATAATCCACAACAACCAACAGATACTCATTCAATTTTGTGCTTTTAGGAAATGGGCCCATGAGATCCAAGCCCAACATATATCCAGGTTCCTTGATGGGTGTCGACTGTAGTTGTCCAGATAGCTTGGATATCCGCGGCTTGTACTGCTGGCAAACCTGACATTGCTTGCAGTGATTCCAAACGTCCCGTCGAATTTCTGGCCAATATACTACATCGAGCAACCGATGTAACGTTTTCATCCGGCCCAAATGTCCGCTCAGTGGGTTATCATGGGCGAATTCAAGGAATTTCTGACGAAGATTTGTGCGAATAACCACTTGCAATCTACTGCCATTCAGCGAGTCAGGAATGCATCGCAACAAAAACTGATTCTGTACAACATAGTGAATATGATCTGGGTTTTGTGGAGGATGTTTTACATTGTCCCACAGGTCTTGCAGTGCTTGGTCACCCTTCTGGAATCGTCCTAATTCTTCCCAGTCCACTGGCAAATCCTTACCCACATCCTGTGCATGACATATTGCAATTGGACTCGGGAGATCCTCTTCAGGTAGGGCACGGGATAATGAGTCAGGAACAACATTGCACTGGCCTTTCCTGTATTGCACAGTGAAGTCAAGACCCTGAAGCCGGATGGCCCATCTCATGAGTTTTGAAGTAGGTCGAGGATGGTTAAATACCCAAACAAGTGCTGCATGATCTGTAAGAATTTGGAACTGTCTTCCTTCCAGATACTTCTGCCATTTTTCCACCGCCCATACCACAGCAAGACATTCCTTCTCCGATACAGAATATGATCTCTCCGCTCCATGAAGTAGTCGTGATGCATAGGCAATGACACGTTCACCGTGGTCTGATTCTTGGGTCAGAACAGCCCCCAAACCGATGTTGCTTGCGTCAGTATCTGGTGGCACAAGAACTGGGGCCTCTTGCAAAGCATCCTTCAGTTTCTCAAAAGCATTTTGGCACTCATCAGTCCAATTCCACCGCATATCCTTTCGCTTGAGAGCACGTAAAGGAGCAGCGAGCTCTGAAAAACGTGAAATTAACCGATGATACCATCCAGCAAGGCCGAGGAAGCGCCGAATTTCCTTTAGGTTCCTTGGTGTGGGAATCTTCTTCACGGCTTCAACCTTGGTCCCTTCTGTTTTGACCCCTTCTTCAGAAATCACATGTCCTAAAAAGGACAATGACTTTTTACAGAGGTTACACTTCTTTAGGTTTAAGGTCAACCCACCTGCTTCCATCTCACAGAACACTGCCTTAAGATCCTTGATATGTTGTTGGACATCTTTCGAATACACCACATTGTCGTCAATATACACGAAGCAACATTTACCAAGCAAATACTTCAATATTCTGTTCATCAGTCTTTGGAAGGTAGCTCCCACATTCTTCAGCCCAAAAGGAAGGTGAATGAACTCATATGGGTTGTTTTTGGTAATGAAAGCAGTCTTTTGGATGCTGCAGTCATCCATCATAACTTGCCAGTATCCACTCCTAAGATCTAAGGTGCTGAATACTGAGGCTCCGTATATCGACTTCAAGATGTCTTGTATCTGCGGCATTGGGAATCCGTCTAATGGGATTTTGGCATTCAAGGGCCGATAATCTACACAAAAACGAACACTCCCATCTTTCTTCGGTACTAAGACTACAGGAGCTGCCCATGGTGAAGTAGACGGCCTTATTATGCCCTTGTTCAACACCGACTCAATTTCCTCATCAATGAACTTTTGCTTGTTGATTGGTACAGGGTATGGTCTTTTCCTTACCAGGATGGAATCCGTAGTCACAATCTGATGTTTGATAACAGAGGTTTGTCCTAGGTCATCGGTACATACAGTAGGCCAGTTCAATAAAATACCTTCCAGTTGCCTCTTCTCGCTACGTGAAATATCAGCTTGACTCACCAAGTCCTTAATGATGATTATGGTATTTTCTGACACTTGTATAGTTGATAACGCACAGTGAATGTTAATACTGGCAGGTTGTAGATAGCAAGAAAACGATTGTGGTGTCCCCTGTCCAGGAAATGAATAAGAAGAACTGTTGAAGTCAAGTTTTAAGCCAACTGACACAAGGAAATCAAGACCAAGAATGAGTGGAAATGATAGATCTTGATTCCTCATAATGAACAGCCGCACTGGATGTGTGTTATCTTGCAATGTACATTCCCAACTGACTTCCCCTAGGGCTCGTTGCACTTGACCATTGGCAAGAGCAAACGACAGTCCTCTGCTGGATTTCCAGGTCTCAGCATCATCCTTCCATTTCCTCCACAAGGACTCTTGAATCAACGAATATGAGCTACCAGTGTCTATGACAGCATCACATGGATGTTTCTGCAATACTACAGGAAAGGTTAACAGCTTGATGTTATTTTATGATAGTATGGCAATGTTATGGCTTCCACCTTTGCCTTTACCTGATCTGTCATACTCTCCTTTTCTGCTGGCTTGCTCAGCGTTATGTTGCTTCCAGTAGACTCTTTCTTCTGCCAGGTCTCGTTCCACTAAAGTTCCAACGCGTACCAGCTCATCAAAGGTCGTAGCTGTGCTTCTCAGAATGCTAGCAACTCGAGGATTACAGTTCCTTAATGTGGCTTGAAGTATTTCCCTTTCAGTCATAGATGGCCTCAGTCTCAGACCCATAGCTCTAAATTGAAAAGCAAATGTCTGAATGCTTTCACCCATCCCTTGCTTTCTCTCTCTCATTTTCCTCTCAGCTTCCACCTCATGGTCATCCGGTAGAAAGGAATGAAGGAATACAGCCTTGAATTGATTCCACGTGTTGATATGGATCCTCTCCGCCATCCGCCAGTCTTTAGCAGTGTGCATCAATACTGATGGAAGTATTGCCAATATCTCGCCATCACTCATTGGTCGCACTGCCAAGTACTCTGCACACCTTTCCAGGTATGTTAGTGGATCTTCACCTTCTGTGCTTCCAAATACAGGGAACTCTAGTTTGACTGCTGCCTTATAAGGAATTGTGTGAGATGTAGATGTTGTCTGACCAACCGGAAATGACGTTGTGAAGGCATATGAAGCTATAGGAGTAGACACAGCATTCGGGGCAGAACTTATCATAGACTTGAGCTGATTATCTCTTCTCTTTAAGCAATCCATCATGGCCTTACCCATTTCTTGCATCTGTACTTCCAAGACTTGCTTCAAACGGTTACAGCGCCTTTCAATTATATCTGTAAGCTTTTCCTCAAGATTTCGCTGATTCTGATCAACCACCTGGGCTTGAGTTGTCATCTGTTTGGTTATCTCCCTAACCTGTCCCTCTAGAGTTTTAAGACAATGGTCATGACGTTGAAGGTGATTTCGAATGTCTTGCTCCACTCTTCTAACACACTCCACATTGTCTTTCTCCATCTTGTCAATTCTCATACTCAACTGATTTACCTTGGTTGCAATGGTGAGACTGATGAGACTTTCGTCCTCTTCTTCCTGTATCGGTGGAGGTGGTGGTAAAACATTCAAACCATCATCCTTGTCCGGGTCTGCTGCCTCCTCTACAGACTCCAAGTACAAACCACTAAGAGAGTGTATTAGCTCCTGAATTGGTTCTCTTTGAGTTGTGAAGGGTTCAGCATTGAAGTCTGGGTCCGTACCCACATCAGCCTGGGCCTGAGATGCATCCATAATTTTAAACTCAGACAAGTGGAAAATGGACAAGGATTATAAATCATTTGCAAACTCTCACAATTGCAGATATCAATTACCCAACATACCTTGCTCATACTCTGTTCCAGATCGTCCCTGTTCGGGCGCCATTTATGTAACGCTCTCATTTTGTCACATATATAAATGTGGGAGATCCGTTTATCCCAGAGCAGAGAAGAATACATTTAAAGGGATAAAGAGTAAATATCCCAAACAGCAACAATATCACCAAACATACATTCAAAGAAATGGAAATTCACATCTTGTTAGAGAATTTCAGCCCAACCACAACATGTAGAGTTCACTCATGTGACCCACCTAGTCAGGTAAGAAGTGTGCATCTTACCCCATCCCGACAGTTCAATGGAAGTCCACAAAAGTTCAACATACAGTGTCCCAAACTATAACCCAACGTCAGTCCAAATAATCCAAGTTGAGGAAGAAAACCATATAGTCCAGATGAAGCGTCCTTGCTTGACGAATGAGGCCAAAAGAAAACCCTCTGAACAAATATGCAAAACATAAATCAAAATATGCAATTGAATGCAGAAAACAAACAAAGTTACAAAATATATACACAACTTACACTGAGCTGTAGAACCAAAGAGGTTCCTCAATACAAGGTCCCAGACATCACAAAGTTGAGCAAACACTCAAAAGCTGTGTCCCAAAGTGAAGGGTGCGCACTTCGCAGGCCGTGCACTTCGAAGGCCAGACCAGGCCACACCTTAGAAGTGCATGAAGTGCATGAAGGGCGAACCGAGGGACAGGGTTGCCAGGTCTGCACAACAAAACCCCTCCAATTGCTAATCAAAAGTAGCGGAATCACGGCCAAAATGGGCCAGCATATGCCAAAACGCGGGGGGCGCCCAGTACAAATAAGCTAAAGTAAAGACAACTTACAACTGTGGACTATAGGCTACAAACAAAACAACCCACATCAACAGTAAATGCCTCCCAATCCCAGACTTGGGAACACTGAACCGAGCGTCGTTGAATGGGCTGGAGCAGGTGTGTGACAACTGACAGCGGACGTTCGTGAGGAGATTTTAAATAGAGAAATGGAGCAGAATTTAATTATTTATTTTTTGCTTTTTATAAGTTTTATTGGATTTTGACATGCTTCAAAGCCTGCGATGATGGGAGACCGGAGCATAAGCACGTAAATCTGTATATGGTTAAATATTTAATCGTTAAATTGCAACTATTGTTTATTTATTATGTGAAATGTAACTGTTACAATATATTTTAAACATTTATATATTTACGTCCAAGTCTTTTTTTTTTAAGTACTTATTTTATTTTTTATTTTTATTCAACTCACATCATCTCAGATGCAATTGTAGCTATACTTTTTATGACATGCCAGCCGTCGACCGATTCAGCCCCGCAAACCTGCGGACAGTGGAAATTTGCGCTCATCCTAGAAGAAGATGAAGATGAAGATGAAGAAGAAGATGATGTCCCGCTGGCACAGGCCTTACCAGGGTTTCTATTGTGCATTACCATCCCGGTCCAGCTCCACCAGCGTCGCACGCTCAGCTCAATGAAAGTGTAGAAATGAGTTCTTCTGTTTCAGCTGTTAATTTAAATTTCTGTTGTTTCTGATGTTTATTGTAGGCCTATGAATAGTTAAAAAAACTATTAGATAAAAATAGGTAAAAAGTACTTTAAGTAATAGACCAATTTATTTTCATTTCCACATTTTAATTTACATGACAAGAAAATATATGCATGAACATATGAATTTCTACAAATTATAACTTGCATTACAAAAATAAACAGAATGTACAAAACAACCTCTCTTTTATTTAGCCTACACATTTTAAGTTAACGAAAATTAACAATAGACAACAATAACTTGGTTTAATTTACAAATAACTTGCATAAAATAAAATAATAATAATATAGAGATATTGTTCTGTGCATCCCGGCCACGACTTTACATTCAGCCTTTGGAGGTATAATGGACGTCGTCAGTGAACGACATTCATTCATTTATTCATTCATTCATATTAAATACTTTATTTTGCAGTAATGTCAGCAGTTTTCGTTTATTTGCATTTTGACTTATAGTTTTGAGTGACAGATGTCGTATTTGATTTAGCCTATTTTTGTCTGTGACATATTTTAGGTGTTGACAGTATGCCTATAAGAAAAAATATATAAATGATTGCTTGGCCAACATAGCCTTACTTCTGTTATCCCCAGTCTCTCTCTCTTTCTGTAGAGGACATTTAAAACAGAGATTCTGGAAATGAAATCTAAATTTAGCTGGATCGGTCGGGAATAAAATAATTTATAGCGCGTGAGCACGGAGTGAATTTGAAGCGCGAGCGGGAGGGTGCTGTGCTTAATAGATCTCATTGCGGGAGCGGGACGAAAAAACAGCCCCAAGCAGATCTAATTTGTGTTTAAAGAAAGTGCAGAAATAAGAAAGATAAAAGAAAAAAAGAGCAAAAAAGGAGAGAATGGACTGATTCCTCTTCTTGAGAGAATGGTTGAGAAATAAATAACACTTATGCTAGTTAAAATTGGGAAATTATCTTGACAGGTTGCTCTACCACGAATGCACTAAACGTTTTGTTTACTTCAAGTTCAATCGGTTGCGCCAGGCTACACTTGAGTTACCGACCGCTACTGTCTTTCACTGGGAAATTTAAACCTGCCGCGGGAATGCGGACCAGTCAAATCCTGTAATCACCAGTGTGCTATGAATTCTGGGATAGGGTAGGCTGCGAAGTTGTGGTAAGGTTCCATCTGCTGTACCCTTCCTTTGCCTGAGAAACGGAGGGCGCATTTTGAGTCGCTTTCGACTTGCGGCAGCCTTCGACGCGCTGCTGTGACGCAATCGCACTTCAAATGCGGCCTTCGGAAGTGAAGCTTTCACATTGGGACACCCTTCGTAGTGCCGCTGTGACGCAATCGTACTTCAAATGTGGCCTTCAGAGGGTGCAGCCTTCACATTGGGACACCCTTCGTAGTGCCGCAATGACGCATTCGCACTTCAAATGCGGCCTTCGAAGTGCGCGCCCTTCACTTTGGGACACAGCTATAGCCATGCCAATACCTCTCCAAAACAGTCTTACTTGTCCCTCTTAAAAGGATAACCTGTCCTTCAGAAACCTCCCTAGATCCCCCTTGAGGTGGGGAGGAGCATTACATCACGTGACATGAAACAGCTTCTCAAAACTGCTACAATGTAATGGACAGCTAACTTATGACTCAATAACACTAACCAATGTGAATGTGATGTTGGATGCCACACGATAATGTGATAAGAACGGAAAGTTGAATGACAGGTGACGAGAACCAATCAGATTGGATAAAATAACACGCATCCAATTCTGATTCGCCAGGGACGCAGCGACCTGCGTCCGGAGGAGGATCTTTAAGAACCAATTAGAGACCAGCTTCAGGTCACATGCTGCCCGTAGATTTTTTGACTCAGATAGACATCCATTTGTCCGGCGTCCCTCACGCATGAAACCGCATGAAACATATTGAAGAACATATAAAATAGTTAACCCATCAAAGCCAGTTTTTATGAAATGCTGAGGCTCTTACTAACAGCCAGCACATCGTATGAGTAAACTATTTTATTTTCATTTCACTTTTATACCATTTTTGTATACATGTATATTTCTGGAATTTTGATGGGGGCGGCGCCCCAGCGCCCTCTATTGACCAGCCGCCACTGGTATATAGCCATTATAATGTGTGTGTTTGATCGTTCAAGGGCAATAAGCCTAGAAATAGACACATCCATATACTCACACGAGCGCTGACAGGGGGCAAACGCGTGCACAGAATCCGCAGCAAGTCTGACATTGGTCCGTGTCAGTACCGAACTGAGTTATCATATAACTGCTCCACAAGGCACACTGGTTAATAAAGGCCTTCTGAAGTGAAGCGATGCGTCAGACAAATATCCATTTTTAAAACTTTATAAAGTAAATGATCTAGCTTCCACCAGATTGCCTTCCGTATTCAACTTATAGAAAAAGTGTAGTGAAAATAGTTCCAAATGCTTACACTACGTTTGACGACATTTCACACCAGTTACGTATTTTTCTGATCAGGCTGAAGCTAGATAATTTACTTTCCATCCCCAGGTGGTCCAGCTGATTTGGAGGTGCTTTGGGACTGCACAGGTAACCCGGTTTGCCACCCATGACACGTCCCAATGCCAGTTGTTTAACTCTCTGATCCACTCTGTGAGTGGACCCTCGGCACGGACGCACTGGCACACAGCTTGTCCCAGGGCCTATGCAAGTATGTGTTTCCCCCAGTGAACCTTCTCGCACAGACACTGTGCAAAGTCAGTGAGGACGAGGAGCAGGTCTTACTAGTTGCTCCTTACTGACCCAAACCGAACCTGGTTTCCAGAACTACTACTCTTCGTGACTGCACCTCCCTGGCGCATTCCTCTGAGGAAGGACCTGCTTTCTCAGAGACGGGGCACCCTATGGCACCCACGTTCAGACCTCTTGAATTTCCACGTCTGGTCTCTGGACGGGACGTGGAGGACTTAGGTGATCTACCCCAGGTAGTGGTAGACATCATCAATTCTGCGAGAGCACCCTCTACGAATGCCTTGAAGTGGAACCTGTTCGTTGAGTGGTGCTCTACTCGCTGGGAAGACCCCAGAAGATGCTATATCAGAACTGTGCATTCCTTCCTGCAAGACAGGTTGGAGCAAAGGCTGTCTTCCTCCACCCTGAAAGTGGAAGTTGCCACGTTCACCACACATCACGAGGCTGTTAATGGTAAATCTCTGAAAAAAGCACGACCTGATCATCAGGTTCCTGAGAGGAGCGAGAAGGTTACAGTGCATCAGAAAAGAATTCACAGTGCTTCACTTTTTCCACATTTTATGTTACAGTCTTATTCCAAAATTGATTAAATTCATCATTATTTTCCTCAAAATTCTACAAACAATGACAACGTGACAAGAAGTTTGTTTGAAATCTTTGCAAATGTATTAAAAATAAAAAAAAATTAAATCACATGTAACCTACAAAAGTATTCGTATTCCCTAGCTTTGCTCTGTCCCGTCCGCGTTTTGCGCCTGTACGTGGACAGAACGCAGACCTCAGACCAGCTCTTGGTCTATTTTGGAGGCCAGCAGAATGGAAAGGCTGTCTCTAAGCAGAGGATGGCCCACTGGTTAGTGGATGGTCCCACATGTTGTGATCCCATATGTGTATTCATCCACGAAATGGTTCCCCTGATGGCGAGCCCTTGTCTTTCCTTGGGCCGAGTCCTCTCTGCCATCTTTGACCAGTGTTGACTCCCTCCTGAATAGGCTGGAGCCACCCCAGAGGCATTTCATATGCTGCACTGCCCTGACTGCCAGTCCATATGTATCATTTCCACATGATACCTCCCTTCCTTTTCACTTAAAGCTACACTGTGTGATATTTTCCCCTATCTAGCGGTGAAAAGGTATATGACCATCCAGGAATATTAGTTTCTGTTCCTCTCAATTCCGATTTCATTTTAACTCCTACGGTGGCCGATTTAGTCCAAGATTAACATGGCTTCCAGTTCGACCTCGTCCACATTCGACACGGTGCCATCGAGTGTTAAAACGCCAAAGGCGAAGCTTGAATTTACGGGTATGTCCCTCTTTGGCTAATGTACTTTCAAGATGGAGGGGCAACATGGCGACCCGCATTCGAACCCCTCACCCGTATGTATTTTCAATGGCATATTATAAATTTACGAGAATACTTTATTACTTGAAAGAAGTAAATATATACGTTAATGAGCACATATATTTTTGAAAGAACTAAGTGTTTTTAGCTAAGTATAAACTAAAAAAGTTACACAGTGTAGCTTTAAGAAAGGCATGCTTTCCCAGTGTTATCCAATAGTCTTGCTGACTGGGTCATGCGGAACAGCAGTGACTGACTTTCTATGCAGAAGGCCTGTCCCATCGTCCGCCCCATAGGTGCGGGGGGGATTAGGAGGCGTATGTAGGGTGCTGTAAGGTGCAGCAATAGTGGTGCTTTAGATGGATTCCAATACGTCGGTGATGTCGACGTAATGTCAAACGTGACCGACTGAAAAGGAACGTCTCGTGGCCAGGTCACTGGCTCTGCTCCTTAGCGAAAAACAAATTTGCATCTGCTTCCGTAGTTATACCCGCGCTGCAGAGGTGATTGGGCTCTCAGGTGAGATCCCAATATGTTGGTGACGTCGAAATAACGTCTCCGTTCCCTCCTTCAGGGAACGAGGGTCACATGTGTAACCCAGATGATTTCCTACCTTTTAGATAAAATATTTAAAATATACCATCTTTATGTTGTTTCTACATTAATTTAGAGATCAAATGTGATATTATTACAATATAATAATACATTAAACTCTTTTAAACTCTAATTTTCTATTAATTACAGGAAAAAAATGTGTGATTAATTCGTTTACAGAACATGTTTGTGTGAATCTGGGCTGCTTTGCAAATGAGGGTCAGTAAAATGGCCCATTGTACATTGATTCACACAAACATGTTCTGAAAACATTCAGTATATGTGATGAAAGGACCTAAATAGTACCAAAAAATAACATTTGTATAAAAATAAAGTTTGATTAACTAATTAATTAATTAATTATCGATTGACAGCACTATTATTTTTTATATGAATTTTTGTTTTTACAAATTACAAATTGTTTGTATTTTTATTAAATGCATTTTGCACTCACATCAGCATTTTTTGTATTTTATGTTTGGTGAGCAAATATTTTTGTGTTGGAGAGGAAAGGTGACTTTTAAGCTCTGGTTCTACTTGTAAGCAGTATACACACCTGGGTGTCAGTCATGTGCCTCAACAAGTAAAGTCATAACATAATTATACCTTTGCAAATCATTAGCTAATTATTAATTAAAGCAGGAAGCTGGAAGCTGAAATGCATGGCTTCGACCCATTGTGGTAATTAACACATGAATTTACACTATTAGTTAATACTATGTTATTAGGGAATTTTACATTATGACACATTTAATTAATAACAATACTTAATCTATTAATCATATAGATTCTTCATTTGTTGCTGATGCAGTAATCATTAATAAATAGTTTAGTTCTTAATGAGTCATACATTAACTTGTGATTATCTGTGCATTAGTTAAGCACGAATTAAAGCATATTAGTGCACCTGTTTTGTAAAGAGTTACCCAATTTCCCAAATAATATCATCAAAAGGAAATAATACTGGTTAATCCTTCTGGAGTATCTTTAGTTAACAGATTACTGTAACAATCAACTCAATTTAGCACAAATCATGTTACATATTGAGAAATAAAAGAAAACTTACTTTTAGGTCATGTAATAACACTCTGAACACCAACGAACATCCAAATAACAGGCAAATAAACTTCTGGGTGCACAGCTGACATTTCAACCATGTAGCGAAGTATACCAATAATGCCTCCTATTGGAAGCATCGGGAATTGCACTCTACAATAATTATTAAAATAAAAGTCCCACAATAAAAGTCTTCCAAGATACCTTTTTGATGTATGTGTGCCCATTTCTGAGAACAGCTCAGTTCAAAATGCAAAAAAAGACTAGAAAAAAACAATCCTATTACCTGTTACTGTAGATTCAGTATCAGTGATATCAGTATATTGTTATTTACTTATGGTCTAGCTAAATGGCATCAGCTCCCGCTCTGGATCCTCATATCCCACTCCCACCTCATAATTTGTATTATTGAGCATCAACTGCAAACTACAGCCTATAACAACCAGACAACAATGGAACATTGCCTGCATCTTTCAAGTCTGTAAGATGGATTTCAAAAGAATATGAATCATAGGAGTGCCAACTATAGCCTGTAAAGACCAGAGAGTGAGCAACTTCCTGAATGACTCTAGTAAACTTAGGATGAGCTTCAAAAACTGTCAATATCCTTACAATGTAATCATTATCCTTAAATAAGTCCTATTCTCAAACATGATAAAATACATGTATTTTTTAATGTATTCAATGGCATACTTGTTTGACTTGTATTGCACATATTAAGTCAAGTAAAGTCAGCTTTATTTCTCCAGCTCTCTTCACACACAGATGCTTCAGAGCAGCTTTACAGTGATGATAGGAAATTAATTTAGTTTTAGATGAAAAGCTACAGTAAGTTTTTGATTGATTAATTTATGTTGTAAAAACTGATTTCAAAATGTAAAAATGCATGTAAAAAATATATATTGCACAAAATGAAAACAATAATGTAAATATTATTATTATAGGTGTGAATCAAAAAATTAAAAGCGCATTTAAAAAAATAACAAGCATGATTTCATCGTTTGGTCATAATTTAGACTTTTTAAAAATCTAATTTCCTCTTTTTATCTCATAATTAGGACTTTTAATCATAATTTAGATTTTTAAGTCATCATTTTGACTTTAAATCCAAAATTTGAATTTTTATCTCAGAATTTTTATAGTCATAATTTCAACTGTTCATCTCACAATGACTTAGCATGTCATATTTTTTACTTTTTCTTTTTTTTTACGAGTTTAAAATCATATTTTCAACAATTTATCTAATAATTATTGCGTAGCATGTTATATTTTCGACTTTTTATCTCACTGTTATGACTTTTTAAATCATATTTTTGACTTTTTATCTAATAATGTTTATCCAACATTTTGTCTCTTAATTATGACTTTATGATAATTGAAATTAGCTGATCAGTAATATAGTTGAATATTTAGTGTCCCCAACTGAGCAAGCCAAAGCCAAAGGCGACAGAGGCGACTCCTATTATGTAGTAAATATTCTCAGAAATAAATCAAACATGATAAAATACATATATTTTTAAATGTATTCAATGGCATACTTGTTTGACTTGTATTGCACATATTATGTAGTAGAGCTGCTTTACAGCAGATTTTGTCTTACATTATATATTCCTTTTAGTAAACCAAGTCATTTGGCCTAACAGCCAGTAGATGTCAGCACACGTCTGGCAAGTGCACTCTAGTTAGAAGACTGCTGGCACACTCACCAAAGGATGAAGCCTGACTCACATGAGAGAAAGAGAGAGAGATCGCACACAAGTTTACACATACACTCTTAAGAAATGCAGTTTTATTACAGTTTGGGGAATTTATAATTTGATAATTGGTCAATACTTCCATGGCAGACATAGGCCTTTATATGAACCTTTTAAACACACTTACCCACTTGTCACCCACATTAAACCAGACTCAGACACATACACCCCCAGAAAGGCAAGGCTTAAGCCTAGTCCTGGACTAAAATGCATGTTTGAGCTGTTTTAACTGAAAGCAACTTCCAACTTAAAATATGTCAGTGCCATTGTTTTCTCTTAAGATGCACACCAGTATTGTTTTTTTTCTAAGGCACGTTTATAAAAGTTACTTAAATATCCTAATTTAAAATCAGGCCTAATTCTGGCTTAAGCTAAGCCCTGTCTGTGAAAGCAGGGCATAAAGTTTTTGCTCTTTGTTTGCTGCAGCATTGGAATTTGGCAAAGTTACATCTGCTATTTGATTTGATTGTTTTCGCAAAACAGCGGCAGACAAAAGAGCTCATGGTGAAGGAATGTACAAAAATAAATAAAAAAAAACATCACAATAATACCTTTCACTCCACCTGCACCCTCCGACGCTCAAAGTTCCCGCCTTAGGTATCATCTGCCTGACGAGCATATATACCTAACAACAAAGCTGCACAAACAACAGGACTCCTGTGTTAATACTCATCAAGGCTCTTGGGTAGACGCCGAGAACGCCTCGCCTCCCTAATCAGGACCCCCACATGAAGAGCAGCACACCTCTGGTTTCAGCATAATTACAGACAGGCGATAATCAGGTCACCCCAGCGGGGCCAAGTGAGCCGGCGGAGGTGTTAATAAACATTCCTCCCCACTTTTTTTTTTGTTCTTTTTCCTGAGGTAAGAAAGAGAGACGAAAAGAGAGAAGCCCGCCTGCCTGGGCACAGTGGTATTGAATAGATACCCTGGGGCATGACACCCCCTGAAAGGTTACTCTCTATCTAACACAACAGAGAAAAAAGACAACGAGGGAGATAGAAGGAGAAAGGGGTGAACTCAGACCTATTTTCCCTTGGAGTTTAGGGGGGAAAAGATCTTAACATTTTAAAATAATTCAAATGTTAACATTTCACAGATTAGCATAAGGATTGCTTGCAGTCACAGGGCTGTGAAATAAAATATCTATCAGCATAATGTTCTTTTTAGGAAAGAAAAAAAAAACTATAAAAAGATAGACATAACCCAAGGTACAGCCTATGAGCAGAGTCTAGTTCTCAGAAAGCAGACCTGTAAAGAAAGGAATTAAGAACTTCTAATACAAGGATTCAAATTAGTTGCCTTTCTTACTATTGGTTGCTACTTTTCAAAGTTGTTGAAAGTGACACTGCACACTTTTGGTAATTCTTTAAGCCGTGCAAAAAGTTGGCAAAGTTTAAATGTAGCATTCAAGTAAAATCAAAGTGGAGTGGCTCACATATGTACTCAGTGAAAAGTGTTTTTTAAGACAAAAGTTTGTCAAGAAAGTGATTTAGTGGAGGCCCAGATATCTTGCTTGATAATTTTTTTGTTGTTAATAATTCACAGGTTCCAGACTCTGTAATATATATAAATAGTATACATTTAACATTTCTAGTTATTTAAATATAATTAGAAAAACATCATTACATGATGATAGTGAAGATGACTTTATTTAATCAAATTTTACTCAGTTTTCTGAAGCTGATCGTTTGACAGAACGTTTATATACTCAAGTTTAATTCTCTCTGTTTACCCTTGTGTTCATAACATTATTTTTATATGCAATGTTAAGTAATTAGTGCATTATTGGTTTTATGTAAAGCATCCACACCAACACTAAAAACACATTTAAAGTAAAATGTACTTAATTTTTCTTTTGCAAGTATTCACACACATATTCTTTTAAAGTAAATTTCACATATGGAATTAAGTACGCTCTACTTAGTTAAGTTAAGTAAAATTAACATATAAAATAAGTAATTTTAGTTGATTAAAGTTAATTCTATTCAGTTGAAGTTTCCTTTGCTATACTTTTACTCAAACAATATAACACTGAATTAACCCATGCTTTTAAAAGAGTACGCTTTACTTAAAAACATCTAAGTAAATAATGCGGTAAATATTGTGTTGACACCACATCTACGTAATAGCAGTAACGCAGCACCTGAACACAGAGACCTCAATACTTGGTACACAATGACGGTAACATTCGATGGGTCCTTTTTGAGTATGATTGTGTCATTTTGAGTAGAAAATTAATCCAAATGTCACAAAATGGCAAGTTACTAAACCTAACAACAAAAGCAGTGATAAAACCGTGTAAATAGAGCTGGAAAACTGCAAAAATCAACCGTTTTAATTATTCAAGCCCAGTGCATGATGGGAACACCAGTATCAGAAAGGTTGAGTAGGTTTTACTGAATTGTACAGTATAATGTGGATATTTACACTTTAATATCTGCAAGCTTGAATTGAGTACTAATATAGAATGTTATTTTTTTTCTTTTCTTTTTTTCTTGCCTGAACTAACTTACATTACATTTGTAAGCAAATTACATTTGCAAAACAAATTACATTTGTTTTTCTGTAGTATTTACTTGATCACTTTTATCAGGGATGCTTCAGGGAAAGGCCTGTTCTAGACATTAAAGGGGTCATGAACAGGCCCACCAAACGCTGGATCTCAGAATGTTCCACCCCTTGACGTCATCATGTGGTGAAACGCCGCCTCAAGCCCGCCTACCGACTTGTGCTATAATATTTCAGGGCTAAACATTAAAGGTGTCATGAACTTTTTTTTTTTTTTTAAATGTATACTGTTGTCTGAGGTCAACTAATGACGTTCGCTTGGTTTTTCCATTCAGAAACATCATAATGAATAACTAATAGACTATTTTCTACTCTGGTTTTGAGCCTCTCTCATGGAACGCTTGGTTTTTATGGCCGTGCCGCACTGAAGACTTGGAAGTAAACGGCCACTGCTATGATTGGATAACAGTTTTGCATAATAATGAGTTTCAACTCCCCCGTCAGTTCATGCAGGGAATTGGAGCTTCCAATGTGGAGAAACGACAACTGGAATGATCACAGGGCAATGTCTTTATCAAACAAGCACAATGATTTATCTCTCATCCACCCGCAATTAATTTGAATGTTATTGTTTATTACTTGGCCCACCCGATCAGTGGATATATCCGCGAAGTGCGCATCACACCCACACACACACACACACACACAAAACTTCACTGCAGACAAATCAGCATGTTCAAAACATCCACAACATAATCAGTAGATATCAAACAATCTGTAACAATGCGATACTATCACATATAAAAAACATGTTTTACTCACATTAGTGTGTTGCACCACAGTGAAATGAAGCGAACAAACATGCAATCTCTTCATATATGAGCTGGAACTTCATTAAAAATAAATTCCTAATATTAGAATCCGAAGGAAGCATGCAGCAACTTTTTTCTTCCACAACCAGGCACAGCACTATATGTTGCTATCTTCTGCATGTTTATTGCTCGGTAGCGCGATCAGTTTAGCTCCACATGTCGGTGGGCGGGCTTGAGGCGGCGTTTCACCACATGATGACGACAAGGGTTGGCACATTCTGAGATCCAGCGTTTGGTGGGCCTGGTGTCAATAAAAGCTTTTCTTTGACTAACACGGAAGTTTTCAGCCCCAAAACGTACAGGATATTCTTATATCACGATCAACTTTTATATATCAAAGGCTGAATGAAAAGTTGATTTCTCAATTCATGACCTCTTTAAAGCTGGGCATACACTGTGCGATTTTCGTCCAATTTTGAGCCGAATTCTGACTCGTGCGACTCTTTTTTGGGTCGGGCCGATTTTTAGCTTTGTCGTGCGTCGTTTGTCGTGAGGTGTTTGTGCAGCGTACAGGGGGAAACGACAGGCGACAAACCTCTCCCGATCGGCAATCGGATGGTCGGGTGAATTTCTGGCATGTCAGAAATTCTGGTCGCTCCTCGTGAGGTTATCGCACAGCTGAAGCAGAGCTACGAACTGATTGCCCTATTTCTCATCACTGCGCCTGCGCGAAAGCAGAAGTTTAACCATGAATCTTTAATGCAGAAAGAAAGAAAACGAAAAGAGGGAGATCTTTAAGTTCTGTAGGCAGTCATCAAATAGCAGAAATTTAGCAAACTGTTGCTTGCCTCCAGTTCGTGTTGTAAAATGGATAATCTAAGACGTTCAAACTGCTGTGTTTAGCCAATGATCAGTGCCTCTTTTATTCATTTAACGTTGAAAATTAATTTACTTGTTTTACTTTCACAAATTATTTTATTTACTATTATTTAATATTTACTTAATTTTATTATCATGGGAAAAATGTGAATCGTTGTCCATCATTTGACAAAAGAAAAGAATGACAAAATGTCACGGCGCAATATAGATTTTTTTTTTTTTTTACTTTTCGTTTTAAATCATGAATGCGAGTCAGTGGATATCACAAAAACGCAATGTGCGCGAAAGTCGGTGAAAGTGAAAGTAAAATTTATATTCTTAATATTTCTCTTGTGGCCCATATTGTAAAACAAATTAGAAGAGAAGTATAGGCCCATTTCGTGTTAAACAAGTTGTTTTTTAAATAAAGCTGCTCTTACTTTCTGATATTATTGCAGTGTTATGAAATATTTTAGACTGATAATCATTTTAATTATAGGCCTATAATTCCTTGTTTAATTGGGCAAAATTTATTTAAATAATGAGGAGTAATTAAGCTAATCTATCTATTCTTTTATTATGCAGAGTATCGTTATGCATTGATGTTGTAAAATGAGCGCAGGGCAATAAATGTAATATCAATTTAATAATAAAAGTAGGCCTACCCTAATAATAATGTTCATTTATATACATAAATTGTAAATGCTAAATGCTCTTGATATCGATAGCTGATGCATTTGACAGGCTATCTCTCTATTATAGGTTTTTTTGCGCATATTTCACTCGTACTGTGTGAGCAGACAAGTAGCGCTCGACGATCGGACCGTGTGAGCACATAAACTGTGAGCTTTGGCTTTACATCGCATGCGATCTACTCGTACAGTGTGAGTAGGTAACCTTGCTGAAATCGCACAGTGTATGCCCAGCTTAAGAGGCCTTAGCAGGGCCATCGCAGGCAGAGTATAAATTTGCTACATAGGGTCTCCACATGCCTCTTTCACACAGCAGAGACTCTGGCGCTGTGTGCCGCTAGTCCTAAAATAGCTGAGTCGCTAGTACTGATTCCAACGGCTGGTTGTCTAGTAACATTTAGGAATGAAATTAGTGGACGTCATGCCATGTTGGTGACCACTAGCGTAGCACATTGACAGCTTGCCCATCCTGTCAGATCCAGGGAAATCATTTTTTTTTAATAATACTATTTTCTAACGTTTAACAATTCTTCAATGATTATTTTAAATGTAATTTATTTTGTCATGCATTAGAACTCTATTCTAATATTAAAACAAATATGCTAATTCATCTCTTCAGTTATGTCACGCCAGTACTAATGTTATGTTCTTCTTCGCGGCAATATCCGGATTCGAATCCAACTAGCAGCGCCTTTTTTGTTATAAAAAAATAGCTAAACTGCCATTAATGACACATTTAAGAAAGAAACACGTCTTGAAAAAGATGACAGGACACCATAACACTTTTGTCGTTTGAAAGTGAACTAACTGATAAGTGATATTATCAACATCTTCAATTTAAATCCCAGTCAACTCTTGAGAAGGCATCAACATGTAGAAGTTGACTATATTAAAAGACAATAGACAATAAAAGGTCCAACATATGCGGAATACTTTTAGCTGTTTTGCTATGTTTCAGTTTTGGATTTTTCTTCAAAATTAAGGGGTAATGTGAATTATTCCGGCCCACCCACACTATTGGAGGCCTACCCATCATCAACTTTCTGCTTTTTTTTTTATTGCTGCTAAATATAAACATTTTGGAAAATATTGTATTTAAATGGAATAAGTCTATAAAATGCGTAATATCAAAGGTGCACAAAATGGCACGTCCTGAGTTAGACACGTTCCTGGGTCAACATGTTTTGTTGAACCTGGAACAACATTACTGTCCGAAAATGTAATCCTAACCATATCCCTACCCTAAACCTAACCCTACCCTACACATAACTTGTTCCTAAAATCAGAGAGAAATGATAGGTGAATAACACTGATGTAGAAGCACTAAACTTCACATAAACTTACATCTCAAATCCCTCTAGTCTGATTGGTTTATTTGGAATTCAGGTTCGTATCTAGCAGAGTGTGTATGGCTAACTGGTGCAGGAGCTGGTTCGTTTTCTGCAGTACTTTAGGCTGAATTTCAAGGAGAACACAAGCTACTTCTGAATGATTTCCTTCGACAAACTATGAATGAGATCATGCCACTTTTTGGTTGTTGCTGCTGCTGGATAGGTCTTTAAGGAGAGCCTCAACAGTAGCAAATATGATACTGTATGACATTCCTCTAATATCGACATCTTGTTGGCATCACATTTATTGGTATAGGTCAAAACTCGATATTTAGTCAGCTGATAGTGATTTTGTGGACACGCTTATTCAATATTTAAAACTTTGCTATGATCTAGCGATAATGTAGTAAAGGATTTTTGCCAGATTACATTTTTTAAGACCACATATCCACATAAATGGGATGCACTTGGAAAGCTCTGCCCCTTTAAGATTGTATAACATTGAGTTGTTGCATACTGTAAGTGTATAAAAATAAGTTCCATAAATGCATTAGTACATATCCTATCTTAATATACCGGTAACTTTGAAATGCTTAATGAATACAGGTATTTATGAACACCCAGGTGGGCTCCGCTCATTGGTGATATTTCACACAGCTTTTATTTGACTTTTTTAAAGATTGATTCAAATCATCGCATGCGATCTACTCGTACAGTGTGAGTAGGTAATTGATAAAAATCGAATTAAAATAAATGATTTATTAAAATTATATTTTACCAGTTAGTCTTTGTGATTTGACTGTCAGTCTTTTTCTGCTTCCCGCAATACTTAATGAGCCCTTCAATAAAGAGATTCATTCAAAAACGCTGACTTTATGAAAGTAAAGTCATTGAATCATTTATTCAAACCGATTAAATGCAAATGATGTATCTTCTAATCAGGTGTATGAGCTGGCAACAGCGTCCATTACTGGTGGCTTATGCTGCCTTCACGTGCTATCGGTATTATTGTAAATATGAGATTCCTAGGTAAAAATTGCACACGAACGCCCTCTGATGTCGTGTTTACCACTGGGAAGTTCGGAAGAATTTTTTATACCCAAATTCCTGAGATGGGCATGGCATAAACTAATTTCAAACATGGTGGCGGGGAGAACTATTACTGTGACAGGTATGATTTATTAGTTTTTTCCCCAAAACAGGCCTTGTCTTGCCATTAACCTCTTAACTGTCACCGTCCCGCTGGCAGGACACCTGGCACTCTTTTTTTTGATTGCCTTTTTTCATATCAAATATTTTTGTAATTATCATAAATTAGGTATCATTCGAAAGCTTACGAACTCAAAATTCATCCTCTGAAACCGTTTTGAAATTGGACGTTGCGTTACCATGGAAATGTTACTTTAAATTCTTCTAGCAGGCTCCTCCCCTAGTGGGCGGTGTCATGTTTCATATTACAACATTTATTTTAACTACTTTATAATCAAAATCTTTTCTAATCTTGACAAAACACATATCGACGGAAAGGTCTGAGTCTCAAGGTTCCATATTTGGTGACCGTTCTGTGATGGAAGTGACATTTGGACAGAAATTTACAGGAAACTGCATCAAAATAACAATCAATGGAATTTCAATGACTCCCGGTGGCTATTTGTGGTACAGCGCCTAAACAAAATCTCATGGGAACTTCAATATTTGTGATATCAACTTCAATTTGGAACACAACTTGGTTAGACATATGGCTTTGATTTTATAGTCATTTTAGATCAAAACATTCCTGTAAAATAAATATTTTATATAAAATAAAAAATATTTAGTACAGTATTTCTAATTTACAGTAAATTTAAACTTTTTTTTCATACTTTCATATTTTGAATTGCTTTCACTTCAGCAATAATCTGCAGAGTGTCTGCTTTAAAACAAGACCAAATTTATTCCAAAGCATTCTTGAATTACAGCCCTTTTCATATTCTCAAAAAGGGGGGGACAGTTAAGGGGTGAATGTAGTGCATATTTACATTTACGAGTAATCATTTGAAGCGTATTGTATGTTTTATACACAGCGAAATTAGCCTGCATTTGACCGAAATTACAGAATCGGCAGAATAGTATCGTAAATGTTTATATGGTTGTCAGTGCATGTGACACAATATATTTTTGGTTTTAAAACGATTTTCCCAATAAATAGGCAAGAATAAACCTGGTGTCCTCCATAATTCCTGTTCATTCCAGCAGCAAAGCACTTGAAAGGATTGATGTCCCACGCTCAATTGTTAAGTGATGAGCTGAATGATGATGATGTTTCAAGGTCTCCAGTCTCCAGTCTTCACTGGTACCGTCTAGTCCCATGTTTTCTTCGTCTCTGCTGGTTCAGCCCAGTCCCAGGTTGTCTTCATCTCTGCTGGTTCAACCCAGCCCCATTCCGTCTTTGTCGCCATTGGCTCTGCACAGCTCCAAGTCGCCTTCGTCACCATTGGCTTTGCTCAGCTCCAAGTCACTTTTGTCCAAATTGGCTCTGCCCAGTTTCAAGTCTCCTTCATCATCATAGGTTCGGCCCTGCTCTGCTGTCTCCCTTCTGCCCCTCAGCTGCTCGGATCTGCCTTGAGCTTCTCAGTAGGGGTTAAACGGATCGTAGTTGATCCGTGATCTGTGCGGACCAGGCCCCATGCATGTGTTTCATGGATTAATTGCTAAGTTTCATCATCAATTTGGTACTTGTTATATGTTATCTTAGCCGCACACACCCGAAGCGCGCTCACACAGAGAGGCGCATCTCGCATCTCTATGCACTTAAATGGACACATACACATCTAAGTATGTCAAAATACCAGTCTCTGCAAGTATTCTCATAAACACAGTTGATCGTGTCTTATGTTAACGTAAACAGTTGAGAAAGAAATTGGATGTGTATCATTATATTGGATCCGTGCATTCGGTCTTAAAGTGACAGCAACCTATAAATAGCTGCTGCTGTCTAAGACATTAATGTTAATCAAACAACAAAACACAGCTTTACTAAAGATTAATCCATATTTAATTTAAACAGTGAACGCTATAGTGTTATTTTACATGTAGGCCTAATCATTACACATGTCTATACCTGAATACATTTTTAACTTTGTTATATTGTATATTATATATAAACTATGCTTATATAAACTGATAGAGGCATAACATTATGACATTCACTGACAGGTGAAGTGAATAACACTGATTATCTCTTCATCACGGCACCTGTTAGTGGGTGGGATATATTAGGCAGCAAGTGAACATTTTGTCCTCAAAGTTGATGTGTTAGAAGCAGGAAAAATGGGCAAGCGTAAGGATTGAGCGAGTTTGACAAGGGCCAAATTGTGATGGCTAGACGACTGGGTCAGAGCATCTCCAAAACTGCAGCTCTTGTGGGCTGTTCCCGGTCTGCAGTGGTCAGTCTCTATCAAAAGTGCTCCAAGGAAGGAACAGTGGAGAACCGGCGACAGGGTCATGGGTGGCCAAGACTCATTGATGCACGTGGGGAGCGAAGGCTGGCCTGTGTGGTCCGATCAAACAGACGAGCTACTGGAGCTCAAATTGCTCAAGAAGTTAATGCTGGTCCTGATAGAAAGGTGTCAGAATACACAGAGCATCTCAGTTTGTTGTGTATGGGGCGGCATAGCCGCAGACCAGTCAGGGTGCCCATGCTGACCCCTGTCCACCGCCGCAAGCACCAACAGTGGCACGTGAGCATCAGAACTGGACCATGGAGCAATGGAAGAAGGAGGCCTGGTCTGATGAATCACGTTTTCTTATACATCACGTGGATGGCCGGGTGTGTGTGCGTCACTTACCTGGGGAACACATGGCACCAGGATGCACTATGGGAAGAAGGCAAGCCAAAAGAGGCAGTGTGTTGCTGAAGGCAATGTTCTGCTAGGAAACCTTGGGTCCTGCCATCCATGTGGATGTTACTTTGAGACGTACCACCTACCTAAGCATTGCTGCAGACCATGTACACCATTTCATGGAAACGGTATTCCCTGGTGGCTTTGGCTCTTTCAGCAGATAATGCGCCTGCCACGAAGCAAAAATGGTTCAGGAATGGTTTAAGGAGTACAACAACGAGTTTAAGGTGTTGACTTGGCCTCCAAACTCCCCAGACCTCAATCCAATCGAGCATCTGTGGGATGCGCTGAACAAACAAGTCAGATCCATGGAGAACCCACCTCGCTACTTACAGGACTTAAAGGATCTGCTGCTAAAATCTTGGTGCCAGATACCACAGCACACCTTCAGGAGTCTAGTGGAGTCCATGCCTCGACGGGTCAGGGCTGTTTGGGAAGCAAAATGGGGACCAACACAATCTTAGGATCATAATGTTATGCTGATCGGTGTATATAACACACAAACAGTGCATACATAACAGTGTACATAACAGTGTTTAATGTTTACTAACATTAAAATTAAGAAAAAGTAGAATGATCATTAAATGACCTGAAATAAAACAATAACAAATGTTTAAATGTTTATTGTAGGATTACTTATTATTTTTCATTTTAGTGCATATGTAAAAAAACAAAAACAGCCACTATTTTTCTAATCAGCGCACACATTCTGTTATCACAGATTCAGCAGCAAGGATGTAGTATAAAGTGGTGGTGGTGGGGGGTGGACAGCTGCCATGTCAGAGGCACCTGCCAGCGGCCAAACCTAACCCAACCTTCTCCGTATCTCCCAGGTTGATCTCTCTCTCGTTCTCGCTCTCGCTCTCGCTCGCGCTCTCTCTCTCGCTCTCGCTCTCTCTCTCTCTCTCTCTCTCTCTCTCTCTTCTCCGCACCCCACTCCCCCTGCTTAGGGAAAAAGTTTTCCAGACAGCCCTGAGGACTCCCATCTCCTTGACTCCTTGAAACCCCATCAACACCCCCACCCCCACACCCCAAAACCTAAACACACACACACACTAAGAACTTAGCACAACAATTAATAATACATCACTGACTGGGGCCAAATGCAGCTTTTTGGCGAGGTCCTCATACGGAAACCACATCTGTCTGTGTAATAGATGTTAGATGTGAAACTACACACACACAGACACACACTTTGCATGACAGACGACAGTGTGGATTCTCTGAGATTTCCTATTTGGTGTAGTGGTTGGTACTCAAGTCACAGATGACGTAGTGATCACTTAAGTTGTTATTTATGTGTATCTTAAGGTCTCAGATGACTCCTCCCCCTTTTACCTCAGGACATCACAATCCAAAAAGATACCAGGGCAGGAACTCAGGTAAACAGGGCAATCCAAGCGACAGGCAACCAGGGCAAATTCAGAAAACAGGCAAGGGGGTCAGGACCATAGGACAGATATTCAAAGGAGCGCTCAGAAATGAAATGTAGTTCTGGGAAATGTAGTCCATAATAGAATGACAATGAACAAGAGGGGAGTGCCCTCTGGTGGACATCCAGGGCACACCAGCTGGTGATTGTAACATTCAGTAAAGTTGTAATGTAATGTTTAAGAGTATTTGTTTAAGTGTATTTTTATTAAGTATAATTTATGAAGTAAGAATACTAATATCAATGTACTAGTATACTTGTAAGTGCAATATTTAAATACTACTTTGGACCACTTTTTAGGCTATAAAGTATACTTTTAAGCAGGGGCGTTTCCTCCACGGAGGCAAGGGAGGCAGTGCCTATCAAACCGGACGTGTCAATAAGTTCTTCACTGATTGGCTTGTGCGACAACGCATCATGCAAATTTTCCGCTCAAGTTGAAATTTTTCATTGAGGTTGAGGCAAACGTCACATCGCATTTGCATCGCCTAGTGCGAATTTGCGCGTATTCGCATCTTTGCATTGACTTTGTATGTAATATGCTTGCGCAAATAATACAATTTGCGTTTGGTGTGCACACACCATTAGAATCATAAAACAACGCAAATGTTACAAAATGTGACGTTAAAAATTTTATAAATCACTTGTTTTTCTAAAATAACACTGTCCAACAGTGACACCCACAGGTGAAGTTATAGCGTCTCTCGTGCCTCCCATGAGCCCCATTGACCTATCGGAATTAATGGAATTAATAATTGGATGATGAACGCCCTCTCAAGTCAAAATTTGAATGCGAAGAGTTCGTAATCACGACTTGATTAGTGGGACGTAGGAAGTTTCTGATAGCATGTGAAGGCAGCATTAATAGACACCCTATAACAGGGGTCTCCAAACTCGGTCCTGGAGGGCCGCTGTCCTGCAGAGTTTAGCTCCAACCCCAATTAAACACACCTGAACCAGCTAATCAGTTTCTAACTAGGGCCTTGTAAGACACTGATTAGCTGGTTCAGGTGTGTTTATTTGGGGTTGGAGCTAAACTCTGCAGGACAGTGGCCCTCCAGGACCAAGTTTGGAGACCCCTGCCCTATAATGTGTGCGGTGGGTTTGGTTGGGGGTAATTGAGAATGAATGAGGAAAGTCACATGAGAGGGCACATTGCCTCCATCAAGCTATGATTGAATGTGATTGGTTATGGTTGGATATGATTGGTTCATGTGATAAAACTCATCCTCTTGTTTTCGTCCACTTTCTAAATTTGCGAATCAGTCTGAATTAATAAAATGATGCCACATTAATTAGAACATTAATTACATAATGTAAAAATACAAAATATAATTGTTTTTGTCTCTATTTTATATAATGTTTATTTAACCAGGAAGATGTGAGAACATTAAGGGTAAATAGGATATAAACTTACATCTGATTTGAGAGATATACACTCACCTAAAGGATTATTAGGAACACCTGTTCAATTTCTCATTAATGCAATTATCTAATCAACCAATCACATGGCAGTTGCTTCAATGCATTTAGGGGTGTGGTCCTGGTCAAGACAATCTCCTGAACTCCAAACTGAATTTCAGAATGGGAAAGAAAGGTGATTTAAGCAATTTTGAGCGTGGCATGGTTGTTGGTGCCAGACGGCCGGTCTGAGTATTTCACAATCTGCTCAGTTACTGGGATTTTCACGTACAACCATTTCTAGGGTTTACAAAGAATGGTGTGAAAAGGGAAAACATCCAGTATGCGGCAGTCCTGTGGGTGAAAATGCCTTGTTGATGCTAGAGGTCTAGAAGAGCAACTTTGACTGACATAACCACTTGTTACAACCGAGGTATGCAGCAAAGCATTTGTGAAGCCACAACACGCACAACCTTGAGGCGGATGGGCTACAACAGCAGAAGACCCCACCGGGTATCACTCATCTCCACTAAAAATAGGAAAAAGAGGCTACAATTTGTACGAGCTCACCAAAATTGGACAGTTGAAGACTGGAAAAATGATGCCTGGTCTGATGAGTCTTGATTTCTGTTGAGACATTCAGATGGTAGAGTCAGAATTTGGCGTAAACAGAATGAGAACATGGATCCATCATGCCTTGTTACCACTGTGCAGGCTGGTGGTGGTGGTGTAATGGTGTGGGGGATGTTTTCTTGGCACACTGTTCACTGTTTGGTGCACTGTTGGTTCACTGTACTAAAATGGCCCCCACAGTCACCAGATCTCAACCCATTAGAGCATCTTTGGGATGTGGTGGAACGGGAGCTTTGTGCCCTGGATGTGCATCCCACCAATCTCCATCAACTGCAAGATGCTATCCTATCAATATGGGCCAACATTTCTAAAGAATGCTTTCATCACCTTGTTGAATCAATGCCATGTAAAATTAAGGCAGTTCTGAAGGCGAAATGGGGTCAAACACAATATTAGTAGGGTGTTCCTAATAATCCTTTAGGTGAGTGTATATATAGTATATGTAGCAGGGTGAAGTGTACCCACATTTTTTCATTGGCCAGTGCCATGTGAAAGTGGTTCGGTTAACCTATTAGTACTGGCTCGTAATGTTATAAAATTGGAGGCCTTGGGTTACTTGGAATGCGGCATCATCCGTACCGCCCCTTTACAGAAGTTCTCCATTTTTAAGAATGGAATAGTATTTGGTGGGCCGTCCAAATGGAGTTTTATTTGTAAGGGCCCGTGGAGCGAAAGAGGGCCTGGAGACTCAGGCAGAGCAGGCAGCCAGGACGGAACAGGCTGAACAGATGACTAGGATGGCGCAGTCTGGACAGATGACCAGGGTGGGGCAGGCGGAGCATGCTGAACAGACAGGCCTGCAGATAGGCTTGAAGCCCCCCACAGCGGAACAGACGACCACCACAGCAGTGCAGACGGTAGGGAGACCCCAACGGCGAAGCAGACGACCACCACAGTAGTGCAGATGAGGTTGAAGACCCCCATGGCGGAGCAGATGACCACCACAGCAGCACAGATGAGGTTGAAGACCCCCACGGTGGAGCAGATGAACAAATGGGTAAACCACGGAACAGACATGAAATCCAAAACCAAGTGACAAGAAACCAGGGAAAACACCCAGAATAGCAGTGTGAACAAAACAAGACTTCGCAATGAATGATAGACATGACCAGGGCATTCTAGTGTGAGCTAACAAGGTAATGGGGTGCAGGTGGATGTAATCAATGAGTGCTGATGAGTCCGGGCAAAGGATGATGGGAGATGTAGTCCTTGATGGAGTGACAGTCCGGGGTGGAGTGCCCTCAGGTGGTAATCAGGGGCACTCTCACTGGTGATTGTGACAATTTTAAACAAAAAAGCTGATAAAAAAGTATTTTTTCAAAGACTATGCTCAGATGGGATACAAAACGATGAGAACACAGATGGAGTAGATCGAGTCCATCAACACCCCCAAAGCTTCACAGTGATTAACCCTTCCTGGGTCGACATTTTAATGTAAGTTTAGGCAGTTTAGAACTTATATGCTGTTTAATGTTTGATGGTCGCGTTATTTTACATTTGCGTAAGCAATCTTCTATCACTTGTTTCTGCTCCTCACCTGTGTTTTGATCCAGAGATTCTGTACTGCTTCAAAATATGCATAATAGCACCCCTACCGTATAACAGTGAAAATGGGTTACTTGACTGTAACGCTGTTGCTTGAAAAACGGGCCTTGCACTATTAGAAACATCTTTGCTTAAGCAGTTGTGAAGCATGTGTGCAAACATGCCAAGAACTTGGCTTTAAATAACCTCTGACGATGACGTCAGTGAAACAGGTGCACATTCAGGTATCACTTTGTCTTTAGAGACATCTGGACACTCCCCCAGTGCAGCATTGAGGCGCAGCATCTCATTCCCATATCTTTTTAGGGAACAGGGTTACAGTCAAGTAACCCAAGATGTTCCCTATCAAAAGCTACTCTCAATTGCACTATGCTAGCCTAGAAATCTAGACGCACCCTAGCGGCAGAACATTTATTTTGCCGCGAGTGTAGTCTAGCAACTCTCGGTAGACCTGAGAGCTGGAAAAAACAAACTCTGATCAGTGTGTAGAGTCGGTGGGCAGGCTTGACATAATGACGGCACGTCACGGCAGAGTTGCGGAGGTTCTGCGTGCTACTCGTAAACAAAGCTGACGAACAGCTGTCTTTTGAATCGGCTTTGGACTCTGCAAGACTTGGAGTTAAGCTTTTCTTTGAGAAAAGAACAAAGAACGGCACTGAAGTCATTCTTAAGAAAAGAGGATATGTTCGAAGTTTTGCCTACGGCGAAAGTCTATCAACTAACGTTAGCTCGGCTTCAGCTTCTTCTTTGCTCTGGTTGGTTGGCACCCATGGCGCTATCCAATTGCATGCAGAGGAAATTTGAAAGACAACCGTTTATCCCGCCCCTCGGATTGAGCCCTGTCAATGGTAAGTTTCCAGACCCAACATCTTGATGTGGGTCTGGCTTGTCAGGCTAGCACTATACACTATGGGAATGAGAATACCAACAACGCCATGCTGGGAAGTGTCTGGACCCCTCAAGGTTCTGTAGTGTGTTGTCACACATTCCACCCTAGACAAGGCAGGATCTACTACAGAGACCTTCCACATGTAGCACTACCCTAATGGTCAGTCCATATGTGTAAACTCCAAATGTTACCTCCCTATGGGCAGGATGTGGCCTCTGCAGCATCCCTTTCCTTTGGAATAGGCACACTTTCCCAGTGTTATTTAGTAGTCTTACTGTATGAGTAAGTAGGAACAGCAGTGATCAACATTCTCCGTGTGGAAGGCGCAGCGATTGTGGAATTTTTCTTAGGGATTCCCAATTTCGACATTAACATTGAACATGACTGACTGATAGGGAACGTGAAGGAGGGACCGGATACATTAAACATGTTACGGGCATGGTTCGTGATGTAAATCTCACTCACCAATGTCCATTGGCTTGTTCTGTTACCACTCGAAGGTGATAGGCTCATAGGCGAGATCAAAACAATAGATCCCTATGGAGCTATTCACACTGGATGCGACAAAGAAAGTTTTTTCCAACCAGTGAGTTGATTTTTTTCCCCAGTCGCCCCATGATGAAACAAGCTGTCCAATTAGATTTGAGCTTACCCAAGTCTCTGCTGTTGCACAAAAGTGTGAGAGTGGTGGTTCTGTTTTGAAAACCTGTGTAAACACAGAAGAAAAGTATTCTGGAAGAGAGAATGGATGTTGAGTGTAATCATTAGTGTCTGAGAACAGTTTTATTCTTACATGTTCTTTATACAGATTATCATTTCTATTAATTTTCCACTGAATTATGCGATCAGAAGAGGTTGAAATGGCGTACAGAGCGTCAGAGAGCTCATTCGCTCTAGAGCGGTCAATCATATTATGTGATCATAACTCCAGCCCTTCCGAATAATGATCATTTCCTAGTTCTGAGTTCCGCTCGTTTCCGCACTTAAACAACTGAGAGAAACGTTTCCACAGATGAAACAAAAAAGCAAAATAAATATGATTATGACAATATATGTTCTGTATGTGTTTTTCATGTGGTTTCGGGTCTTTGTATAACAAGAGAAATGCTTACATGAAAAATGCTAAGCAGGTATAGCATATAGTTTATTATGAAATGCTACAAATAATGCACATCTGCCTGTTATTTAATCAAAATCCACTTTATATCGCAGTCAGAAGTTATTACACACACTCCATGATGATTTCTGTGTAGTACCAAACTTTATTTATCTTAATTTACTGATGTATGTTGTGCAGCGGACGAGGTTAAAGCCAAATGGGGAAACCACCGAGATGCATGCGTGAGATATGTATTCTCATTAATTTCGGTCATAATAGCATCAATAACACAGTGAAAATGCCTCTGCTTGAAGACGGCCAAACTTTTTGAGCAGCCTCCAGGAACATTCGTCAGCTTGAATTGACTTGTACCTGTATTGGTACAGAGCCCTCAGAGCATGTGCGAATTCTGCGCTTTGACCAACTCCAGAGGGGAAGGAGAGAAGAGAGCGCAGGCCCAATTTCCAGACAAGAGTCATGGCCTAACAAGGCCTGAGGGTGTCCAATACGCTTCACTGAAGTCAAAGCGAATAACAGCATTGCTTTCAGAGAGAGAACGCACAAGCTCTCCATCACAAGAGGTTCAAAGGGAGGAGTTGTAAGCGTGTTTAGCACAACCGCTACAAGTGCAGTACCGGATGTATGGTCAATGTTATGAGAAGAGCATCAGTAAATGTTTGTGGAGCCAGCATTCAGGAACACAAGGATCATTTGATATGCAGTGACTCACCCGCAGTTTAGCTATCTCTGGGGAAAATGGGCCAATCAAAAAATAGCAGGTATAGAAGCCTTTCTGCATATCACACACATTGTACCTTTTAACATAATACTGGTGAGTCCGACACTGCTAAAGTGGGTCTTTATAGTCATAGTTAACTGTGTTCAGCACTCAACCAGCAACATATATACGTTGCTGAAAGAGTTGACAGACTTAATGCTTATACACTCGTGACGAAACAAAGAGCGGCAATGTAAATGTGCACGCCAACACGCAAAATGCCAGGCGTAAAAGTGTAATTTAAAACAAAAAAAACCACCTCGGGTTAGTTTTTTTGGTTTGACGCGCCATGTTAAAAACTGGCCGACCAATGAGATTGCAGCATTTGTTCACGCGCCTGGAGCTGCTGAAGTTACAGTAAAACACTACTTGGTGGCGCTCAAGCACAAAACGGTCTTGCAGAGCACACATTGATATGACGAAGAGGAAGTAAGTAGACAAAGAAGAAGATGGAGCTGCTGGAGCTGCTACTGCTGCTTGAAATATCCATGTTCTGTTTGCCAGTGAACAAAAAGCTTGGGTTTGAATACAAAGATGCGGCGAAAAACGTCTCATCCTTCCTTCCTGTATTCATCCATGGTGTGATGGCTTAACATGTAATTAACATTATACTACTATATTTTTGTCTTTGTAAATTATGCATTCAAGTGATTTCATCCTCCTCTTTGCAAATGCTGTGTTATATGGGTGCATTTTAGTCAATTACTATTACACTAAGGCCTGTTACTTTATAGCAGGGGTTGATATACAACCCCAAATCAGAAAAAGTTGGGATAGTATGGAAAACGCAAAAAAAAAAAAGAAGTGATTTCTAAATTTACTTTGACTTGTATTTCATTGCAGACAATATGAACACAAAATATTTCATGTTTTGTCTGGTCAACTTCATGTCATTTGTAAATATGCATCCTTTCCTGTCATTCAGACCTGCAACACATTTCAAAAAAAGTTGGGACAGTAAAGCATTTACCACTTTGTACTGTTGACATTCCTTTTCACAACACTTAAAAGACGTTTAGGGACTGAAGACACCAAGTGATGAAGTGTTTCAGGTGTAATTTTGTCCCATTCTTCCTGCAAAGTCTTAAGGTGGGCAACAGTACGGGGTCTTCGTTGTCGCATTTTGCGCTTCAAAATGCGCCACACATTCTCTATTGGAGACAGGTCGGGACTGCAGGCAGGCCAGTCAAGTACCCGTACCCTCTTCCTCCGCAGCCAGGACTTTGTAATGTGTGCAGAATGTGGTTTTGCATTGTCTTGTTGAAATATGCATGGACGTCCCTGGAAAATATGTCTTCTTGAAGGCAGCATATTATGCTCCAAAATCTCTATGTACTTTTCAGTATTAATGGTGCCTTCACAGAAGTGCAAGTTACCTTTGCCAAGGGCACTGACACAACCACATACCATGACAGACCCTGGCTTTTGGCTGGTAAGAGTCTGGATTATCCTTTTCTTCTTTGGTCCGGAGCACACAGCGTCCATTCCTCCCAAAAAATACCTGAAATACTGATTAATCTGACCACAGTACACGTTTCCACTGTGTGATGGTCCATCCCAGGTGCCTCCGAGCCCAGAGAAGTCAACGGCGCTTCTGGACACTGTTAACATAGGGCTTCCTTTTGGCACAGTACAGTTTTAACTGGCATTTGTGGATGTAACTACGTATTGTGGTACTTGACAAAGGTTTGCCAAAGTAGTCCTGAGCCCATGTGGTGATATCGCTTATAGATGAATGACGATTATTGATGCAGTGCCGCCTGAGGGATCGGAGATCACGGTTGTTCAGCTTAGGCTTGCGCCCTTGTCCTTTACGCACTGAAATTCCTCCAGATTCCTTGAATCTTTTAATTATGTTATGCACTGTTGAATGTGAAATATCCAAATATCTTCCTATCTTTCTTTGAGGAACATTGTTTTTAAACATTTCAATAATTTTCTCACGTATTTGTTGGCAAACTGGCGATCCTTGGCCCATCTTTGCTCCTAAAGGATTAGACCTTTCTTGGATGCTGCTTTTGTACCAAATCATAATTACAATCACCTGTTGACATCACCTGTTTCAAATCACATCATTATTTAACCATTTTACCTCATTACTAGCCCTAAATTGCTCCTGTCCCAACTTTTTTTGAAATGTGTTGCAGGTCTGAATGACAGGAAAGGATGCATATTTACAAATGACATGAAGTTGACCATACAAAACATGAAATATTTTGTGTTCATATTGTCTGCAATGAAATACAAGTCAAAGTAAATTTAGAAATCACTTCTTTTTTTTTTTTTTGCGTTTTCCATACTGTCCCAACTTTTTCTGATTTGGGGTTGTACTTCAAATATTGGTGTGCCGTTTTGTGACACTGTTTGTGCAAGTAGGGGAGAGCGGGGCACAAACTAACACTTTTTGACTTACTCAGTTTGTGTAAATCCATTTGTGGTGGAGTATTTATTTTTATTTTTATTTATTTGGAGTATTATTTTTTCCCCCACATTAATATCACACATCTAGTACAATTATGTGGTTTTGTTTCATTAGTGTATACTTTTTTCTTGATTTACCCCGAAAGAATGGAAGTGAAATGTGACAACATGCCCCATAGGTGGGGTACATTGTAACTTGTGAGAGGCACAATGTAACATGACCACATGACAGCTTAAAATGTTATCTGATATAATCAAAAAATTATCCAAGACAAACTAAATATTTTGTCCATAAAATACAATTATTAACTTTTTCATATAAAATAATGGCATATTTTAATTATTAAAACTAAACTAATTTTTGAGTTTGACAACAAACACCTCAAAACATACAGCATAGTTCAAAACATAATAATAATTAAACATTTCTGAACATTGACTCTAAGTCATTATTCACCTTTTTCTCATGGTTTCTCGATAGAATTCATAAAAGTATAGAATATAATATCATAGTTCTAATAGGGGCTCATTATAACGCAGTGTGACAACATGCCCCGCCTCCACAACTGGGATTTAAACCGCGGGTCGTGTCTTCTGCTGTAAGATCAGCATTAAAGAACCATCTCAACTGTTAAATAACAGATATAAGATGAAAATAATATCAGATTTGTCTTATTTTAAATAAACACAAAAAACAGAGATGAAAAATAAACTTAAGTAAGAAATGTACTTTTGCTATATAAATAAATGTTCAAAGGTATCTTCCAAAGATTTAAAAATTTTGGGCCAATTTTTTCTATAAATAGTGTTGATATGGCAACTAGTCACTAGGTTTCGTTGTCCTGGCATGTGTGGAAAGTGTTAAACCATGTGTGTAACAACTAACCCCACGTTACACTCTAAAAAATGCTGGGTTAAAAATAACCCAAGTTGGGTTGAATATGGACTAACCCAGCAATTGGGTTGTTTTAACCCAGCGATTGGGTTGTTTTAACCCAGTGATTGGGTTATTTTAAGCAAACATTTAACCCAACCGCTGGGTCAAAACAACCCAATTGCTGGGTTAGTCCATATTCAACCCAACTTGTGTTATTTTTTACCCAGCATTTTTTAGAGTGTAGTTTGTGCCCCGCTCTCCTCTAATATTACTTACTCACATGCAATATGCTCACAAAGCGTGAATGCAATTTGTTAGATTGCGCAAGCATATTAGTATCCCTTTTATTTGGGATCTTGGTGAATCGCAGTGGAGGAAAAGACTGTTTAGTAAGCCTGTCATACATTCCTAGTCATTTCATGTCAAATAATTCCTCAAAAACATTTCATTCAAAAGTCCAGTTTCTCTCATATTCATTTTCCTTTATACACTGTAACAATGCACACACAAAAAAATGTTGTTCTACAAACATGAATGAAATGTTTTTCTTTTAAAAACATGAATGAACAAATCAATATACAGCTATAACAATCCTCATCTCAATTCAGCATTCATCTGCAATTGTTAAAGATATTAATGGGAAAGAATGGTTTGATTTATAGTCAAATAAAAGTAGGTAAATACAAGTAGTAAAATAAAATACAATAAGTGTAGACAATATGATATTTAAATAGAAGAGGAATGCTATTAAAATGAGCTTCATAGTGATTTGGTGTGTAATAAGAGAGATAAGATCTTTTTGGTTTCCCTCAGTGGGGATTCCCTAGGCATGTCTCTCTCTTACACTCCCCGAGGGTTACACTGAGAACAATATGGGTGGATTTGTTTTGCTGTCTCTGATTGAATTAGGATTGATTTTGCTGCTATTTTGCCAGGAGACTATTAGGTCTCTGGACTTTTTAAGTGTGTTTATTGGATAAATGTTTACACGCTAGTCAGCAGGACCAGTGGTTTGTTAGCCTGCCATTTACTATAAAATAAAAATCAATAATGCTGAAATCTAATTTTACATCTCTTCATTACTGAGAGGAATGATTGTTTGCAGCCACACGGGATGTGAAATGTCAGTTGACAATCCATTGTGAGTGATGTAGAGAAACAATTAAAGCTAAATACTTTAATAATTCAATACATTTCATAAATACTTCACACATCACAATCTCACTCAAAAATAGCATAAGAAACTGATATTTAGTGTTGATTATTTATCACAGTGACATGCAGTTGAACAAAATCAAGCCTCTCAAAATAGAGACATAGTGTTCTGTTTCAAAGCGCTCAAATGGCATGTTCAACAGCACACTTTGGAAAACCACAACAAACACAGCAATTAGTCTGAATGCACTTTGAAGTTGTGCATTTCTGCTGTCTTTGACTTTGTGCCTACAGACACCTAAACACTCATACTGTTATTATCATGACTTTACACACTGTGCTACCAGAGCAGAAGATATCACTGTGAAGACTGCAGGGGTCAGAGCTGATTCCTTGCTTTTGCGACCATAACTTATATACCATTGGTACAAAAAAAAATATAATAATAATTATATTAACAAATTTCAGTGACAAGATTAAATAAAAATGACTTTGACTTTCAGAATTTGGTTCTGTCCGCCTTTTGCATTAGTGAAAAGCTTGAAAAGTGTGCAAATCTCCCCACATATAACCTATTCCACATTATCCTAGCATAATTCAAAAGAGCATTGTGTGTGCTTCAATGAAAACAAAGACATTTTAAATTTAAATAGTGTCACTGAAATATTTCTTCATAATGTTCAATCTTCTAAAAAATGTATCTTGTTACTTTGTTTTGAATTTAAATATATATATATATTTTTAAATATTTACTGAACCCATCTGTATGCACTATGCGGGGCATTATGTGTGGTTTCGGTTGTGATAATAGATGATTTATGAGTTTTACTGTATTATTCACTGTATCTATCTGTCTTTTCATCAGAGGCGTGGTTTTGCATCATTATTGTTTACTTCTGCTTTAGGAAGTTAGATGTTGCCAGACCCTGTCATTTGTCACTGGCACCAGGGCTAGTCCAGACAACATCTCAGTGTCATCAGCGCAGAAAACACACCTCATCACCGGCTGTGGCTCAGCAATTTGAGCTAATAGGCAGCTGTCAAAACACAAATAAGATACATGTAATGTTTGATGGAAACAGTATGTGATCAAATGGATAGGGTCCTGATAATTACAGTATTCAGAGAGCAACAGGCACAAGTAATGACAGAAGAGAGAGAGAGAGAAGGAACTCAAATAAATAGCCAGTATAGGGGCCCTCGAAAGTACCCAAACTGGAGCCTTTGTTCTGGAGATATTTGTCATGTGACTAATTACTCATCTGAGGCAGGAGACAGGGGAAATATAACTCAAGTATACACATCTGCCATTGGATAACATCTACAATAATATAATATGTTACTTGGAAAAATATTCAGTCATTTATTTATTCAGTATGGCTGTCAATAAAGAAACATGTTTTTTTTTGCCATCATAATGGAGAAGCTGAGCATCTACCAACAAAGGGCTAAGGGGGTCATTAAAAACCTTCTGAGTATAAGCTATAGTATTTTCTTAGCATGGGGCAGGAAAACGATAAAACGATATCACAGAATTTTGAATCCACCAAAGTCCACTGAACTGATGAGTTACATTTAGCCAGTTTCAGTCAAAACAGAGGATTTATAAATATTTGGATTTCATTATAGGCCTACTGTATATTAAATGAGGGATAAGTTGTGTACACATACATGTAGGCTTTTGTAAGGAATATATTTTATTACTTTTCAGTTGATGATAATACCACATTAACATTTTATAGATTCTGTAAATTAAAAATTGTATGAAAGTATTAAAAAATGTATGAACATTTTCAAAAATAAAAAGAATGCAATGATTATAATTCCACAACGTACACATACGACACATACGTTTTAAAATTAAAACTTAAAATTCCCCTGCTTACCTTTGTTCCAGCGCCATGACAATTCCTGTCGATCCCTTAGAAGCGAGAGAGACAGATAGACAAAGAGAGAAGTTCCAGTCAAAACCTGTTGTTGGGAGTCACCCCAACCACACACACACACACACACACACACACACACACACACACACACACACACACACACACACACACACACACACACACACACGTTTATACGCTCAGGCAGAGGGTGCTTATCTAATGTTCAGGATTAAATTCAGTTACCCTCGAGGGATTGGGTTAGATGTCAGAAAGATAGATGGGCATCATGCTGAAATACCAATGCGCAAAAATTATTTTGCATGTGTGTGCGTGTGTGTGTGCACAAATATAATGCAAATATAGACATGTATGTCCTCTCTTCCCAGGAGCATTATGTAAACAAGGGAATGGAGATGGCATCACAGCAAAGCACTCTATAACATCCAATGAATCATCTTGAAACTTTCATTTAGTTGATTTGCACCAAAGTCAATATTAAATAAAAAGGAATGAAGTTAAAGAATTTAACCAGAAAGCAAAACAATAACATCTTTGATGACGTATTCTTCAATTATGACATCAATAAAAGTATGGAAAATAAATCAATCCATCAAACGGGTGTCTTTAATTGATGCATTTTCGCGCTGTTTTTAACTGCTTAGACATATTACAAATGAAATTCATTTAAATAGTATTTCTTGCAATATTCAGAGCATAACAGATTGGAATGTAGAACGAATTAAAGACGGCAGACATTGGGGCATCATTCATGAAACAAGCATAAACCCGTCCTTATGTAAATTGAGTTACGCCATTAAATTCATATTACACATGAATTTGTTCTGCTTGTTATTTATAAATGAATTGTGTTTTTACTCAGACAAAACTGCTCACTACCTCTAGGTTAATGAAGATTTAACTTTTAGCTAAAATAACTCCACATTTATTTATTCTGTGTTCTGTTAATGTTATTCTGTTAATTCTTATATTACTGCTTTCCGCGAAGCTGATGCACAGAGCAAAATGAACTAAATTATTATGTGTGTTCTGTAAACAAAGAAAGAAAAAATATATATAAAAAGGGGAGACAATTCAATTCCATTACCTCTGATTAAAATGAACCATATTAAATGACCTTTAAACAATCTTCGTGTGTTTGCTGAGGGGGAAATTATAAGAATTCTCAATGGTCTAAAATGTCTAAGGATGTCTTTTGATAGCAGTGTAATTGGGTGAAATCACTTTCTATGAGTATTAGCTATCCTTGCATGGACTGAGTTATTGAACCAAAGTAAAGAGAACAGAATAGACTTGGTTAATTTCAGGTCATAAGGGCAGGAATTCAAGCATTAATCACAAATAACCACAAGCATGATAAAGTGATACATTTTAAATTACATTAAGATCAGATCTATAAAATATGAACGTAACAGACGAGAGCAGCATGTTCCAAGAATTATTATTACACAGTTTAAAATTGTGATATTACATGCATAACTCTCTTTCACAAACATGCACGCACACACACACACACACACACACACACACACACACACACACACACACACACACACACACACACACACACACACACACACACACACACACACACACACACACACACACACACACACACACACACACACACACACACACACACCTGTGTTGGTGTGCTGCAAGGGTTCTCAGGAGAGTCTGGTGCCTGCAGTACTGGCTGGTCATACCTTTACTGGGGAGCTGCTCTCTGCCCTCAGGCTACTGCTTAGCAATTCAACTCTGACTACAATCCACAGCCTGTGCCCTTTATAATGCGCCCATTTCAAAGATACAGTGCCGTAATGAATTTACAGACCTTGGGAAGCTCTGTCTGATATACTTCAGACAAGATGAACAGAAAAGACAGACTCTGCTTCTCTTTATCTCTCTCTCTTTCGTCTAGCTTGTTGAATTTGCCTACTTAACTTCATACTGGTGTGCTTCTATAAATACTTTAAAAATTAATTTGTAAATGTTATTTCTGTAAATAGCTGACACACTGAAGCAGACAGAGAATAGGGGAGAGCGGGGCACAAAGCGGGTCTCAGTTTGTGTAAATCCACTTGTGGTTCAGAGTATTTCTTTTTTCCCACATTAATTGCACACATGTCTAGTACAATGTGGTTTTGTTTCATTAATACAGTGTAAACTTTTCTCTTGATTTACCCTGAAAGAATGGAAGTTAAATGTAACAACATGCCCCATTGGTGGGGTATATTGTAACATTACCAAATGACAGCTTAAAATGTTACCTGGTGATATAATAAAATATATATATATACAAGACAAACTAAAATATTTTGTCAATAAAATAAAATTATTAACTTTTTCATATAAAATAATGGCATTTTTTAATCATAAAAACAAAATAGTTTGACAACAAACACATCACTAAATACTGCTATACAGCATAGTTAAAAACATATTAATAATTTCTGAACATTGACTCTCAGTCTTTATTCACCTTTTCTCATGGTTTCTCAATAGAATTCATAAAAGTGTAGAATATAACAGCATAGTTCTAATAGGGGCTCATTGTAACGCAGTGTGACAACACACCCCATCTCCACAACTGGGATTTAACCCCGGCTCGTGTCTTCTGCTGTTAGATCAGCATTAAAGAACCATCTCAACTGTTAAATAACAGATATAAGATTACAATAATATCAGATTTGTCTTATTTTAAATAAACACAAAAAACAGAGATGAAAAATAAACTGTTTAACTATGGTTAAATATATGTTCAGTGATATCTTCCAAAGATTTTTAAATTTTGGCGCAATTTTTTCTCTATATAGTGTTGATATGGTGATTATCAGAGGTAAACTGTCTCCAGAAGATATTTAAACCTCATATTGGGGGATGTCACGAACTGTGACCAAAGTAAGCTCACGACAAAGGAAAATTAAACACAAACACTTTATTAACAATTATTCTAAGAACAAGAACGCAGGAGTAAAAAACGTAGATATACTGTACAACCACATAAACATCAATAACGCCGAACAAAGAACAGAAAGAACGTCTCGGTTACGGATGTAACCCTCGTTCCCTGAGGAGGGAACGGAGACGTAACGTTAGTGACTAACGAATGGGGGTTTCGCTTAGAAGCCTATCAACTTCGAGTTTAGAGAAAACGCCCAATGGCGTGCCAATGCCATGGGGCATGCGGAATTTGCATACGTAACTCCGCCTCACCGCGTGAGTATATAAGGAAGTACGTGGCAATATCACATTATGTTACCTGCTTGAGGAGCCAAGACTGAACTCCTGCGTTCCAGGTAGCACAGCTGATGTGGCAACGGGACGTTACGTCTCCGTTCCCTCCTCAGGGAACGAGGGTTACATCCGTAACCGAGACGTTCCCTTTCGTTCAGTCACTACGACGTAACGTTAGTGACTAACGAATGGGGGTCCCAATATAATCCCGCCACTCAGCTGTCTTCCAGTGCCCTGCGTAAGTGTGAGTACCCTGTCGTAAGACTAGTACGGACGAAGGACTCCCAGTTATCACAGGATTACCAAGGTACACTGGGAAGCATATCCCAGTGAGGGAATGCCAAGGATGCCTACCCGTGGGGAGGACTTAAGAGACATATGAGCCGGCTAGGGGCTGCATATGGAGATCTCTAGGGTACCAGCCGAAGGTGGATTTTTAACCCTAGGGTTGGCGGGGACACGCCAAGGGAAGAAACCCGCTCACTGCGGAGACTTACGGTGAAATACTCGTGTGGGGTCGCCGGAGGGGAACCATGCACACGGGGCACCTGGCCGGAGACGAGGGTCTGGGCTCGCTAGAGGGCAGACACACAGGTATCGGCGTAAGCAGTGCTGGAGGAGCTCAGGGCTCTCGGGGGAGCTCACCTGAGGAAATATCGCACGTATCCAGTCCGTGGAGTGGAGTGGCGAGCAAGCGAAGACACCCGAATGAGTTTGGTGTCGCCCAGCCTGCAGCTCTGCAGATGTCTGTCAGCGAGGCGCCATGCGCTAGAGCCCAAGAGGAGGCCACACTCCGAGTGGAGTGTGCCCTCACACCAAGGGGACATGGTCGACCTTGCTGCTGGTAAGCCAAAACAATGGTGTCCACTATCCAGTGAGACAACCTTTGCTTTGAGAGAGCACTTCCCTTCCGCTCTCCACCATAACAGACAAAGAGCTGGTCTGAGGTCCTGAACACTGCGTCATGTCTACGTAGGCGCGGAGGGCGCGTACTGGACAGAGCAATGCCAAGGCTGGGTCTGCCTCCTCCAAGGCAGCGCTTGCAGGTTCACTACCTGTCTCTGAAGGGAGTGGTAGGAACCTTGGGCACATATCCAGGCCGGGGTCTCAGGATCACGTGAGAGTTAGCCGGCCCGAATTCCAGGCACGCTTCGTCAACCGAAAAAGCCTGCAGGTCCCCGACCCTCTTAAGAGAGGCCAACGCGGTCAGCAGAGCCGTCTTCATCGACAGGAACTTAATATCAACCGACCGCAAAGGCTCAAAGGGAGGCCTCTGCAGAGCACTTAAAACTACTGAGAGATCCCAAGAGGGTGCGAGAGGAGAGCGAGGACGATTCAGTCTCCTCGCCCCCCTCAGGAACCTGATGATCAGGTCGTGCTGACTTACCTTTTTGTTCTCCAAGAGATCGTGGCGGGCAGATATAGCGGCCACATAAACTTTGAGGGTGGAGGGAGACAGCCCACGCTCTAACCCCTCTTGTAGAAACTCAAACACGGACCCGATCGGGCATTTCCAGGGGTCTTCTGGCGGGAAGAGCACCAGGTGACGAAGAGGTTCCACTTCAAGGCATAGGCATGCCGAGTGGACTCTGCCCTAGCGGAAGTGATGGTGGCGACCACCGTAGGTGGCAGGCCACTCAAACCTGCCGCGTCCCGTCTAGGAGCCACACGTGGAGGTTCCAGAGGTCGGGACGCGGGTGCCATAGGGTGCCCCGTCTCTGAGTAAGGAGGTCCGGTCTCAGAGGAATAGGCCAGGGAGGGGCTGTCGCAAGGAGTATGAGTTCGGGGAAACAGGTCCGGCCGTGCCAGTACGGGGCGACCAAAAGGACCTGCTCCTTGTCCTCCCTGATCTTGCACAGGAGCTGTGCGAGTAGGCTCACTGGGGGGAACGCATATTTGCATAGGCCCCGCGGCCAGGTGTGCGCCAGTGCATCCGTGCCGAGCGTGCCCTCGGTCAGGGAAAAGAACAGGCTGCAGTGGGAAGAGTCGTGGGAGGCAAACAGATCTACCTGTGCGTCGCCGAACTGTTCCCAAATCAGCTGGACCGTCTGGGGATGGAGTCTCCATTCTCCCGGGAGAGGCTGAAACCGCGAGAGCTCGTCGGCTGCGTGGTTCAGGACCCCCGGAATATGGACAGCACGAAGGGACCTCAGGCGCTTCTGACTCCATAAAACGAGATGGCGGGCGAGTTGAGACATAGGTTGATGTACGCTACTACGGCCGTGTTGTCTGACCGGACAAGCACATGTTGACCCTTCAGCAGCGCTCGGAAGCGGTGCAGGGCGAACCGTACTGCCAGCAACTCGAGGCAATTGACATGCAGGAGGCGCTGGGGTCCTGTCCAGGAGCCCGCGGCTGCTTGTCCATTGCACATGGCACCCCAGCCCGTGGCAGAGGCATCCGTCGATACGACAACATGCCTGGAAACTCGTTCTAAGGGCACACCGGCCCGTAGAAAACTGAGGTTCGACCACGGGGTGAGCGTCTGTAAGCAGGCCCGAGTCACTTGGATCCGGGGCGTGCCAGACAGCCATGCCCATCTCGGGACTCGATCGCGAAGCCAGTGCTGAAGCGGTCTCATATGAAGCAATCCGAGCGGCGTTACCGCGGCTGCAGATGCCATATGCCCCAGGAGCCTCTGAAATAGTTTCAGTGGAATCGCACTCTTGCTCTCGATTTGACGGAGGCAAGCCAGCAGAGACTGCGCGCGCTCGCTCGTAAGCTGCGCACACATGGCGAACGAGTCCATCTCCATACCGAGAAAAGAGATCCTCTGCACGGGGCAAAGTTTGCTCTTTTCCCAGTTGACCCGAAGGCCCAGACGGGCTAAGTGGTGGAGAACCAGATCTCTGTGTCCGCACACCTGCTCTCGAGAGTGGCCCAATATGAGCCAGTCGTCGAGGTAGTTCAGGATGCGGACCCCGTGCTGCCGAAGGGGCGCAAGGGCTGCCTCGGCAATCTTTGTGAAGACGCGAGGGGACAGAGATAGCCCGAATGGGAGAACCGCGTACTGATATGCCCGCCCCTCGAAAGCAAACCGTAGGAACGGTCTGTGTCGAGGAAGGATGGAGACATGGAAGTAGGCGTCCTTCAGGTCGATCGCTGCAAACCAATCGTAAGGACGAACGCATTCGAAAAGGCGTTTCGCAGTCAACATCTTGAACGGAAGCCGGTGAAGGGATCGGTTCAAGATGCGAAGGTCCAGGATTGGTCGTAACCCACCGGTTTTCTTGAGTACAATGAAGTAGGGGCTGTAGAACCCCGACTTCATCTCGGCCGGAGGGACAGGCTCGATCGCACCCTTTGCCAGTAGAGTGGCAATCTCCGCACGCATGACGGGGGCATGGGCCCCGGTCACGGTATAGCGGACTCCCCTGTAACGGGGAGGAGCCTGCGCGAACTGAATCGCGCAGCCGAGCCTGACGGTCCGCGCAACCCAGCGGGACAGCCCCGGAAGCTGAAGCCATGCTTCCAGAGACTGCACCAACCGGGTCATACGGACGGCAGACGTACCCAGGGTGGGGCAGCGAGGCAGCGTTACCGGCCCGGACAGGGGAGGCTGTTGGGCGTCCCGGGGTCGGGGCACGGTTAACGGCTGCGTCCTGACAGAGGAGACCAGGGAAGGACGCACGTTCCGCTGGGGTCTGCTCTGCCAGGGGGCTGGCGACAGAGAGGGATGCGAGTGGAGAGACCCGAGGGTGGCACGCACTGTCATCACCGGTCTCTGGGTCCTCAGAGACAGGAACATGAGTTCTTCCCAAGGAAGGATTTTCCCCCGGCCCTCCACCGGGGGAAGGAGAGGCCCTGCTACCATCCCCTGGGAAGAACTGGAACCCATCTCTGAGTTGTCCACCTCCAGCCTGGCGTTTAACCAGTCTGGGGAGCGGACTGGGCGACATCCTCAACCACCTCCACGGCGCGGCCCAGGTGAAGGCTGCTGCTGGGGCCGGGCGGGAAGAGGGAGGGCGCCCTCGGCGGCGAGCAGACTGAGGCGACTGAGCCGGCGGCTGGTGCAGCAGCTGGCCGCCGGGGCAGTACGTGTTGCAGCCTCAGTCTGCTCTGGGGCGGCCGAGAACTGTTGGGCGCAGTTCTCAGCCGCGCCGCCGAAGAGGCCAGCCTGGGATATGGGTGAGTTGAGGAGGCGGGCCCGCTCAACGTCCTCCACATCACCAGGTAAGGCCAAGTGTTCTCCCGGACCACAGCTGTGGACATCGCCCAACCCAGGGAGCGTGTGGCCACCTTCACCGCCCGGGGGCGGGGTCAGTTGCGGCACGCAGCTCAATGAAGAGCCCTGGGTCGGCTCCACCCTTGTGCATGTGCAAAGGGGCGGCGGCCTGCCCGTAGCTCTGCGGGACCACGCCACCGAAGTAGACGAGCCCACAGGCTTTGGGAGGGTGCTTAGGACAGCCACACCACGCCACGTCAAAGCCCTCTGTGGACACCGTAGTGCGCAACAGAGAGTTCAACAGTGGGGGGGAGGGGGCCCCAGTGTACCCTAGGCCACGGCCCCATCAAGGGCAGAGAAGGCGGAGGAGGCCACCAAACGGTCGCGGGAAGCACGGGGACTTCCGGGACCGCGTGATCTCCTCATGCACCCCGGGAGCGAAAGGCATTGGGGGCGGGGCCCAACAGCTGTCGGGTGCCGCCCCCAAAAACCAATCGCGCAACCACGAGCACCCGCGACTGGGCGGAGTTCCACACCAGCGCGAGACTCGCGGCTGCCCGAGATAACATGACTGTCAACTTTAGGTCAGATCAGGCAGTGCTGACACACCCGGAGGCGGAGCACAGCCTAAATCGTCATCCCCAAAGGACTCCAGCCCACCTTGGGATGTGGCGATCGACATCTCACTGCTATCAGGAGCGTGAACTGAACGAACGGGGCGTCAGAGACGGGCCGTAGATTCAATCCAACACTCGCGGGAGCGATGTATAAGAGGGGGGCGTGGCCCGAGGAATGAACGTCAGGGTTCTTAATACCACAGCACCGCCCTCAGGTCACCCTGGCCACCAGCCAAAGTACCATCTCACTCGGGGACGGTAGATTGGGGTGTGGCAGAGGGGACTCTCTCTCCTCACGGAAATCATTGAGTCTCGACCGCGACATCGTGATGGTCACGCCCCCGCAATGGAAACGTGACACATCCGCAAACACTGCCCGAACGTGCTGAAGCCCAAACACGCTCGAGCAGTGAATGCGTCCATAGACAGCAGCGGAAAATCGATCGCACCCGGAAGTGCACGGGCGAGCCGTCTTGAAAAAGACGTGCCACGCGCAAGCTCTTTTTGTGAGAGGAAAGCCTCGCAGTCGATGCCGAAGCGCCCAGGGAAACACACACCAGCTGTCAAACGGACCACTGCGCAGATCAGCAGGCAGGAAGTATGCGATCACTGGAACGCGCCGTCACACCAACACCGACTGGAAAGCTGCTCGTCTCGAAGAACCTGACAGAGTCTCAGAAGGCTGTAGGAGTGAAGAGGTAGGTTCTCTTGGCTCCGAAAGCAGAACATAATGCGATATTGCCACGTACTTCCTTATATACTCACGCGGTGAGGCGGAGTTACGTATGCAAATTCCGCATGCCTTATGGCATTGGCACGCCATTGGGCGTTTTCTCTAAACTCGAAGTTGATAGGCTTCTAAGCGAAACCCCCATTCGTTAGTCACTAACGTTACGTCGTAGTGACTGAACGAAAGGGAACTCAGGGCTTCAATACATAGAGCTAGATAATTAACAGAACCAAAAACAGGTGCGCAACTAAATCAGAAACCATGGAAACAAAATAGTAACAAGAACTCAGGAAAACTTCTTGGGAACAATGAAAATGAACCCAGCACAGAACAACAAAGAATGTTAAGGCTTAACATTATAAAAAAGAAAGGGAATAACTATGTGACGTCACCAGAGCTATTGGGTGTATAATTGTCAAGTTTTCCTTGATGACCTATCTAAAAAAGAAAGCTCACATTTATGTCAGAAGAGCTTTTTAGCACATATTTAGTATTTAGTATCCACCACAGACCAACTACTTTACTTCAATAAAATAAACTTCATACTTCATAAAACATGAGATACATATAAGAAATAAACATAGATACTGCGGTAAGTATGTGTGCAAGGTATTTTTTAATCTGATTAAGAAAATTGCAAGATTCAAGCATTTACATGCTTATTTTTTTCATATTATTTCAGGTCTATACCATCCCTTTCAATCGAATCAAAATTGCATTCAGATCGAGCTCAATTAGATCAATTGAGGTGTTTACATGAAGGTTTTTCAGTCCAACTGAGCCATCAATCCGATTATAAACAGATTGTTTGGATTATCTGAATCGTCGTGTAAATGGTCAACAAGGGATATACTGAAATTCTGATCTCTATCCCAGAAGACATGGTTGGATCTAAGGATAACATTTTCACACTTGGGTTAGTCGTTCCTGAATTCTGAAAAACAGTCTCATGTCTTGATTCTTTGAGTTACTGCACAAACAGAATACTGATGGGTGTAAAGCAAAGAGCATGGGGTCATTCCAACACAACAGTCAACTGTTTTATGTGGAAAAGCAAATCTAAGCTGCTTGCAAACCAAAGAGTGTGTTCAAAGAGTAATACCTGGGGTATTATTTTGCCATTTAATATGGCTCAAGTACAATTCATTTTACTGCAAAAGAGGACCTTCCAACTACATTACTAATGAACCAGGTAAATTCCAAACAATTCATGGAAAATTGTTTGAAGGATCTGCATCTTACTCAGGTCTTGGAGTTCCTTGACGGCTTGATGGTGTTCTCCCAACCACTATCTGATAGACTATCTGACCTGACTGTAGATGGGCCTTCTTCAATAACCAGCTTAATGGGTGTAGACCTGCAGTGTGAACAAAGAGAAGATGTTATTATAAACCAAGTCATTAATCACCTGGAAGAAGACCAGATGCCATGCTGTACGTTGAGATTTGCTTGTCCAGATATACCCTTGTTTGTGAAGAAGTGGAATCCAGACAATGGCAGAGTGATTGTTAAATAACTTGCCATTTGTTGTTACCTGTAAAGTCCTGTGCTAAGGTGTTACAGAGTCTACACAATCACTTATGAGAGGAGTTCTTACTCTTGAACTTGTTTGTTCTCACTTTTACAGGCCAAAGATGAGTGCTGATGTTGATAGTAAGGTTAAAACCAGTGAAAGGTCCAGAGAAATCTGCACCATTTGGTTAACATTCAGGTCACATAGTCTCTAGAGTTGTACTTGATTATAACACCAAATGTGCGATAGCCATGCCCACTGCACACCAGACTGTGGCTAAGGGGCTTTGGGATGGCTTTATAGTTCATTACAGCTTTCGTGAGAAAGACATCTGCTTGTGACGTCATGGACTGCCGTTAACCAATAAATAGTATCATGTGGTTACACATGATTCAGACACCAGTCATGCTGAGGGCATTTCCCATAGTGTCAACACTGAGAAGCAGCGCCAAAGTTCCACTTAGAAAGAGATCTTAAAAGAATCATTGCTGCACAGACAAATTTGAGTCTGTATATGTAGATATTTCCAGCTGTTACAAATAAGTAAACCTGTACCCCTACAACAGATTGACAGGGGTGTAAGAGAAAGATAAGTTGTCAGAGAGAACAGCAGAAGACCTTGTGGAAGACAAGGGATGTAGCACCCCATGGAAATCCATATGCTTGCATGGCAAATACGGAGGCTGCATTACTAATTTTGTCCACTATAGGGCAACAGGATAAGAAATCATTTTAGGTCCAATTTTTGTTTCATCAGTTTAAACGGCTGAATACTTCTTTTTTTTCATTTTTGAAAAAGTCCTTTGTCTTTTTTGGTACAGCATATATTTTGTCAGTGGTTTCATCAAACCTTATCTAACAGTATCAGTGGAGACGCACGATTGTTGACTTTGCCTTAAAAAAACATTATTTGGAATGACAAAATGGAAATTCTTTAACCTAACTGTTACATGATCTATTGGTGCTTGAACCCTGATAATTGGAGATTGTAGTTACTGTATATTTTGCTTCTTGATTTTTCTGCCCTAAAAGTGTATGGGCATCAAAGACTGTAAATTGAACCCAAACATATATGGTCCCAAACACGCAGACACATCCATCCAACTCTAAGTGGTCTATAAAATACTTTTTTTCGTATAGTGTTTTATAGTCTTTTTGAATTTTCTAGAAAATGCAGTTCAAGGTAAAATAATTTGAATTAGTCAAATGGTTGCGAAAATACAAGCATCGCCCGTATTCACGAATTTAATCACTATGAATCAACGTAATGATTGCCATTTCTGGGTCAGTTATAAATTCTTCAAAGTCTCAGAATTGTCACCATCTCTGAAAAGCAGCCTGATGTTGATTCAAGTTTTACAGGCTCTGTAACATGTTCTGTAATAGACAAACCTTCTTGTCTTTGTATAGGGATGTGACGTAGGCTAACCATGCAAAGACGGATAATGTGAAACTGACATTTGCCTTTAAGTCAAGTCAAGTCAACTTTATTTATATAGTGCTTTTAACAATGCAGATTGTTTCAAAGCAGCTTCACAGTGTTAAACAGGAAAATAATGCAACAGAATTTTATTCAGCCGTATAGCCGTTCTGGAGAAAACCAAAACCCCATCAGGTGACCAAATAGAGAAAAATAAACCTTGGGAGAAACCAGGCTCAGTCGGGGTGCTAGTTCTCCTCTGGCCAATTAACAAACAGCGTATTATTATTATTCTGACAACTTTACAGGTCAGAGGTCATAATAGATTGAGATATATTCGAAAGATCGGAGGCAGCAAGCCGGAGACGGGTTTATTGAGGACGATGTGTCGATTAAATAATTATTAAATAGGAATAATCGAAAGATCGGTGGCAACACGCCGGAGACGGGTTTATTGAGGATGACATCAATTTAACAATTATTAAATTTTAATATTCAAACAATCTGAGTCATCACGCCGGAGACGGGTTTATTGAGGATGCCGTGTCGATGAGGCAATTTTAGGGGGAGTCTAATTTTAGAAGTCAACCTCACAGTTCAAATTATAACTCACTATTATACCGTTGTGAATTTGGGTAAAACAGGAAGAAAGTTTTGAACACTGATTTTTGTTTATTTTTGACCATCATCAGTTTAATCAACAGTTTGCAAAGAAATATGTGATCTATGAATATTACAAATCATTCAAAGTTACCTTAATTTTTCTGTCCTAATGATATTTAAAACATAACTGTCAAGTTGACAGACATGACTTAATATAAAGAAAAAATTGATGATATTATTTGTCTTTATAGAATAATATTTTTTGTAAAGAGACACTTTAAAGACCCATATCCCATTTGAAAAGATACATGGCAGTTATATTGCTGTATCCATTGGTGCTGGGACCCTGATGATAAGCCTAAAGGCCCCAATAAACACTCACGGCAAAGTTCTTTTTCGTTCTTCACTTGGGGGTAAAACGAAGTTCGGAATACGTGACTAGCGATATAGAGAACATTTGACGCCTCTCAAATGGCTGAGAGAGATGTTTAGATGAAAATGTAAATATGTGCTGCATGCTTTCCTCTCAATAACAAAATTTCTGTCAGGTCCACTAAAGTCAAAAAACACAAGTACAATTTTTTAATTGCATACTTTGTAAAGATTTAGATTTGGCGGTATGGCTCTGTTCTAAATTCCCCATCCTTTCATGAGCTCCATGAAAAGCCAAGACAGGGAACAGCAGCAGATTCTGGGGACGACCTCCCATTTAACTGGGAGGGCAGAGAAAAACCCCCATTTAGAACAGAGCATGCATCAATGACAACAGAATGACATGATTAAGTTAGCAATTTAAGGAGGAGCTGGGGAGGAGGTGGGTTGCAAAGCAGCGTGCAGCAGAAGCGTCCAAGCAGGCAGGTTGAAGTGAAGCTATGCTTAAGTAAGGTGCCCTGTTTGAGAGAAGCCAATTGAGAGCATAGGATCAGCTGAAACAGATCAGCTGAAAGAGGGGCGGAGCTAGAATTTCCCAATCAGCTGATAGCGGAGCTTGACTACGTGGCCTGCCAGAACTAACGCTGGCGCTTGATAAACACAACAAAATTGAGAAAACAGCGAAAAAAAATAAAAGCATCTGATCATAGCAATGTGGATATGTTTGAGTGAGCTCTGCAATTTGGCACTCACGTTTATTTATATAGCACTTTATACAATAGATTGCTTAAAACTAAGCCGCTTTACAGTATTAAACATGAAAAACAGTGTCAGTTTAATTTCATCAAAAGTGCAACTTAATTTTCTACAATAAAGCAGCTCTCTAGTTTGTTTTCATATTTCATGTTTTCATTTGCGGATGTCTGACCTCAACGGACTGAACAGGAGAAATGAACCTGAAAAGATTTCCACTCGAAAGAAGGCAAAGCCTCCGCACACAACGCTGTAGCGAATTTTTCCGGAAAGTTTGCTTTGGTTAGCTGTTTCAAAAAAAACTAAACAATTCCAAACAAACTTAATTTTTTCATTTTGGGCTGATTTTGTTTGTGATGTGTGACATCACATCAGTTCATTCTTCAATTTCACTTGAAGTGTATTAGGGCTATAACTTACCCTTAACCGGATAGCCACTTAACCCTTCTTGGTGAGACCAATCACTGACTTAATTTGTTCTGCTCTGTTGACATTTGTTTGACTTTATCAGAGGTAATTGTTTCTTAATGCAGAGACCAATCTTTAGCACAACAGTAAAGCATAACCTTTCAGAAAATGATCATAGATTGGTCTGCTGCATGCTGGTGCATTACTATTCGGTAGGTTCCAGTACCTTTACTCTTCAGTTTCTTTTTACTGTTTTGATTATGTAAGGTTTTTTGTCACAAATTAGTGCCTTCTGTAATTTACGTTTTGAAATATGAGAGCTGTGTTCTAATTCACTTTCTTTATGCTACCGAGCATGTTTTTTTGCCATTCCAGTGCTGTACTAATGAGATGGAGCACACAGCAAGCTCTCCCATTAGCCTTTGAGTCATAAACATGAACCTCAACTACACACACTCATGGCTGCCCAATCATCCTCTTTGACTTCTCTTTTAATTCCACAGAGCAGAATGTATCTCTGGGTATCTTTGTCACTGTTACACACACACTGAGCAGAAGAGTGAAGTATGGTTGTGTAAATATAAAACCCTCACTTCCTTCCTGGGATTGGTTGGTTCCATTATGGCAGGCAGTAGGGAAACCTAATCGCGCTGAGGCACGGCCCTCTCATCACTCACTGAACTAGATGTCAGCAGTATTCCTCTCTTTTCTTCCCTCTCTGTCTCTGTTGCTCACCTACAGAAATTATGTGAATCTTCATATAGACATCACACGATTTGCTAGTTCGTATGCATCTTGCTACCCATGAATTGAAAATTTGACTTCTATCGATATCTAAGTCTATATCTGTATGCCTCGATGTGCACTTGTCAAGTTTGTCATCAGGTTTTTAATTCTGCGTTTTGCAAAATTTCACTCATGCAGAGTAAACAGTGTGAGCAAAAGGGTTGTTAACTCTCGATGTTTGAATATTATAAGCAGGATGGTTTATGAAGGCAAAATACAAACCCCTGAGAGAATTAAAGACATGCAAGTGCGAGACAGAAAGACAGTCTACAGCCTATATATATGTTCAGTTGACCTGGTCCAGCCTTTGCTCGCTACGATTATCTAAGTTCCCTTTTTTAGCCTTGACCTTGTGTGAGCTCAGAGTGTTTCCCAGTCAGCAGAATGCTTTATCTCTGAAAGCAACAATCAATAAGGATAATTAATGATGCCTGCTGCAATGATAGCCTCAGCAGTCATTACAGTACATTAATCCATACAGTCAGCACAGGGTCAAGGCCAGTCGCCGCTGCTCACCGGGGGTGGAGCGCAAATTAAAATCGTCTCCATGACAGGCTCCACTGTCTGCCACATTCTGATGCATTTAGCCGTCACACTTTAATTAAGACCCGCCCAATGCCCCTGCACCCGCACCAACCCCATGTTTAATATACAGCATTAACACTGCTGAGAGATACCTGTTAGGACAAGTAATGAACATAACTGGTAATGCTGTTGTGATACTTTTATTCCGAGAAACATAAATCACCTATAGTGCCAATTCAAGGCCTGTTCACACCAAGATAAATGTTCATCACGCATATTCGGTGCAATAAACATTTTAATTTGAATCAACGGCTGTTAACGCTTCCTCTCGGGCCAACACAAACATTCGCATGCCATCAATGCAACAGACTTTTTTATGGAGAGGGATCATATTCTTTTTTCCATCGCATTTTGAAGAAAACTGGCCGAACAATAAGATTGCCATTACATAAAACTATGCCTTGGTGGCACTCACGCATTTTGCTAAGTGACAGTGAATAAAAGAAGATTCCGTAACCAGCAGTGTAGATGGATACTAAGCAAAATATATATTATTTTTACACAATTCTATACTGTTATGAAGGTTAGCCTTGCATTAAGAATATACTTTATTCTTATGAAAATACCTGAGATGCTTGACGAACGTCTGTCTATTATCTTAAAGTTTAATCAGTCAAACATCCGTATCTGCATTTATTGATCTAGAGTGATAGCCAGATTTTCCATATAAAGGCCAGTTAAAGGCCCATTCACACCAACACGGACAATCCCCAGATTATCAGCCATTCCACGACCCGACAAACACCAAAAACAAGTGCCGACCAATGCTGACAGACAGACAAGGGTTATATACTGATCTATGAAAAACAGACAAAGTGTCTGTTACCGTTGGTCAATCTGTCGTTGCAGTGTGAATTGGATGTATACTGAGCCGACAGATGCAGACAAAAACCAACAAACACGTTTGTTGCGTTTTTGTCGGATCAGTGTGTTACCTCTGTTTGCGGCTGTTGGTGTTGGTCACTTCTTTTTCAATTGTGGAATAAGGGATTTCCTGGAATGTGTCATTAGTTTTATGACCTTTTGAGTCTAAAGGTGCGGTCATATTAGCGATATTTCAGCAACATTTTGTGGGCAAAAAACAAAATTGTGCGGGTCCATTGTCATTAGCGTATCAATGTGTGAGCAGTGCTTCACACATTGTTACGCTAATGACAATGAGCATTAGAGCCACTTAAAAACCACTTTAAAACCAAATAGCTTTTCTGTCGGTCAGTCCACACAGAACGTGTGGATTCCTATTGAAATGCATACTGAAATGTTAACTTGAGGACTTTCTGCAAGAGGGCGCCCTCAATCTTTGAGTATGAGAGCTCTAAAATGCTCATATTGGCCCATTTTGGGTAAGAATAGAAAAAAACTGTATTTCTTTCTACACAATTTTAAGTAAGCAATAAGGTATGAGAGGCTGTGCTGTATCGTGAATAAGTCACGGCTGAAGGGTGTTGCCTGCAACCGCTTCAGCCGTGATGTATTCAAGATTCAACACTAGCCTTGAGTACCCTATTGTTTTTATGAAATGGTTAGAAATCCCAAAATAATAATCACCACAAAAGCATATAATTATTTCTTAAGTAATGATAGTTTTACTTAAGTAAAACATTTTAGTACTCTTTCCACCTCTGTCTGTAGCAGATTAATCTACCAAACACTGCTCATAGCTACAGTAACAGAATGCTGACATGAGGCTTGGGCATCTCCTGCCCCCAAACATCTGGGTGGCGATGTTACTCTTAAACAGTATATACAGTAAAAAATAAATAGTATTTGTCCAACTTCATAACAGCACCCATACATAAATTGTTAGCTACAGATATTACAGACAAACCCTTTTTCTACAGGGTTCTTCTCAACTGTTTTATTTTTTATTTTTTTTATCATTGGCCCCACTTTATATTAGGTGGCCTTAACTACTATGTACTTACATAAAAAATAAGTAAAATTTACTTATTGTGTTCATATTGTATTGCAAAACACTTTTGCTGATATTGATACGGGTAAAGTTAGGGACAGGTGTGGTGGTGTGGGTAAGTTTAAGTAAAGTTAAGGACAGGTGTGGTGGTATGGGTAAGTTTAAGGGTAAAGTTAGGGACAGGTGTGGTGGTGTGGGTAAGTTTAAGGTTAAAGTTAAGGACAGGTGTGGTGGTATGGGTAAGTTTAAGGGTAAAGTTAGGGACAGGTGTGGTGGTATGGGTAAGTTTAAGTAAAGTTAAGGACAGGTGTGGTGGTGTGGGTAAGTTTAAGGGTAAAGTTAGGGACAGGTGTGGTGGTATGGGTAAGTTTAAGGGTAAAGTTAGGGACAGGTGTGGTGGTGTGGGTAAGTTTAAGGGTAAAGTTAGGGACAGGTGTGGTGGTGTGGGTAAGTTTAAGGGTAGGGTTAGGGACAGGTGTGGTAGTGTGGGTAAGTTTAAGGGTAAAGTTAGGGAAAGGTGTGGTGGTGTGGGTAAGTTTAAGGGTAGGGTTAGGGACAGGTGTGGTGGTGTGGGTAAGTTAAAGGGTAAAGTTAGGGACAGGTGTGGTGGTGTGGGTAAGTTTAAGGGTAAAGTTAAGGAACAGGTGTGGTGGTATGAGTAAGTTTAAGAGTAAAGTTAGAGACAGGTGTGGTGGTGTGGGTAAGTTTAAGGGTAAAGTTAGGGACATGTGTGGTGGTGTGGGTAAGTTTAAGGGTAGGGTTAGGGACAGGTGTGGTTGTATGGGTAAGTTTAAGGGTAGGGTTAGGGACAGGTGTGGTGGTGTGGGTAAGTTTAAGGGTAGGGTTAGGGACAGGTGTGGTGGTGTGGGTAAGTTTAAGGGTAAAGTTAGGGACAGGTGTGGTGGTGTGGGTAAGTTTAAGGGTAAAGTTAGAGACAGGTGTGGTGGTATGGGTAAGTTTAAGGGTAAAGTTAGGGACATGTGTGGTGGTGTGGGCAAGTTTAAGGGTAAAGTTAGAGACAGGTGTGGTGGTGTGGGTAAGATTAAGGGTAAAGTTAGGGACAGGTGTGGTGGTGTGGGTAAGTTTAAGGGTAAAGTTAGAGACAGGTGTGGTGGTGTGGGTAAGTTTAAGGGTAAAGTTAGAGACAGGTGTGGTGGTATGAGTAAGTTTAAGAGTAAAGTTAGAGACAGGTGTGGTGGTGTGGGTAAGTTTAGGGGTAAAGTTAGGGACAGGTGTGGTGGTGTGGGTAAGTTTAAGGGTAAGGTTAGAGACAGGTGTGGTGGTATGGGTAAGTTTAAGGGTAAAGTTAGGGACAGGTGTGGTGGTATGAGTAAGTTTAAGAGTAAAGTTAGAGACAGGTGTGGTGGTGTGGGTAAGTTTAAGGGTAAAGTTAGGGACAGGTGTGGTGGTGTGGGTAAGTTTAAGGGTAAAGTTAGAGACAGGTGTGGTGGTATGAGTAAGTTTAAGAGTAAAGTTAGAGACAGGTGTGGTGGTGTGGGTAAGTTTAAGGGTAAAGTTAGGGACAGGTGTGGTGGTGTGGGTAAGTTTAAGGGTAGGGTTAGAGACAGGTGTGGTGGTATGGGTAAGTTTAAGGGTAAAGTTAGGGACAGGTGTGGTGGTATGAGTAAGTTTAAGAGTAAAGTTAGAGACAGGTGTGGTGGTGTGGGTAAGTTTAAGGGTAAAGTTAGGGACATGTGTGGTGATGTGGGTAAGTTTAAGGGTAGGGTTAGGGACAGGTGTGGTGGTATGGGTAAGTTTAAGGGTAAAGTTAGGGACAGGTGTGGTGGTATGAGTAAGTTTAAGAGTAAAGTTAGAGACAGCTGTGGTGGTGTGGGTAAGTTTAAGGGTAAAGTTAGGGACATGTGTGGTGGTGTGGGTACGTTTAAGGGTAGGGTTAGGGACAGGTGTGGTGGTATGGGTAAGTTTAAGAGTAAAGTTAGGGACAGGTGTGGTGGTGTGGGTAAGTTTAAGGGTAAAGTTAGAGACAGGTGTGGTGATGTGGGTAAGTTTAAGGGTAAAGTTAGAGACAGGTGTGGTGATGTGGGTAAGTTTAAGGGTAAAGTTAGGGACAGGTATGGTGATGTGGGTTAGTTTAAGGGTAAAGTTAGAGACAGGTGTGGTGGTGTGGGTAAGTTTAAGGGTAGGGTTAGGGACAGGTGTGGTGGTGTGGGTAAGTTTAAGGGTAAAGTTAGAGACAGGTGTGGTGGTGTGGGTAAGTTTAAGGGTAGGGTTAGGGACAGGTGTGGTGGTGTGGGTAAGTTTAAGGGTAGGGTTAGGGACAGGTGTGGTGGTGTGGGTAAGTTTAAGGGTAGGGTTAGGGACAGGTGTGGTGGTGTGGGTAAGTTTAAGGGTAAAGTTAGGGACAGGTGTGGTGGTATGGGTAAGTTTAAGAGTAAAGTTAGGGACAGGTGTGGTGGTGTGGGTAAGTTTAAGGGTAAAGTTAGAGACAGGTGTGGTGATGTGGGTAAGTTTAAGGGTAAAGTTAGGGACAGGTATGGTGATGTGGGTTAGTTTAAGGGTAAAGTTAGAGACAGGTGTGGTGGTGTGGGTAAGTTTAAGGGTAAAGTTAGGGACAGGTGTGGTGGTATGAGTAAGTTTAAGAGTAAAGTTAGAGACAGGTGTGGTGGTGTGGGTAAGTTTAAGGGTAAAGTTAGGGACATGTGTGGTGGTGTGGGTAAGTTTAAGGGTAGGGTTAGGGACAGGTGTGGTGGTATGGGTAAGTTTAAGGGTAGGGTTAGGGACAGGTGAGGTGGTGTGTGTAAGTTTAAGAGTAAAGTTAGGGACAGGTGTGGTGGTGTGGGTAAGTTAAAGGGTAAAGTTAGGGACAGGTGTGGTGTTATGGGTAAGTTTAAGGGTAGGGTTAGGGACAGGTGTGGTGGTGTGGGTAAGTTTAAGGGTAAAGTTAGGGACAGGTGTGGTGGTATGGGTAAGTTTAAGAGTAAAGTTAGGGACAGGTGTGGTGGTGTGGGTAAGTTTAAGGGTAAAGTTAGAGACAGGTGTGGTGATGTGGGTAAGTTTAAGGGTAAAGTTAGGGACAGGTATGGTGATGTGGGTTAGTTTAAGGGTAAAGTTAGAGACAGGTGTGGTGGTGTGGGTAAGTTTAAGGGTAAAGTTAGGGACAGGTGTGGTGGTATGAGTAAGTTTAAGAGTAAAGTTAGAGACAGGTGTGGTGGTGTGGGTAAGTTTAAGGGTAAAGTTAGGGACATGTGTGGTGGTGTGGGTAAGTTTAAGGGTAGGGTTAGGGACAGGTGTGGTGGTATGGGTAAGTTTAAGGGTAGGGTTAGGGACAGGTGAGGTGGTGTGTGTAAGTTTAAGAGTAAAGTTAGGGACAGGTGTGGTGGTGTGGGTAAGTTAAAGGGTAAAGTTAGGGACAGGTGTGGTGTTATGGGTAAGTTTAAGGGTAAAGTTAGGGACAGGTGTGGTGGTGTGGGTAAGTTTAAGGGTAAAGTTAGGGACATGTGTGGTGGTGTGGGTAAGTTTAAGGGTAGGGTTAGGGACAGGTGTGGTGGTATGGGTAAGTTTAAGGGTAGGGTTAGGGACAGGTGTGGTGGTGTGGGTAAGTAGGGTTAGGGACAGGTGTGGTGGTGTGGGTAAGTTTAAGGGTAAAGTTAGGGACAGGTGTGGTGGTGTGGGTAAGTTTAAGGGTAAAGTTAGAGACAGGTGTGGTGGTATGGGTAAGTTTAAGGGTAAAGTTAGGGACAGGTGTGGTGGTGTGGGTAAGTTTAAGGGTAAAGTTAGGGACAGGTGTGGTGGTGTGGGTAAGTTAAAGGGTAAAGTTAGGGACAGGTGTGGTGGTGTGGGTAAGTTTAAGGGTAAAGTTAGGGACAGGTGTGGTGGTGTGGGTAAGTTTAAGGGTAGGGTTAGGGACAGGTGTGGTAGTGTGGGTAAGTTTAAGGGTAAAGTTAGGGACAGGTGTGGTGGTGTGGGTAAGTTTAAGGGTAGGGTTAGGGACAGGTGTGGTGGTGTGGGTAAGTTAAAGGGTAAAGTTAGGGACAGGTGTGGTGGTGTGGGTAAGTTTAAGGGTAAAGTTAAGGAACAGGTGTGGTGGTATGAGTAAGTTTAAGAGTAAAGTTAGAGACAGGTGTGGTGGTGTGGGTAAGTTTAAGGGTAAAGTTAGGGACATGTGTGGTGGTGTGGGTAAGTTTAAGGGTAGGGTTAGGGACAGGTGTGGTTGTATGGGTAAGTTTAAGGGTAGGGTTAGGGACAGGTGTGGTGGTGTGGGTAAGTTTAAGGGTAGGGTTAGGGACAGGTGTGGTGGTGTGGGTAAGTTTAAGGGTAAAGTTAGGGACAGGTGTGGTGGTGTGGGTAAGTTTAAGGGTAAAGTTAGACACAGGTGTGGTGGTATGGGTAAGTTTAAGGGTAGAGTTAGGGACAGGTGTGGTGGTGTGGGTAAGTTTAAGGGTAGGGTTAGGGACAGGTGTGGTGGTGTGGGTAAGTTTAAGGGTAAAGTTAGGGACAGGTGTGGTGGTGTGGGTAAGTTTAAGGGTAAAGTTAGGGACAGGTGTGGTGGTGTGGGTAAGTTAAAGGGTAAAGTTAGGGACAGGTGTGGTGATGTGTGTAAGTTTAAGGGTAAAGTTAGGGACAGGTGTGGTGGTGTGGGTAAGTTTAAGGGTAGGGTTAGGGACGGGTGTGGTGGTGTGGGTCAGTTTAAGGGTAAAGTTAGGGACAGGTGTGGTGGTGTGGGTAAGTTTAAGGGTAGGGTTAGGGAAAGGTGTGGTGGTGTGGGTAAGTTTAAGGGTAAAGTTAGGGACAGGTGTGGTGGTGTGGGTAAGTTTAAGGGTAGGGTTAGGGACAGGTGTGGTGGTGTGGGTAAGTTAAAGGGTAAAGTTAGGGACTGGTGTGGGTAAGTTTAAGGGTAAAGTTAGGGACAGGTGTGGTGGTATGGGTTAGTTTAAGGGTAAAGTTAGGGACAGGTGTGGTGGTATGGGTAAGTTAAAGGGTAAAGTTAGGGACAGGTGTGGTGGTATGGGTAAGTTAAAGGGTAGGGTTAGGTGTAAGGGAAGTGTGAACAGTGTAATTATAGAAATTATTTACAGATGTAATTACATGAAGGTATTTTGAAAATTGTAAGTACAATGTAAAACATGTATGTACACAATAAGTGCATTGTATCAAATGATTAATTAAAATGTTAGTACATAGTAGTTAAGGCCACCTAATAAAAAGAGGGTCCATCATTTAAAGATTTCTTTCTTATCAAGAAGGCCCCTCAAAGAGCAACAAACCACAAGTCATCCACTTTTCCTATTAATAGAAGGTGCACAATCAAACTTAACATTTCCGTCCAGTTGTGCAAATAAAATTACATTTGTGCTACTTAAACTGCACTTAAATTTCTCTGCCCTGTCTTTCCCCATTTTCGTCCTGTTAGGAAAATAAATTGTTACATTAGCAACATGCATATAAAGGACTGTCAATCATTTGAAATTAACTTCATAATGCCGCTGATGATTTTACTAGAGATTGGTGCAACACACACCATCATTAGAGGTGGCAGAACGTGTTGGCAAGCTGAATAGCTGTCATAAAACCGTAATGAATAAAGACAGGAGAAAATGCATGATTAAAAAAAGAGGTTGACTACTGTACTCTCATGCTTTCATTTGTTCTTGTATTGCTCTTATTATGAAGTGATGGTAATTAACTATAAATGGGTCATTGTTTTTCTATACCGATCCACAGTAAAAACAAATGTTTAGCACGAAAATTTGGTTCCGTTTTCATATGAAATTTGTCTGTTCAGACCAAATATACGGGACTAAATATCCTCCACGGCAAACTGACATTCAGATCTGCCTCCATTTAGTTGGCAACACCCAACATCCTACAATTGAATCAATTTCAGAGGACAAAACCCAGTTGTGGCGAGGTTGGCGAGGGACATGGTAGGAGCAAGCGGGACCGGTAGGTGATTGAGAATGAGCACCACCTGCGACTCACACCGGTCTCGAGTCCTCTCATGAGGGAGCCCGGAGACATATAAGGAGGAAGGACATCAGTGAAGGAGAAGAGAGGACCAGGTCTGTACTTTACGTTGTGTTTTGTTTACATTTTGTTATGTGTGTTCGCTGCAGTCGTCCGTGAGGGGATGTCGCTTTTACTTTCATTTTGTGTTTATTATTTGTTTATTAGTTGTTGAACGTTCGCCGGTTCCCGCCTCCTTCTTCCCTGAACAGACAAACTTTACTACACCAGTCCTGCCCTTTTTCTTTTCAGAAGCCCTTTCATTTGGATATACTACGTCACAATAAGGAAGAAAGTGCCACAGGACTGAAGCCGAGCCAGGGACTGAGGACCAAGGTGAAGCCAGAGGGAAGGTGGATCCCGAAGGAGCTGAATGTATTACGGGATGAAGCAACGGACAACAGACCAAGGCAGAGCCGGAGGGACGAGGGAGCCGGTGGAGCCATTTGGATGATGACCCCAATTGGAGATGAGTATGGGAGGTGCCAAGGTGGAGCCAACTGATCTAACTGTGTCTTACCCACTAACCGAACCGCCCGATCTGCTTATTTTTTTTTACACCAGCCTTAACAAGTGGCCCAAGGCACACCTTCCCTCATGTGGTCCTTGAGGTTTTTCTCTTTCTGCTCAAAACAGAGCAACTGGACGACAGGTACGTCCATTATTATACGGTATTATAACACGCTCTAGGTTCACCGACATGTAGTACAACACGCACGAATCACAGTATTTTCAAAATATCTTTTTAATCAATGATTAACAACTACAAAACATTAACAAAAACGGAGAACACGGAACTGAGAAAAGCAAGGGCTTATGGAACACAGGGAGAAATCAAGGGAAAACAGAACAGGCGTGGAAGTAAGTACAAGCCATGTCAAAAGATGAACAAACTGGAACTAATGCCAAATTCAGACTGCACGATTATTAAGTAGTCAGATCACTCTTCTTTTCAGACTGCATGACTATCTGGGGTAGCATTCAGTCGCTACTGTGTTCACATTGCATGATGGATGGGGACAGGGGGTTAAACTTTACTCGGCAACAACCAAACACACGTGAAAAGTGAAACAGGTTAGGAAGGAAATAACACAAGATCACGTGTGCATGAGACCGGACAGCATAATCAGTTATCAATTCTAGGAAATAAATTATCTTCCTAGCCAAGAAAGAATTTTTTTTCCTACTGTACACAGTACTAGGAGGGTAATAGCATGTAGCAAAATCAAAATGTTTAAGTGACTTTGATCTGGGAGCAGCAAACACAGTGACAATCTAGCATGGATATAATGGGTTTTATAAATGGAACTACGGGTACATACAACTAAACTAAGCAAAGATTATAGGAATATAAAGAAATATATATAAAGAAATGTAAAGAAAGAGAGAGAGAAGAACAAAGAATGGCAAGATTTACAACCAGTTAACCACGGCCTATGAGAACCATCAAATAATCAGTCACCTTTAAAAGGGGCACAAACTTAGAAATGCATCTACTGGCTGCAAAACAGATACTTGCATTGACTTCAGTTACTCAACAAATCCAGATGCGATAGAATCTGAGCTTCTTGGTTATTTTGCTAGGAATGTGCTGAAGCGTTCGTTGGGTTCTTCTGGATGGTCCACGTTGAATCCAACAAAGTTATCTTGAAGGTAATGTTGCCAGAAAAGTCAGGAAGCATGGTTGTCTCAAAAGAGATTGAGCATTTGGATAACATCAATATATTACATCGTGTTCGATGATGTAAATTTTTGTGTCAGACTGAAATAATGCATTAACAGCAGTTATTTCAAATCACATTTTTGGCATCTAACATTTATCATGGTGTGAACAGGTCTTAAAGTCCCTCAATTATGCTATTTTAAAGCCTAATTTTGTTTTGAACCTCCTATAAAAGGTTTCCACGCATTCAAAATCATCACCTCTTTTCTTTTTTTCTGAAACAGTTCGATAAAGGATTCTCTCTCTAACCCCTCCTTTCCGAGAACCTACTCTGTGCCGATTGGTCAGATGGCTCAGTCTGTGGTGATTGGTCTACCACTTACAGTATATGTTGGAAACGAAACACCCATTACCATATCTGAATTTTAGCTCTGGATCTTCCTACGCACTTGTGTACACAGTGATACGAACAGTAATGATGGCGTCTGCTTAATCGTATCAATTCAAGCCAGAGTCCACATCCTATGGAAGTGCAGACACTCAGGAAGCACAACCACTTTCCATGAACGAGATCGGACAAAGAATTGAAAGAACACAGGGCTTATAAACACAAGAGGTAATCAAGGGACAAACAGAACAGGTGTGAACTAATTTGGAACCATAGAAACCAACTACCAAACAAGGAAACAAGAAGGAAACCAGAGGAAGGAAGGAGCCCAGTGAAGCGGAAGGGGTGGAGGGTTGATGCGCAGCCGGAGATCCGGAAGTCTGTGGCGGAAGCTGAGCGAGCTTGAGCCAGAGGGCTGAGGGAGCCCAGAGGAGTCCCAGGGCAGACGGGCCCCGGTGGAGACGAGAAAACGCAGACCCGGGGCGAAGCCGACGGGCTGATAGGCCGAGGTGGAGACATAGGCCTGCTGGAGGCCTTAGGTGCAGCTGGAACTCAGTCTTAGACCAAGCTGGTGGAGGGGAAGCCGAGGTGGTGCTGAAGAGCCGTTGCAGGGACAGAGCCGAGGAGCTAGACAACACCATTGGAGCCGACGGATCCAGGGGACTGGCTGTGACCAGCACAGGAGATGGGACCAGGAAGTCAGGCAGGAACGGACAGGACTGATGAAGAAGGTGAAGAACTGGGGGGGGGAACTGGATCCGATATTGGATAACTGGCCTGGATAATAATCCGATAACTGGCCTGAATTCCCGGTGGCCTGGCAACTGATTTGGCCCACTGCCCTGTTTCTTCTTCTTCTTCTTCTTCTTCTTCTTTTTTTAATACATTATTTTAACTATATGTTATTGCCTTTTTAATTATATATAATTGCCCCATTCCACTAAAGTGATCATTCCCGAATTCGGCATTCAACAATAAATCATGAAACGGTTAGTCATCACTGGCAACTGATTCAGCTCGTGTGAGCTCCGTGCGTCCGCCAAACCGTTTCGATTAATAATCAGTGCAACGGACTCGAGGAAGCGGGCAGGTGGAGCATTGAGGGAGACCTTTCAAAGAAGCTACATTTGGAGGGAGCTAGGGCAAACAACACAAAAAATATTAGTAATAAATGAATTGTTTAGAATGATTTTTCTATAAAGATATTGTCATGGTGTATTATTATTATTATACTAATTTTACATTTAAGCAATTTAGATTTTTTTATATGTATTTGCATGAAATAGTTGTTAAATGTTGGATATTTACGACATTTTAAGATAAACCAACAACACATTGTCCTAATGTGATACTTTGAATTTACCTTAAAATAAATTTAGATTATGTGCAAACAAATTTAAAAAAAAAAAAATTATTGTTGTATTTTGCAACAACGTTGAGTTCTGTTCCTAATGGTAGACCTGCTGAAGAAGTAACGGGTACACGAAAAGTAGCAAAAAAGTATCAGGGAAAATGAAGATAATGAAAAGGAAAGTGAAGGTGAATTTCAAGAGAGAACCTTTAATTATTTTGCATGGCCTGAGCCTAAGGATTTAAACCTTTTTTATGTGATGACCATGCAAAAAATATGGTTCTCCATGGTTCCAAAATTTGTTGTGGGTGTATGGGACGGCCTGGATGGGTGTGACATTTCTCGGCCTGAAATTTTGTCCCAGTCTGGCCCGAGGACCACAGATCTATCAGGCACAGGTCTGCTCCTGGCTCTGAGATGGACTGAGCAGCGTGCGTATACTCTGAGGATTTGTTGGCAGCTGCTCTGGTTCTGGGATGAGCTCGGTGGGTGCCTCAAGCTCACAGGCTGTGAGGGGGAGGTCGCAGGAAACCAACAGAACCAAAGAACCAAGAACAAAATTAAATCAAAACAGAATATAACTGAATATACTCTACACGTAGACTCGAGCTGGAAATAAGACTGGAATTTCTGACGACTTATTTCAGGCATTTCAGAATCGGCTCTTTGGGAATAACTCCATTTATCATGCACTTTGATCTTTGAAACTCAGCAGATCTTTTACATTTACAAACGGCTATATAACACAGTGTTTCCCAACCCTGTTCCTGGTGCACATTTTGAATATCTCCCTTCTGACCCATCTATTTCTGGTCCTGGAGTCTCTAGTAATGAGCTGATTAATTGAATCAGCTCTGTTTTATTATGAAGAGTTTGAAAATGTGTAGTGCTGGTATGCCTCCAGGGACAGGGCTGGGAAACACTGATATAACATACAACATGAAAGGTAATATCCCAAAAAACATATAGAGGCACTTTAAGACTAAACATTTTAATGATTCACAAGCCTGTTTAACACATACTTAGGCTACTGTAGAACAAATAATTATAATAATAATCACTTTATTTTCTCACTATAACAGAAGCAGCATACCATTTTATAATTTATAGCCATTATTAAAGAAAATACTTGCTGTTGTTACCCAGAAATAACTTCATTTCCTGTGCAAAGCTGCAGCTCTGTCATGCAGAAGAGACACTGTCAGAGTGAAAACCAGACGTGATGTCAGGCCTTATCTCCACAGCAGTTTCATTTATCATAAATCATTTCTCTTGATTCTCTTAAATGACCGTGCCTGAAAGTCACAAGGTGTGCACAAATTAAGCCCTAAGCCCCCGGTATTCAACATTCATCATTACATCAACTGTTGGTTTGTTGAAATACACAAAACTCCACTCAAGAACTGCAAGTATTACTTATACGCAGACCCATTCAAAACGAGTGGCCTCAGGAGAAATGCACTTGAATCTGTGCCTGACCACAACTTTATAGAAAGAGTGTGTGATATGGTTCAACGTTAATTTCACATCTAGAAAGCCACTAACTAATTTCCTGCCTCACACTGAGGGCTCTCATATCTTTTGGTTAAAGTGATTACAAGTGTGTTTGTTATTTTCGGCACTATCTATCTATCTATCTATCTATCTATCTATCTATCTATCTATCTATCTATCTATCTATCTATCTATCTATCTATCTATCTATCTATCTATCTATCTATCTATCTATCTATCTATCTATCTATCTATCTATCTATCTATCTATCTATCTATCTATAACATGATGAACTCTCTCATTGTGTGATAGCTATAAACGTACAATTTAAAATGTCATTAGCGCGAGCAGCGTCACAGCCTGTCAAAAAGTCAATACTCAGTTCTTTATGTCTGTACAAACATGGAGTAATTATCCCTTTATTAGGGAGCAGAGCAGCTCGCCAATAACGAACTTCGAGAATGAGGCATTCATTACTGTCAGCCACACCTGACTCTGGGCTTATTAAAAACATTAATAATGGAAAATAAAACCTAATTAGTAAACAAATACAATCACTCACAGGTGTGTCAGAGAAAATACGCACTTGTGACTTTGATTTTTCACTTAGCTTGTATCTCTCTTCCTTACATGCAGGCAGACACACAAACACACTCACACATAATGGCATGGGAGCAATAAAGACTATTTTCTTTCATCTAATGAAAATCAAAAGAGGAAGAGAAGGAAATTAAATAAGAAGTGTTTATATTTGTAAGGACACACACACAAAAAAAAAAGTGGGAAGAGGAAAAAACACTCCCCCTCTTCATTTCCCTCTCTCATCATTAGCTATAACACTCTCTCCATCACCACTCGCCCCTCAGCGACCAAACATTCAATTAACGTCTAATGAGGCTTAATGCATGGTAAATACATGCACCCGCTAAAGGCAAACAAGCGCTCCTGATAGGAGCGGACAAAAGAGAGACAGCCATAACCACGGCCATGAATAAATGAAGAGAAGGTCATATCGCTATCGCCAGGGTCGAACCTGTTTTTAAACACTATTGAGGCGTTGGGGTCAGTTCTGCTTGACCTACACTGTTTTATTAATAGCAATGTGTGGAGAACATGGTGTGCTGGCCTCTTGGCTGCGGACTGTTTGGAATCGGGGATCAATATCACAGGTGTTTATCTGGCATCTTGGTCAATCAGGTCCCGCTAGAACAGGGATCTTGTGGTCTGCCTTAGTCCTTGGTGAATAAGTCTCCAGAGAATAAATCTGTACCTGTGCACTTTAGTTCAATCTGTGACAACTTTCTAACCTAAAACAGATTTGTACCAAATAAGAGTCATTATCCGATTTATTTTGTGACCGTTTTATTGGATGCCGAATGCTGTGATTGACCAATCAGAATCAAGTATTCCAGTATTTCAGGCTGTGGTGCAAAAGATGGTAAGCAAGTAATTTACTCTCATGTTTATGATATCAGCAGAGAATCAGACAAAGAGAAATGGAGATGGGGGGGGGGGGTGCTCAGTGAGTTTCATCCTACCTTCTATGTCCCCCAAAAAACTAAACGCATACACACACCCAAAGCACTTCACATAAGATTTATTACAGCCAAGCAGAAATATTATCTTCTGAAGGTGCCATTCATCAACCTCACTTTGAAAGCCACTGAATTATATGATGGAATTATGCAGATCAGGGATGTCTGAGGGAGGATTCCATTTGGTAACCTTGGCAACCTCAGGTGCTCGTACCCCAGCCCTGAATACAGCCCTGCACATCAATTAATGACCATACTTTAGAGAGCCGGAGAGAAAGCGGTGGTGGTGGTAATTTAAAAAAAAAAACTTCCACTAATTGGAATGTAATTGTTAATGCAATATTAAAATTATGGCGTTTTTTTAATTGAGTGCCTCTCTCTCTCTTTCCTATTTCCAACAGAAAATGAGAAAATAAACCTTTTGTGTGTTTCTGAGCTTTGAGGTCAAAGGAACTACACCTATGTACACATATTTTATCGCTCTTTTTATTATTTCAAATGATTGCATTGTTTAAAATGTACTTAACAAATAGCAAAAGCAATTTCCTTGTTACTAAAATTGCTTTCCCCACCTTTAAATGTTGAATAATTTCACTGAAGGGGAGCAGGGATAGTGCTTAATAGAACATAATTACTGAACAACACTGAACACATCCTAAACAGGCATTTTTGCTTGACTGAATTTGCGTCTTGAATGCAAGCAGCAGCTAACTCAATTAGAATGCAAGCATGCCTTCTTGAAAAGTGTAGCCCATTGTAATTAAGACACACTCATACCTATTTGTAGCTTGTGTCCTGATATTATGCAAATTGTATGCAAATCATCTCAAATTATCTTGTGTTAGCTGTGGTCTACTGAGAGACTTCTAGTCATATTGTAAGTAAGCCAATCTTACCAGCAAAGAGCAAAAAAAAAAAAAAAAGAAGAGCTTCACGTACTTTACTTCACACATGCACATATGTGTGCAAACTCTGTAAAAACATAAACGATTAGCAACTCAAATATTCACAGTGGCGCTGAGTTTATTACCGTCCCGAGTTGTGTTTTTTTTTCTAGCCTTTCTTGCTCTTAAGCTTTGCGCATTAATTGCACCTGAACACTGCCACATGCTTCAATGAAAAATAAATTGCTTTTAATTTGCGATTTCCTTTCTGCTACTGCCGGCGTGGCTTAATTTCATTAGCTCTGAACCTGTTGATCGCGTTCAAAGCATCAGCCGCTCTTGAAAATAAAAAGACGCGGGCTCTTTTTATTTATTCATTCATTTATTTATTTCTATATCTTTGCCCCTCCTCTCCCACTCTTCAATTAACAGAATCGTTCCCTTTCAACTAAAATGAATGTTATTGAAACCAATTAGCATAGACTGGAAAATCTCTCATTAATGAGAGCAGTGTGAGTGAGTAAACAGAAATGTAAAGATGAAATTAGAGGAGAGCCTCTTCTTGTTGGCCCAGAATAATTACACGCTTAGTCGCCTAATTGTCTGGTGAAAGCGCTGTGGCGATAGTAACAGATTGCCGTGTTCATTAGGCTGCAATGGGCCACCTGCTGCTGGGGCCACAGCGCCCCCGCTCCCCATACACGTGTTTATCCCAGGGGGGAGGGTTTTTTGGACCCAACACTCACTGTGAAAAGCAAATGAGCCTGCCAATATGCCACAGTGATAATGAGTCTTATGTGTTTGCTTTAAAACGGTCCAATAATCCCTGTTTTCTCAGATGTTTTAGGGTCCTTTTGGTCTCACCCCTGAATATTTAATTGAATTGTTTAGGCTAAATTGTACAGAAGCTGCACAGGTTCTGCTGTATTGATATTTGTCTGATACTCATATGTTGTTTTCACTTCTAATGAAATATTCAATTATAGTTCTGCATGCTTATAAACACACAGATAACATGTGGAACGCTAATAACACTTCTGCGTAACTGTACAACACCTCCAGCAGTGAATTGCTCTGGATATTTGTTAAGAATTCAAACACACAAGCATAGCGCAATTCGGTTTGTATTTTATATGTAATTGACTGAGGTTCAATAACATAAGGAATGTGATGTTTGATAGTGCTAGGCCTCTGGTTTGACCTACTATGAGGACGCAAAGTCTTTATATTGTGGTGTGTATTCAGGCTTCAGGCCACGCCCCCTAAACATGCTTTTAATGCAAAATAAACATAATAAAACGATTTTTATTAAAAATTTAAAAATGCTGAAAGTTTTAGGGTTAGTGTAGGGGAGAGAAAATACAGTTTGTACAGTATTAAAACCAGTTCACCTATGGACAGTCCCTGTAAACCACCTATACCAACAGGATAACCCCCCTTAGGGTAAACAGAACAGAACCAACATAATGTACTGCAGATATCATTAATGTCAATATTTAATGTTCAAGCTGCTGATAATACTGATGGACCTTATATATAATATAACAACAACATGATTTGGGAATTTAGTCTGATTCCAAGGGGAATCAGATGGCAATATCCTGACTGGACGACAGGAGGAGCTGGGGATGGAGGAGGGTAGATGAGCTCCTGAGCAATGCAATAGCTGCTGATAATACTGAAGGAGCTTATATATGAATTCTGTCATAGGCGTCGTATTCCTATAGGTAGACGTGATCAGCTGACAGTCTGACGCTACGCCTGATTTTTGGTAATAAAATAAAACATTTTCTTATTTGCGGATCAATCCATAATAAGTGTCTGCATAATCTTTCATTTTGAATATGCTGCAGTCTACTTGACAATTCATATGATGGAGTATAGGATGAAGTATATAAAAATCCAACATAAATAAACATTCAATAAACCAGTATACTTTTTACTTTTAATACTTAAGTCCTTGCAATGTTGCCTATTACAGTTCAGTACAGGCGTCAGACCATCAAATGTAATGTACGCACATACAACGAGCATGTTTAGCCCAGCACACGGTATTGTTTTGGATGTTCTGTGACTGAACATCTGTGTTAAAAATGACAGTGTGAATGCTAAGCAAACCAGGACTAAATGTATGACTTTCTTTTATGGTATGGACCAAAAGAACCAAGAGTATCGGACTAAAAGTGAGAACACACCTTTAATAGTTTTTTTATGTTTTCAGTGTTGAGAAGTGGTGACAAACAATGAAGATATGTGTTCGACTACATTCCTCAGTGATCTCTTGGTCGCTAGTCTTTAAATCACTTTTCAGTAGCAAAGGTATGTGTCACTATGTGAAAACAAACATTATACTTCAGAACAGAGCGATCAAAATAATGCTGCATCTGGAAATGCATCCAATCCTTTGAGTAGCTTGTGAATGCTGGTGCAGATGTACTGCAGAATTTCATAAGTATTAAAATGCTAACAGTAGAGGAGAGGTACAGCATTGTGCAAAAAAATGTAATTAAACATTTAAGGCCTACGCAATGCCTCAAAACAAAGTACAGTGATATATTAAAAAGATATATATTGTCTGTACCTCACAAAAGTTGTGCTGTGTGAAGACATGGCTTATAATAAAGCATTTTGAGTGACTCAGTTCACTGTAAAACATTATAGGGATTCTGAATTTGGATTGCTTCGATTTTTCAGCTTTTTTGGGGCTGTTTCAAGCCATAGTGTTCTCAGCAATGGTCATAAATGGCCCGAGCCTTCTGTAGCTATTATGACACCCTCGAACAGTACAAATTATTCAAGAGTCTGCACTTCTCAACATCATCAGTAATGCGGTCCAGCTGAAAACAACTCAACAGAAGTATGGACCACCCGACAGGAAGTCTCTCGCCCGTAATACAGCTGGCCACATGGGGAAGTGAGGAAAAAGTAGCACAAAATAGTGTACATATTTTTGTCATGTGATCATATAATCGTAAGTGTCTATATCTTCACTGTAAATCCAACAGTTGTTCTTACTAAGACTTTTTAGTAAACTTTACTTAATGTCCAATAATTTGTTGAATTTACTTAAAACAATTTCGTAATCTGAATTATTTGCATGTTATGCCTTTGTTACTTAGAAAAACAGGCGGGCAAAAACAAAAGAAAAAAACAGGCGGGCAAAAGGTTTTTGAGGCTGGGCATTTTTTTGATAGACTTTTCACTCATTTCCTCCATTTCCTCTCATCATTATTGTGATTAGTGTTCCCTTTGGTTGGGCACTTGGAACTTCATTCATATTATTGTAATTATCTTCCTATTGATGCAGCGATAAAAGAAATTATAGTTATCTGATTTCAAAGGAAGGGAAGCAATAAATAATATATATAATATTTGTGAATTAATGATATATAACATAACTATATTTCTTGTCAAATAATCTTTTTAAAAAAATGTTGCTAACACTTGGCATAAACTTTTAATTGGGTTGATATAATTCTTCTATATTTGTAACAATATCTCACACAGACATTTAGCATGCAAAACACAACAATGGTAACAAGGGTTTTTTAATGTTTTTTTAATTATCATTAATAAGAACTTTACTATTTTATTTGCTGTCATTATTGGTGTTATATTGACAAAAGACAAATGGTAAAATAAAGCAATTAATTTATTCATGCCGCAATGCGCAATGCAGATCACAGACAGAATTAAGTTGAAAAAACTGAAACGGTTTAAGTAAGTACAACTTGATTGCACAATTGAATTGAGTAAACTGAACAAATTTGTTTTACAGTGCATTACTCAAATGAACTGAGGGAATCACTTTCCTCAAATCATGTGAGTTTAGTCTGTTTGCCTTTTTAAGTTATTGGTACTTAGAAAAATAAGTTAATTCAATGAAGAGACCACATTAGGTCAACTCAATTAAATCGAGTTGTCAGTTTCCCTATTACTCAAATGAATTAAGGGAATCACTTTCCTCAAATCATTTGAGTAGTTAGGGTTTACAGTGTGCCTGGCTGTGAAAATGAGAAGCATGTAGGAAAGCATGTAGGTGAAGTACGTTTGATGAAAGATGGCTCTATTTATTCTTTTGTTTAAAGGTCCCGTTTTTCGTGTTTTTTTGAAGCTTTGATTGTGTTTACAGTGTGCAATATAACATGTGTTCATGTTTCACGTGTAAAAAAACACAGTATTTTTCACAAAATTCTGTTTTCACTGTCCTCAAAACGGCTCAAAAGATTTCCCTGTTTTATGAAGTCCCTCCTTCAGAAACACGTAACGAGTTCTGATTGTGCCAGCGGGTCCCGTGTTGTGATTTGACAGCAGCTTAGCGCACTTTGCCCGGAAAGGTCACGCATCTTACCATACCGGGGAGATGAACGCGCTCAAACTACAGCCCCTGAAGGCCAAACAAGGGTGATTTGACTCCGGGATGAAAATAACAGTGTCTGAACGACATGGCGACAAACGCAACCGAACCGAACGCAACACTTCCTCTTCTCCACGAGGGAGCAACAAGACCACGCCCCCTTTTTCACGCATTCTTGTGGGCGGAGGTTAGTCAACAAACTGTTCTACTGACGTCATTAAAGCAGGAAGTACAGGGATGTCGTCCAAACCGGCCGTTCGCTGTAGGCTTTGAAAGGGAACTTCTGTTAAATAAAATATCTCGCTTGGCATTGAACTTTGAGCTTTATAATTTTACAGGTATTATTTATGCTCTAACAGCAATATTACACACTAACTAAAGTTTGAAAAATGGGATCACGAAGAACAGGACCTTTAAGTCTAATTTCTCTTTCTATAACAAACATGAACACACTTAAATTATAAAAATGAATCATTGAATTAGCATGCATTTTTGGACATTCTTTGAAGTTCATTAAAGTACAATGTAAATATCATGACACAGTACATGAATATGGTAGTCACTATTTATCATCACCATCTTATACCATTATTAAATTTGAGAAACTTCAAGTATTGCTATTTCCTTTGAATAAGACGCACCTTTTTTTTTCCACACAAAACGCATTCGATTCCTGGGACAAATTCTTAATTGATTTACCTTGTGTAGAATTAGATGACCCTCAAGTGCACAGATGAATATATCATATGGATGTTTGACAGGACAGGAATAAATTAATGTTCTTGTATGAATGGTTAGCTTAATGGAGTAATGTTCAGGGAAGAAAGAACAGAGGGTCGATCTCCACACTGATGAGTGTCAATACATTGTTTTAGGACTTTGGCTGGATAAGGTTCCTCTCTCTTTGGAGTCTTTTGGGGATTGGGCTGCCGTATATACAGGAAGGGGTTCTCTCAGTATAGATTATCAATGAACAGACACATTCCTGACAAGCAAAGCTATAATTACTACCTCGTCTGGTTGTTTAGTAATCTAATAAAGCATGTCTAAAATGGGAAACCAATGATTAATTGATGGCTCTGGAGACAGACATGAAAATCTTGCAAGACTGCTCTTTTTTTTTTAAAACATTGTCCTGACATTTCAGATCATTAAATAGTGCTGGTTTTCTAGTGTTTTATAATTTTGAGAGGAATTGAGACACGGATATCAGAGATTTTCAGAAATTTGCACTCATCTTAAATATAACTTTTGGCCCTGTATCATTTTTGGTGGAAGAACATTGTTTTGGTTGTGCTTTGACTCTACAGTGACTGTGCAGATGAATATGGTTCTTTCTCATAAAAAAACGAAACACTCAGAGACATTATTTAACAGGCAGAAGAGAACAGGCCAAATTTTCTCTTTTTTAGGTGACATTTTTAGGGCCCTTTCATACACCCGGCGCAATGCAACGCCAGACGCAACGTGGGCCTGAACAGGCTCTTCTCTTCTCTTCTGCCTGTTAAATAATGTCTCTGAGCCCTTATACACAAAGCTAAAGATTTCCAAATAGCTACATGTCTGCCTCTTCATCGTTACCTCAGTATAAAATGTCTATCATTAGAGAATTTTCTAAATCACGGTATGTAAATATATAGCACTATTTACACTTTGATAAAATGTAGCTACACTGTTAAAAATATTGTGTGAAATGACAGTATATTCCAGGTTAATAACTGCATGACTTTCACAGTAATTCTTCAGTAGGACTTCTCTTGTGTCTAACTGCACTCTTGGAATATCAGACTGTATTTCTACAGTGCATATGTACTATGAAGGTACCCAGCATGCAGTGCGGCATGAATAGATTATGCTGTGGAGTTTCTTGGTTCTTGTAGGTTTGATCTGTGCAGCTGAACTTACTTTAGCAGTTTGTGTTGTTTGTTTATTTTGTAATGTTCAGAATTTATCTCTTTTATCATTATTATTTGTTGAGTGTCACCATTGTTGTGTTTTGTATGTCGAGTATTGATGTCTGTGCATCGTTAAGTGATGGAAGTAAAAAAATCTTGTGTTGCAAGATGATGTCACACCTTTCAAAGATAAATCTCAGCAGCTGCTTCACTATTGTGAAATATCTACAATCAATTATGAATATAAAATGAGATATTGGTAAATCTTTATGCTGAATGAACACTAATAATAGTATAATTTGACAAACTTAAAAACAGCCAATTAGCTTGTTTTAATTCTATAATGACATAGCTTGACATTGTTTTAACAAATGTTTTCATCTGTCACACTTCGTGATCGCGAATCAGGCCTGGTGTTTTTATTTTGTTATATTGTATTTGTCTTGTTGTTTGTAATTTGCTTCTTTTTTCTTACTTTTAGTAACAGAAATTAGATAAAATATCTAGTACTAGGCAATCGATTAATCATGATAAATTGCTTTATAAACTAAAAAAACTAGCTTCTGGCAGACGTTTTTGAAAATCAGTGTTTCTTTACAAAGTGACATTTCCAACTACTGGGCTGGCAGTGTGATGGAATTGTTTTATGTAATGGCCTAAATATTTGTCAAAAGATTATTTTAACATGGAATGTACAGAAAGTGCAGTCTATGGATGCTCAGGTCAAAGACCATGTATACATCACATGATCAAAGAATGCCCAGGTAGCAAGCAATCATTGAAACAATGTTGATGCGTCAACGCTAATTGCATTGAATTAATGTTACAAAGTCATGTTGGTTCAGTATCACTTTTGCAACCTCAGAAATAGGACAAAAGCATTACAACCTTTAAAAATAAAATTAGCTTCAGAGGTCAGGGCCCGTATTTATCAAGCCTCTGAGAATTACTCACAAGAACACTGCTAAGAATTAACTTAAAAGTAAAAAAAATATTGGCTCAAAGCTGCGCTTAAAAGTTTGTTATCAAGCATCTTAGTCGTAATTTAAGTGAAGTCAGTCTTAGAGAAGATTCACGACACTTTTCTGTGCTACAAATGGGATTTTGGATGACGACACCAGTGACCCATCACTGAATAGATTTCCTTATTTAAGAATATTCTCAGATAAATTCACATTGTATGGTGAAATTCCTAAGAGGACACACAATAAGACCTCTCGAGCTGTCTTAAATAACTGGGAGAGTAAGAGTGATTCTTAGCTTTAAGAAATTTGATAACTAATTCTGTAAGATCAAGTTGCGTTTTTTATTTTTTATAAACCTCAAATCATCTCAAACTGCTTTCTTGAACATGACAATGAGTTCATTATACTCAAATGCAGGGCTTAAAAACGGAAAAAAAATCAATCGGTTCACTCCGAGCAGAATCGATATTATAGCGTTTCCGTTTTTGCGTTCCTCAATAAACATTACTGTTCCGAAAACGGTTTGATGTGAAAAAATACCGGTTAATAACGTTATTTTAATTTAGCCTATACTTTAAACAAATATGTATAAATAGACTTATTTTTCACTCATTAATAATATAACGCATGATAATTAAACTTGAATATTTATTTCATAACATTTTTAATACCACAACAGAAATACAAGCATTAATTACAAAGCATAAACAGCGGACCTGTTTTAATGGAAGGTTAGACAATCGAAAGTGGCCTCTTATGCCTAATTGTTTTCAGAAGAGTGAAAACATTCTTTGTACATAACTTTTTTTCAACACGACTTGTTTTAAAAATTGCATGAATAAAGAATAAATAAACTGGTTAACCATTGCTCTTTTAATGCACCGTCAACTGCTAATTTCAAAGCAAACACTGCGCAACACGTCCTTGCATCACATAATCAAATTCAGTCAGCTAATAAAGCTTGATTTAATGCAATATAACATACCATTTAATACGAAGCATCAACCGTCTATATAGAAAACATTGACCTGTCCTGTATTGGCAATCTGAAAGACTATAGGAAAAATGTTTGATAGATGCTAGTAACCTACTTGGATAGGCTTAAACGGAATCCATAAACTAGCCTAAATCAGTCTATTTGAGCTTAAAGTCCATACTGCTTATTTAAACGTTCGAAAAGAATGTCCTTCAATACCTGCGCATTCATTGTAGACCTCAGCGGGGAAAGAAATGTACTTGAGGCATGAAAATGGCTGCGTTTGAAAACCTAGACAGCTGACTCGTTGCCTCGCTGCCTTATCAGACAATGGCTTTGTGGGATTACAAATGTATACATTGTTATATCTAGGTTCCAATGTAATAGAATATAACTGAAAACATTTTCTATATTTGTGTTTTACATTTTGAAGTACACTTGAGGAAATTCTAAGGAGATTACGTCAGGCTGTGTAAGTGGTTGAGACATTAAGTATTTTGTCTTTATGCACTTCCTGACTATTCACCATGACAAGTTTAGAGCAATTACTGCCTGAGTGATTGGATTAGCATCTATGCGTTTGAATAGTTATGCTGATTAGGAGTAGGTGATACTCTGTCTGGGTGGGTTTTCCCAAAACCTGTATATTTAATTTACATGCTTTGTTCAACCTCAATGTAAATCCCTCCCCCTTTTGGAATGTATATAACCTATCAGGTATACTGTTAAGTCAGACTGTTTTCGGACGACCTGCAGCACAGAGAGTTCTCATTAAAAGAATTCACTTCTGTTTGATCCCGACGTCTCCTGGTCTCTACTTCAAGAAACAACAGAAGTTCACAACAGCTTTTAAGACAGCGTTTGTGCATGAAGGCACCTCATGAAACTCGGACAGACGTCAGTGTAATGATCTACAGCAAAATAGAGCGAGCTCTGGTGAGAACTAAACAAATACAGAGAATAAAAACAAATCTCGCAAGAAATGACACCAGAAGTGGAAAATGTTGGTCAAAAAACTTACATTTACACACAAACTGACCAGCAAACGCAACTTTCGGACACCATCTTTTTTCCCCAGCTCAACTGTCACAGAATGGAACACACAGGATTGTGGGATATCAAAGGCAGCGAAGGACACATATTTTGCCTTTAAAACTCGATCAGATGAAGGTACCTCAGGAGACAGGAAGTGAAGCTAACATTAGACTCGGACGTGCCTTGATGCCTTCCTACCTTGAAATGTGTCCTCCGAAGGCAGCATTTTCCTGGTTTCTGACGCAGCCCATGTTTTTCCTTCCGCTCAAAAATGAGCATTTACAACATGGTATAATAAATGACGTGGGATATTTTCTTGTAAAAAGGGGCATAATAGGTCCCCTTTAAAGTATTGGCTCAAAAAGTAATCTTTGCCTGTTTAATGGAGTGTTGTGTATTGTTGTCTAATACTTAATTTGCTCAGTAAATGCTCAGGATTTAAATGTAGCATGCCAAGTGATCTGTAATGGTAAATGTTATGAATAAATGAGCACATAATGCACTGATTTGTCGGTACAAGGGTTGTTTGGGTTCCAAGCAATGCCCCTGTTTTATCTATTCTTCCTGTGCCATGAGTCAATAAAGTGCAAACACACGCACACACACCCGACATGCAAACGCACCGATCCACACACACCGCTACTCAATTAGGGCCCTGGGCACGGCCTACACCCTGCTGTCACTCATCTGTTTCCTCTTGGAAATGACATGGTCCTGCCAGCGTGGCATGATGGGAAATGACCTGTCATCGCCGTGATAGGCCTCTGCAGTTGCTAATCAGATATGGGCGTCAGGGAGAGGCAGTATTGCAGGAACAGAGCTTGGCTGCACCAATAGTCCATTTGCTGCCCTGTTTCCTCTTGAGTGGGTCCATAGTTTTAACTGACCAGACAAGACAAATATTTAGCCCCAGGAGGGAAATGTGTATTTCCTGTCACTGAGCACAGAACAATAAATCTCTCTCTCTCTCTCTCTGAGTGTGAATGGACTGAAGTTACTGCTTTGGGTTTCTCAGAATAGCAACAATTATCACACTTCCCTTTATTATGTGGTCACTCTCATTGTCTTAAGAAATTTAGCAGTAAGCTTGAGTTTAAACCGGAAAGGCTTAACTAATAGTATGTCTGAGTGAGGCAGCTGAAGCATGCATGGGTGTAGGACAGCAAATGCAGCCCAGCTCACGATAGAAGAATGAAAGGTCACTCAAATGGCGTGTTTGGTTATGAAGCATCTGACTTGTGGGATTGAAAAGTCTTTGTCCCCGTAATGGCCATTTGGCCGTCGGACAATAAACAGTACTACGGTTAAACTTCTTCTGAGGCATCAAATTTTATTCAACAGGATTATTTTGTACAAATTCTAATATATAAATTCTAATAATTATATATATATATACAGTATATATACACTAGTGGTGTCAATCGATTAAAAATTTACTAATTAATCACACTTTTTTCTGTAATTAATCATGATTAATTGCACCAAACATTTAAGTTTTCAGTATAATTTTTATGTTGTAATACTTTCATTTTTATTCTCCAAAAAAATGTAGAAACTACATAAAGACAGTATATTTTAAATATTTGTTTAATGGCATCTTTTTACTAAGCACTATGAATGAAGACCAGTATCACTGATACTAGTACTAATGTCTGATATTCAACATTACAGTATAATTGAAAGCTATCCATTTTAACATTTAAAAGGCTTTAAAAAATATAACAACATTTAATAATAATAATAAAAAAATAATGAATTAATTGATTGATTAAATTGAATCAGGGTTCAAGATTAAGGTTTATTCCAAGTGGGATGGTTCAGATTTTTACCTGACCTACCGAAATGCAAAAAAAAAGAAAAAGTTTTTGTTGTTTTTTATGTAACCTTGTAAACAGTGCTTTTTTTTAAACAGTGCAAGATTTTCAGGTAGGTCTATCAGCAGTGTTGGGGAAAGTTATACGTTTATTACATTAATGTAACGCATTACAATATTGCGTTACTCCCTTAAAAAGTAACTAATTGAGTAATGTGTTACGTTACTTTTGCGTTACTTTTTCTCACCTGGGCTGGGCTTGTTTTTGTTGTTGTGGTTTTTTTATAACAAAAAAGTTATATTTTTGTGCAAAGGCAAAGACCTCTTCATAATTTTTTTTTTTAATAATAAGCCTCAGGCTGACGTAAAAATGCAAATTCACGCATGAACAATAGAGGGTGCAGCTCTACTGTGCTGCCATTTTGGATAATGGAAGAATAGGATGCAGGAGAAAAAAGTTTTACCAATAAAAACTAAAAATCTAGTAATGTTTGCTCATGGTTTAACTGAATAATCAATCAAATGTTAGCAGCAAGACTTTGGTCAATAAAGGTAACAGTAGATTAAACGCATACCATTTTTTGTTTTATTCAACATTTAATTATTGGAGGTTTGCATAGTACTCTGATTTTGCATTTGACTGATTTTATTCATTTTGAGGAGTACTGAATCTTTATTGTGCAAGTGAGATGAATAAATGCTCACATTTAGTCTAGAACTACAATAACCATCATGTTTACATACAACGCCTCTGCACTTACTCTCGATTTCTCTCAACATGGGGACAGGAGAGCTGTCAATCAAATAAATGTGAAAAAGAAACTTTTTTGAAAATGTAACTCAGATATTTTGTTGTAAATTTGAAAAGTAATGCGTTACTTTAGGCTACTAGTTACTTGGAAAAGTAATCTGATTACGTAACTAAAGTTACTTGTAATGCGTTACCCCCAACACTGTCAATCAGAAATTGAATAAACTTATCAAACATTTCACAGTCTTCACTGCACTCCCATCCAGTCAAGAGCAGTGAGTGATTTTCTTTGTCACAACTCAATGGTTCATTTAACACTTTTTAACTCATTTAAGACTGTGCTTACTAGGATACTCGTCAAAACTCGTCTGGAAGTTTTTGCATAATTTTGTATGTGTGTTTCTGTCCATTCAAACACAAAAGACAACTCAATGTGTCACTGCCGTGCTGTCTGAAGCGGCATTCTGTGTGCGCGTTTCGTTTTTCCTGTTGTGTGACACTCCTTAAAGGGTACACTCCTTATAGTTCACCCAAAAATGAAAATTCTGTCATCATTTACTCACCCTCAAGTTGTATCAAACCTGCATGAGTTTCTTTGTTCTGCTGAACACAAAATAAGATATTTTGAAGAATCCAAGCACACTCAAAAAATTACTCTTTGAATTAACATAAAAAAAATCATGGAAAGTATTTCCACATGATTAACTTGCTTTATTTCAGCATTATGCAATTATGTTATTCCAATTTAATGTACTTTTGTTGGGTCAACTTAATTTATTAAGGTTGATTCAACTTATTTACTATGGTTAGGCACAGCTTAATTTAATAGTGTCAGCCCAACTCATTTGCAATGTTTTGGACCAGCTAATTTATTAACCTAATTTGTTAACCTAACAAAAGTGCTTAATGCTGAAAGAAATCCATTTAATCACATGGAAATCCTTTCCATGATTTAATAACATTAGTTCAAAGAATAGTTTTAGAGTGCATTTACTAAACCTTTTACAAGATTTTATTGGCTAGCCAGAAGATGGTTTTGATACATCCATGGCATACCCAGAGTAGGTTTTTTTATTATTAAAACAACTTTAATAGTTATTAGTAGGTCCTCACCCCAAGCACATGCTCTACATTTCACCACAGTGGTAACCTCCAAAAACACTATCATAGCAAAAACTTTTAAATACCAACATAACAAAACATTAAGCATTAAAAAGTATCTCAATTTTCTCATCTTGTTAAAAATGCATCAAATTTCACTTTATTTAAACATTTACTCTCCGAATTCAGCCCCATTGCAAAGCATGATGGGAAATGAAAGTCTTATTTCTTTGGGTTACTTGATTGAAAAATTTTTTTTTTTAAATGAAAACATCAAATTATGTCAAAGAGTAACGGTTTTAAGTCAGTTTAACATGAATCAATTACATTTGAACCAGAAACCTAATATAATGGTGTTAAATCAAGATGAATTGCTTAAATAAAGTGAACAGCATCATAAATCATTTTTTGAGTGCATATAGAGCAACCATTCACTGCCAAAGTAGGGAAAAAATACTATGGCAGTCAATGGTTGCTCTATCTGCTTGGTTACAAACATTCTCATGCTTCTCATTCTCAAAGTTTCAAAAATTTCTCAAGTTTCGGAAAGTTTTTTTCGTCACGGCCCATACTTGAAAAAAACTTTCCGAAACTTGTCAACAGGGGCGGAATTTCCGGAATTTGTATGGGCCGTGCGGGCAATTCTTTATTACAGAGTTGTGCAAGTTTTTTTGTTTGTTCCCTGCATTTCGGCGGTGACTGTTTTATAAACAAGGCCGAGTTCGACGGCGGATTTGGAGGTCGTCTAATGCTGAAGGATGGAGCGATCCCAACAATAAAGGTTCACGGTCGTGCGTTGGAACCGCAGGCGGTGAGTAAAACTGCTTCAAATATCTGTGTTTTTGGCTATTGGCGAGGAAGCAAATATATCCAGTTACAGTATACCACATAGAGACGTCCTGCAGTCGTTGTTGTTGCTGCTCCAATGCAATAGCTGTGCACGCTCGTGGCTGTTTAGCTCCGCCCACATGATACACCTCCAGCCGCTCATTTTCTGGAAAGACTCGGTACAGCGTATCTTTCTTTTATAAATATAATAAGACTAAAGACTTTTCGGAGATATGAAGGATGCAATACTACTCTATAGGTATTCAAGACTGACATGAGATTGACAGAAACTGAGTGTTATACCCCCCCCCCCCCCACTCCCCCCTTTAAGTGACATTGCTAACGGCTGGCCTGGCATGCATAAACGTTTTCTCGTATCAGTGTGAGCGGGGATTGTTTTAATAACGTTGTCATCTGTACAAAGAAAAACTTTTCCGTTTTTAGGACAACGTTGTCGTGTAAAGGTACCCTCAGCTTCTAAGTTGTTAATTAGTTCTCAGTTAGTTGTTAATCATCCTCTGTCTCCTGCCTGTTTATCACCATGGTTTCAAATTGATTAGGTTCCTTTAGTTAGTTTCTAGATAATTAGTTAGTCAGTTTGCACTATTTAAGCTCTCTGTTTCAGTTAGTTCCTTGTCTTGCTTTATTAATGTCTATGTGTAACGTTGGTTGTCTTTCGCCTGCAGCCACTGGCTCTACAGCCAGCAACCGTGAAAATGATATTATACTTATTTTTAATTCTATATATATATATATATATATATATATATATATATATATATATATATATATATATATATATATATATATATATATATATATATATATATATATATATATATATATATATATAATACATATATACATATATAAATTTTTTCAGACATACATTTAAATCAACATTCAGCATATTCAATTAAAGAAGTCACCGCTCACCACTGATATAGCATGTTTAAATATTTGTTCTTTAATTAGAGTCTATTTTAATCTGTAAATCATTAATTATTAAAGATAACGTGAAATATTGACTAAATGTAAAGGATGTTTTCATTAAAATAATAAAAACGAAATCCCTTTCGCTGGTCCCCCTGCCTGAAAAGGGCCCTTTGAATCACCCCAACCTCATTACAGTTCACCCTCGTTACAGCGCCCCTGCATACCACCGTTTAATATGAAAAGGTTCACTTTTATCTCTTGTGATTGTTGTTGTATAATGTGCAATGAACTGCGATTGATTTGGGGAATTTCAAAGTGTGACCTTTGTTGAATTACAGCTGCCATGGTCCATGTTGCTGTCTTGAGTTCTGGCTTGGTGTTTGTGCTTCCAAGGGCTCTGGGTTAAAAAGCGCTGAACGCATAACAGTAGCTGTGTTGACTCGCTATTGTCATCTTTATTTACACCTGTGATTGTTTGCTTCCCAGGCAATTTAACAGCTATTCGAGAGCAATGCATAATCAATACTTCAAGAAATCAAAACGGTGCTCGTAAATGGAGTGAATGAATCAGCTCTGAATAATAGCCCTTTCCATGAGAATCAGCACATTGATTAGAATACCAATACCCCTCGGCATTGGCATGCTATCTGAATTAATTCTGCCTTGATGTGGCCTGGCAATAAATTATAGGAATTAATGTTGTTTTGATGTGACTGAACCAATTGGTGCGGTGGGGGTGGAAATAGAGGAAAAAGAGGGAGTTTTTTTTGGGGGGGGGGGGTGAACTTGACACCAAAACAAATGTTATATTTTCAATTACAAATAAAGAACGCAAACAAATAATACCACGATTGTAATGGTTTATCCAGGAAAACTGTGAAAGCAGCTAAGAGTGAATTCTTAAAACATCCTTAATCTGCTTACATTTCCAATGAGAAGAGAAATGTTAGTCTGCTCACACTGTAAGACAAACCCTTATAAAACTTTCTTTACACTGACTCTGTTAAATTTATCACCCAGTAATGGAGCAAAGAATATATTGCCTTGAATTTCCATACATTTTGGTTGAAAATTGTATATTTCTTTCATTGGTGAGGGAGAGAGAGAGAGAGAACTTTTTTATTCCATGATCCTAAAATGAAATAGCCCATTTTGGCTCATGATGGATAGGACACACACGCGCACTGATGGAGATGTCATTAGAAGCAACAAAAGCACCCTGTCAGGTGGCATCACACACTGACAAATGCCCCGTAATCTCTTGAGATTGCCAATATTACATTTGGCTCTTTACTCTGTTTTCTCTAGGGCTTTCTCTCTGGTCTGCTTAGCTATATGTCAAGCGTATACGTACACGTAATGCCGTTTGACTTACCTGCACCTCATGAGATAATGAAAAGATTTACATAAAACGCACGAAATGAAGAAATCACATGATCTGGATAAAGAGTATTTGCATGATCACATTAGCAAATCATTTTCAGAATACAGAGCAAAGATAGACATCACCCACCTCCAGTGAAAAAAGGCGCCGGTTTAGTGCCATGGACACAGATACACACAGACACCACATCTCTCCATCAGTAATAGCCAGACAGTATGTGTTGGCAGTAATTGTTTCATTGCAAAGTGCTTAACCTTCCATTAGCGGGGCAGCTGATCTGCACGGCAGGGCCATGGAACTTGATTTACAGAGTGGAGCGGAGAGCACCAAGAGATTTACCATCCACACACACACACAGAAGCTCCTCTATTGACCCAGAGCGAATGGAGCCAGCTGTTACTGTACCATTCTTCCTATATCAATCCATGCACTTAACGCCACAATGGCTAAGTTCGGTTTCTCGGATACGAATGTGACAATGGACACCATCAGTTGGAAACCTTTGTACTATCATCCATTTTTGTACAGTTTTGGTAATGCAATCCTACACACATTTTGGCTAGCGCATCAGACGTTTGAGCCAGCTTTTCTCCTGCAACATTTTACATTGGTGTGTATGGATTGTGTTAGAATATGCATGCGCTGATTTGTGAAGTGGTGGAAGGTCAAATGCAGGTGAATTTTAACGTTCTTATTCTGTAGACATTTATGACCAGTGAGATGTGAACAAGAAGCATCAGCGTCTTTGGTGTTTTATGGCATCTATAACATTCCAGCAGTTATTACCTGTGTATGAGGGTGTGTGTGGGTGTGTTTGGAAACTGTGTGTACTTGACAGTGTGTTTGAAAACATTGTCTGTGTGCTCCAACTTCTGGTGTGCGTTTGGTGCAAGCAATGGAAAACAGTGAGACAGTAGGGATGATGGGAGCGGTCATGAAACTTGACACAATTTGAGGGAATTGCTCCAACTGGGGGTTGTGGGTGGTTGCAAATAATAAGTTCAAGACTCTAGATATTCTGGACCCTACATATGACCTGACCCTTTATGTCTGTTAAGTCTTTTATTTATTTATTTATTTATTTATTTATTTATTTATTTATTTATTTATTTATTTATTTATTTATTTATTTATTTATTTATTTATTTATTATTTTTTATTTATTAGTCTGTGCAAAAGTTTAACAGGGGCTTCACTTCAAGGCTTCACAGCAATAAAAATATTAGTTTCAACTTAAAAAAGTAAGTGTTCATTCTGCCTTAAAATTTTACAACCCCAAATCAGAAAAAGTTGGGACAGTATGGAAAACGCAAATAAATAAAAAAAAGTGATTTCTATATTTACTTTGACTTGTATTTCATTGCAGACAATATGAACTCAAAATATTTCATGTTCTGTCTGGTCAACTTCATGTCATTTGTAAATATGCATCCTTTCCTGTCATTCAGACCTGCAACACATTTAAAAAAAAAGTTGGGACAGGAGCAATTTAGGGCTAGTAATGAGGTAAAATGGTTAAAAAATGATGTGATTTGAAACAGGTGATGTCAACAGGTGATTGTAATTATGATTTGGTACAAAAGCAGCATCCAAGAAAGGTCTAATCCTTTAGGAGCAAAGATGGGCCGAGGATCGCCAGTTTGCCAACAAATACGTGAGAAAATTATTGAAATGTTTAAAAACAATGTTCCTCAAAGAAAGATAGGAAGAGATTTGGATATTTCACATTCAACAGTGCATAACATAATTAAAAGATTCAAGGAATCTGGAGGAATTTCAGTGCGTAAAGGACAAGGGCGCAAGCCTAAGCTGAACAACCGTGATCTCGGATCCCTCAGGCAGCACTGCATCAAGAATCGTCATTCATCTATAAGCGATATCACCACATGGGCTCAGGACTACTTTGGCAAACCTTTGTCAAGTACCACAATACGTAGTTACATCCACAAATGCCAGTTAAAACTGTACTGTGCCAAAAGGAAGCCCTATGTTAACAGTGTCCAGAAGCGCCGTCGACTTCTCTGGGCTCAGGGGCATCTGGGATGGACCATCACACAGTGGAAACGTGTACTGTGGTCAGATGAATCAGTATTTGAGGTATTTTTTGGGAGGAATGGACGCCGTGTGCTCCGGACCAAAGAAGAAAAGGATCATCCAGACTGTTACCAGCAACAAGTCCAAAAGCCAGGGTCTGTCATGGTATGGGGTTGGGTCAGTGCCCTTGGCAAAGGTAACTTGCACTTCTGTGAAGGCACCATTAATGCTGAAAAGTACATAGAGATTTTGGAGCATAATATGCTGCCTTCAAGAAGACATATTTTCCAGGGACGTCCATGCATATTTCAACAAGACAATGCAAAACCCCATTCTGCACACATTACAAAGCCCTGGCTGCGGAGGAAGAGGGTACGGGTACTTGACTGGCCTGCCTGCAGTCCCGACCTGTCTCCAATAGAGAATGTGTGGCGCATTTTGAAGCGCAAAATGCGACAACGAAGACCCCGTTCTGTTGCCCACCTTAAGACTTGTTTGCAGGAAGAATGGGACAAAATTACACCTGAAACACTTCATCACTTGGTGTCTTCAGTCCCTAAACGTCTTTTAAGTGTTGTGAAAAGGAATGGCAACATTACAAAGTGGTCAATGCTTTACTGTCCCAACTTTTTTTGAAATGTGTTGCAGGTCTGAATGACAGGAAAGGGTGCATATTTACAAATGACATGAAGTTGACCAGACAAAACATGAAATATTTTGTGTTCATATTGTCTGCAATTAAATACAAGTCAAAGTAAATTTAGAAATCACTTCGTTTTTTTTTTTTTTTTTTTGCGTTTTCCATACTGTTTCTGATTTGGGTTGTAAGTTTAATCAACTCAAAAATCCAAGTTGTCACAACTTCACATATCAAGTTGACTAAACGTAAAATTTTACGGCAGCATGAACACTTTTTTAAGTTGAAACAAAACAATTTTGCAGTGTGGTTTAAATCTTGTTCTAACCATAAATTTGAGCAATTTTTGTGATATTGCTCAAACTGAGTTCATTTGTTCAGTTTAACAAAATAAAAATAACTCAGCATCCCTTTGACCACAAGATGGCCATTAAATGATCATGCTCTTATTCATGCAAATGCTTTTAAACCATTCAAGCTCAACAAGTCAAAAGAGAACGTGCGGTCTGTGAATGTCCTGACACACGACGCACAGAAAGATGTCAGTATCGTGCGCACAGACAGTGCACCAGAACTGAGTTCTCTTTCGCGATTGAACAAACAATAACACACAGAATTATGCCAAAATGCCAAATTTTGTCGAGTTATTTTCTCATTATGCCAAATTTTGTCTAGTATCCTCATAAGAGTCTTAAATGAGTTAAATAAAGTCTTAAATGAACTTGCTTCTTTTTGAAAAAAATTCAACTTAAAAATGTAAGTGTTCATTCGGCGTTTTAATTTTAAGGCAGCATGAACACTTTTTTTTAAGTTGAAACAACATTTTAAATAAATAATATTAATAGCAATTTTAGTGATATGGCTCAAACTGTGATTAGAGTAAATTTTTTCAGTTTGACGCATTCAAAATATTTAACGCAATTAACTCGGCATCCGTTTTTTCAATCATCCTTGGGCTAGCGTTATACATTATATGATTATGCTCTTATTCATGCAAATGCTTTTAAACCATTCAAGCGCAACAAGTCAAAAGAGAACGTGCTGTCTGTGAATGTCTTGACACACAATGACACACAACGCACAGAAAGATGTGTGCCAGTATCGCGCCAGAATCAAGGGGGGTATTCCAGAAAGCAAGGTTAACTAACCTTGAACTCTCGGTTGATTAACCCAAAACTTGCTTACTCGAGGTGTACTGGTTCCAAAAACGGAGTAAGTTCAGACAACTCAAGAGTATGTTCCCGGTTAACACACAAGACATTCTCAACAGAGCGACGAATCAATGATTCACCATGGAAACAGACATTAAGGCCCTGTCCCAAATGGCACCCTAAACCCTCACGGTCTTCCTCTGAGTCCGCATTTTCAAAACGTAATGCAATAAATAGATGACAATAAATAAATAATAAATATATTTTAATTTAATTAACATTTAAACATTACATTGTTATAATTTTTTATTCGAATTCTTTAGAATCAATATATAATATTGTATAGACGGTTTCATCGGACGCACACGCGTTGCCACGGTTACGCGCCTGGCCCGATGTTAACTTCCGGTCTGTGTTTGTTTATCGGTCTGGCAAGGGGACAGTATGGCGCACTACTCAGTAGAAACACATTTTTGACGTACTATTCTTGGATAACATTATATACATATTAACGATCAAGCAGAGAGAATATGACACCAGCTCAAAAACAGTGTGTGCAACTCACCAAAAAGCCTTAAATGTTTCATAAATATCCAGTCATACGAGAGCAGCGTCTAATGTAATTTAGACTGTATGTCTAATGTAATTTACTTGTTATCAGAAATAATCTACTATCTTATTCTGGCTGTGTTTACACTTGGCAAAGTCAATCAGGACACAGTGAGTTTACATTTGTTCACATCAAGTGGTCGCCATCTGGATAACTGATCGGATTTATGTTTCCCGCAAAATATTTAAATGTGCCTTTATCAAGGAGTGCAAAACAACTTTTGCTTTGTCCTCTATTAATGGCAATGCCCATAGAGCACGGGATTTTTTGTGATGCATTCATATACAATCAATCTCAAATAGGGTACTTTATCTACAAGTTAACTTTCCCAACATTAATCTTATGTTATGAAACAAAGAAACATGTTATTCCGATGCATTGCATGATTGAAGGCGAGCGTGCAAGCATTTATAGATACTGCACAGAAAACAGCATTACACGGTCCTTAAAGGGTTAGTTCACCCAAAAATTTTAAATCTGTCATTATTACTCTCCTTCATGTCGTTCCAACCCTATAAGACCTTCGTGCATCTTCGGAACACAACTTAAGATATTTTCTTCTTCTCTATGGTCTTACGGGTTGACATGAGGGTGAGTAATTAATGTATGAATTTACATTTTTGGGTGAACTAACCCTTTAAGGGGGGCGTTTCCCCCACTCTATATTACAGACAGAAATGGGAGATTATTATAATAAACATGCTGAAACAATAAAAACATGTAAATTAAGATAATGTTGCCCAATTAAAATGAAAGATGATAGCGCATAAGAAAGATAACGCAGCCTCTGTTGTTATTGAATCTTTGCGGACGTCTACCGGAAGTTAAGTTTGGGTCACAAAAGCGCGCATGCGCAGTAACTTTTGTTTATGTTGCTGCCATTGAAACCGTCTATATTACATAACTGAAAGAAATTTGGTTATATTAATAACTATATAAATTATATAAAAAAAACCATCTGAATACCTCTAAAGCAAACTAACCCTGGATCATGAGCTGCTCTGGAGTAAGTTATGTTCAGAGAGTGAGTTGCTATGGCTGCTTACATACCCTCAAAGTTACCTCCGTTTCTGGAACTGAAAGTTGAGGTTATCTCTTACATACTCTTAAACATACCCGAGTGTGTCACATAACCTGCTTTCTGGAATACCGCCCTGTTCTCTTTCACAATTAAACAATCAATAACTCACAGAATTAGGCCACAATGCCCATTTTGTCGAGTAAGAGTCTTAAATGAACTTGCTTCACTGCAAAAAAACAAAAACAAAAAAAACTTTCAACTTCAAAAAGTAAGGTATCATTCTGCCTTAAAATTTTAAGGCAGCATGAACACTTTTTTAACTTACACTACAACAACAACAAAATAAACAGTGGGGGTTACAGTGCTGCCATAGAATAACCATTCTGGGTTCTCCAAAGAACCTCAACAGTTGTTGTTTTTTTTTTCTTGGTACGAAAAACATTTTAACAATCCAAATAAAACCTTTTCCACGATACAGAACCTTTTGTGCAAAGGAAAGGTTCCATGGATGTTAAAGGTTCTCCATGAAACCACTGATGCCAATAAAGTCAATAAAAGTCATGATTATGCAAAGAGAGATGTATAAAGAACAACAGAGGCAGGGTTTTAACATCAAACCATTATGTCCGTAGAATGTCATTTCTGTCTCTAAAAAAGCCCGTGTCCAGATGGGCCGCCGACCCGCTCTCTGAAGACAGCCAGACCGGTGTTTGTGTGCATGCGTGGTCCAGCTCTTGCACACATGCATTTGCGTTAAAAAACATAATGTCGGAACTCTGCATAATGCTCTGAAAACTTTTCAGTATTTAATTTGCCAGAGTATTTTGGTTTTTTTTATTTTAATTCTGTCTCTCCCCTCCCCCACATCTCTCTCTCTCTCTCTCTCTCTCTCTCTCTCTCTCTGTTTCTCCAGCAGCAGGTGAGTGGGAGACGCCTTGGGGATATGGATGAGCCCAGTTCACACAAGCGTCTCATTAGCGAGCACTGAATTACACTCCAGACACGTCTTTATGTAGACTAATCATATTACAGCAACCAGGGGAGAGGGAGAGAGAGAGAGAGACAGAGAGAGAGAGAGGGAAAGAGAGGAATGACGGTGACGGGCCAGAGGTAGAGTGGGAGGGGGGGCTGCTTAACCTTTCTTGCAATCTGATTTGCCCGGGAGAACTCAATGTAATCGAGAAGCAACGTCGTGACATCGCTCTGTCTATCTCTCCATCTCTTTACACATGACTCCCTCCACTTCTCCTTCCTCTCCCACTGCACAATTCCTGCATCCCTCAGGGACCCTTCCTGTCTCTCTCTCTGCATTGTGAATTCAGGCAGGCTGAATATAATCGCTGGTGTGGCGCTCGCCTCTGACCACTGTGCACAGTCATTAACCTTGACTGCCATAATTGAATTCAAGGTTGATTGCATGTGACCCCTCCTTGGCTCGGGTCCTTAATGTACATATTCATTACAGGACATCGGCTCTAAACGAAAGGCACAGGGAAAGCTGTAACAATCTCATTGCACGTGCCGGCTTGGGGTCGGGCGGGGGGGGCGTTTGTGGCAGCAAGGGGGCACTAATTGCATGTTGGAGAGGAGGATTGGATTATGAAAAGAGTGCACGAATGAATACAGATCTTCGTGACACTGTCAAATTAAGGTCGTCTGTGTAGCGCAGCTGAACGCAGCCACAATACAAGAGGAGAGAGATGGTAGAAAGGTGCGTATGGAACAGAGAAAAGAAAGAAATAAACAGTGAGCCCCTCAAAGCGATAAGGAACGTAGCCGAATTATGGCTGCTTGATGAAGCTTTGCGCTAACTTCAAAGTTGCAATGATGTGTAAAGGGCGGGCCACGCTAGACTGTTCGATTCGTTGACTTTTTGCATGACCAGTTTTGCAGTTTTGGGTTTACCCAATTTCATTTGTTAATATAGTTAACTACATTTGCATTCCACTGTACATACACTTTTAATTTTGAAAGTTGCGAATATTTGTGTGACGAGACGTGACGGACATGTGATCATCAGACGTTTATGTGTTAGAGTAGCATGCATAGCATATCCAGGGATTTGTGGGTAACCCAATTAAGGTTTCATTTGTTAACATGAACTAAACATAAACAATAATTCTACAACAATCACTAGTCTTAGATAATGTTAATTTCAACATGTATAACTTTTTTTTTAAAGACAAAGTGGGGAGAACGAGTATTTGATACACTGCTGATTTTGCAGGTACAAAGCATGTAGAAGTCTGTCATTTTTATCATAGGTACACTTCAACTGTGAGTGACGAAAATCACATTGTATGATTTTTAAGTAATTAATTTGCATTTTATTGCATGACATAAGTGTTTGATAAATCAGAAAAGGAGAACTTAATGTTCAGTACAGAAACCTTTGTTTGCAATTACAGAGATCATGCGTTTCCTGTAGTTCTTGAGCAGGTTTGCACACACTGCAGCAGGGATTTTGGCCCACTCCTCCACACACACCTTCTCCAGATCCTTCAGGTTTTGGGGCTGTCGCTGGGCAATACAGATTTTCAGCTCCCTCCAAAGATTTTCTATCGGATTCAGGTCTGGAGAATTTTATCCCTGATGTTCTTACACAGCTCTCTGGTCTTGGCCATTGTGGAGAGGTTGGAGTCTGTTTGATTGAGTGTGTGGACAGGTGTCTTTTATACAGGTAACGAGTTCAAACAGGTGCAGTTGAAACAGGTAATGAGTGGAGAACAGGAGGGCTTCTAAAAGAAAAACTAACAGGTCTGTGAGAGCCGGAATTCTTACTGGTTGGTAGGTGATCAAATACTTATGTCATGCAATAAAATGTAAATAAAAATCATACAATGTGATTTTCTGGATTTTTGTTTTAGATTCCTTCTCTCAGAGTTGAAGAGTACCTATGATACAAATTACAGACCTCTACATGCTTTGTAAGTGGCAAAATCGTCAGTGTATCAAATACTTGTTTTCCCCACTGTATATATATATATACTGTAAAAAATGTATAATCTTCCCAACTCAAAATTTTCTAGTGACTGGTCACATCTAAAATGTGAATTGAATTTTATCCATTTTGGCAACAGTCTGTTAACATGGGCTCAATTATAAATAATATGTTGAGCCAATGGAAAAATGTACCGTAAAACTTCAAATAATAGCCGAGTCCCAAATAGACGCCTGTCTCTTTTAAACGCCTGGTGTGACGACAGGTTTGGGTAAATAAAGGCCGGTCTCAAATAGAGGCCTGGTCTGTTTTTAGTATCGGGACGGGCTGTATTTGATCTTCTCAAACCCGTCAGATCGTCTGTTCTATGTTTTGATTAGATTTCACGTGACAGACGCAACCGTTCATGAACGACTCATCACTATGGCAACATAACAAAGAGGTTAACGAACTTTCAGTCTTCAGTTTTTCTTAATTCTCTCAATACCACCATGGAGAAAAGTATAATTTGACATTTAAGCTGACAGTTGTCAAATTTCAAGCGTGGGTAAAGCTGGATACGGAGCGGCTGAAAAATTCCTTTAATGCTTGCGCGCAGACGTGCGCGTGTGTTTGTGTGTGCGAGGGAGAAGGAGGAGATATATTTCATTAACTTCGGGATGTTATCCTTAGGTATGTGGCCTGACAGTAGCTTCTGATGGAAGCGAGGATCACCTTATCCATTGTTTCAAAGAGGGAGAGCCGTGCGCATCTGGGCGGGATCTGTTAGTGCGAGCAAGGCAGGCAGATTTAGCGGAGGCTGGTGAGGGAGAAGTGGAGGAAAGCAACGAGGAGGAGGAATTCGCCCATGAACTTGTAATTGAGAATCGCGGGGATGATGATAGTGATGAATAGAGTAATTTTCTATCACATGATTGCAGTTGTTTTACAGGGTAGCCTTCATTCTTTCTTGTTGATGTGTTTCGGGCAACAAGTTCATATGCTCAATGGATTTTAGCGGTAACTTATATTGTTCTGCCCATTGCTGTCACATCGTTTCGTTTTTTTGTGCTGCCAATAATCTAAGACATTTCTTACATTAAATGATTTGTTAAACACATTCAAATTAATTATAAATAAAACCGTCATGCTTGAACATCTCAACACTAAATTAAAGGCCTGTCTCTTATAGACGCCTGTTTCAAATACAAGCCGGTGCAGTTCGGTGATTTGGGTAAATAGAAGCCCGGGCTATTATTTGAAGTTTTACGGTAATTTACCAACACTGTAAAAAATGTCAGGCCTCTCCAATTAAAAATTTTCTAGTGACCGATCACATCTAAATTTTTCCATTTGGCCAACTAAAAAATTTAGATGTGATCAGTCACTAGAAAATTTTGAATTGGAGAAATGTTTTACAGTGAAACTGTGTGGTTGGTCCAATTAAATATTTTAAATTGTAGTAACAATTGTTTATTTCTCACTGTCCCAAAAGACAAAAATGACTAAAAACATAAATATATTAAGCAAAATACAGAACACAGACAACAGGGTTGACATTTTATCACATTACTTTATTAACAAGTAAATTCCAACACAGGATATTTGGGTGAAAATACCTTATTTTCAATAAGGAAAAACTCTGAATACATTCAAGAAGTCTCAGGATGTCTTAAAGTGGTGAAGAAAACACGGCACTGCAAGCTAAAAACCTGCAAATAAAAATAAACACTAACATTAATGACAAAGCTCCCCTGCATCACATCTGGCAAGAGACAGAACAGAAGTTTCTTCATTATATAATGAGGATGAGACGAATGAATGGACATCAGAAAATCACGAGCTTGACGTGTTTGATATTAAAAGGCAATAACTTAAGCCCTGAAAGAGGCCGACGCCAAACGCACCGTGTTCAACACTCGCATGCCGCACATATCACACAAATGACTTAATTTCCTTATTACCTTTTGTTGTAGACATATAAGACATGAGGAAAATAAAACTATTGGCTACAGGCTACCATTAGATAATTATGTGGTAAACGAGAACACACTCATGAAACCAATGAATGCATGAACTCGTGATTCTACAAAATGTAACTTAAGCCCTGAAAATGTCTTTTAAACTTCATACCCGGTCATAAAGCAAAACTCTGTAGAATAATTTCAGTGCTAAATACTCACCAACGTCTTTGAGAGATGAATATCTCTCTATTCTCTTGGAAATGTCTGTTTCGGTCTTCAGCACCTGCTGGTTCGGCTCCGCTCGCGCTGCCGCTCGCGCGTCTCCGCATTTAAAATCTCCACAGGAACGGTTTTCTTCAAGTGCATTTTGCGCATGCGTATACAGTTTTTCGGACGTAGGACTTGTTCAGCCAACATGGATTTTTCACTTCGACTTCATAGATTGACTGTGAATATACAATTTTAATTTTGAGTGAAGACCTTAAGCTATGATTAGTACAATGCATCTTTTTGCATGGCGATAATTATTTGGAAGTCATTTATTGGGCCAATATGTAATGATCAATTTGCACAATCCCTCCCCCCCCATTTTTTTTTTACAGTGTATATATATATACACACACACAGTATATGGTGTTGTCATAATTAGCATGTTAACGCATGCAATTCATTTTTTCAGTTTAACTAGGTAAAAACATTTTACGCAATTAACGCAGCATCTGTTTTTTCTGTCATCCTTGGCCTAGCGTCATTATATGATCACGCTCTTATTCATGCAAATGCTTTTAAACCATTTAAGCGTGACAAGTAAAAAGAGAACATGCGGTCTGTGAATGTCCTGACACACACACATGACGCACAGACAGCGCGCCAGAATCCAGTTCTCTTTCACGATTGAACAAACAATAACACACAGAATTATGCCAAAATGCCCGTTTGGTTGAGTTTTCTCATAAGAGCAGTCTTAAATCAGTTAAACAAAGTCTTAATAAACTTAAAGAGCTGTAGGAAAATGAGATGAGTGTGACAGCAGAAAACAAAGGTCATAGAGAACATTTTTAGCTTTAATAAGGATTAATCTATATTTAATTTATTATTTATGCAGTGCAGACTGTTTGATAACTTTATTACATTTCATACCTGTTAGACAGTAAGGCCACAGGTAAATATTACAATTATTATGGGTTTATGTGAAGATTAAGAGTTATTTTGTAAAAGCCTAGTAAATGTCGTAATTTATATAGCTTTCAATTATACTGTAATGTTGAATGGCTACAGTTGTGTAAAAATATTTCATAGAGACATCAGTGGCTGTATTAGTATCAGTGATACTGGCCTTCATTCATAAATAATGACATTAAAACAAATATTTAAAATATACTGTCTTTAAGTTGTTTCTCACTGATTCTTGAGATAAGGGACAAAACATCTTTTAGATGTTAAAAAATAAAAATTAACACTACATTATTAAAAATTGGTATTTTTGTAGACAAAGGTCTCGGATAATGAACCATGTAAGGGAACAGGCTTATTTCTAAATAGTTTTTCTCAATTTACAGATCAATTTACATTAAGTAGTATATAGTGGTGTGACAATTTTTAAATGAACAAAATGGATATCATTCCATCAGGACATGTCACCATTGCAAAAGTATATTTTATAATCTATAATTTCATTGTTTTATTAATAATAATTGATTTGATGTGTAGAGATGGCAAAAGCAAGGAACAGAATGAAACATGGAGAGGGACTGAGACAAATGGCAGACGGGGACGAAAGCAGGACACATTCCACTGCACACACACACACACACACACACTCACACACTCACATCTTGTCTCTCACACCTCCACTAAGTGTTCCACAATTGTGCCCTCACTCCAGCGTCTCTCTGACTCCACTAATGAAAAGAGGGGGAGGGGATGCCTGAAACCGCTTAAAGAGAAGAACCTTTAACACAACACACACACGTGTCTGTTCACCCGCTGCTGCCCTTGTATCACTCCTCTAATGGCTGTCAAATTACCATCACCCAAACAAGACAATTAATTTGTCTCGAGCCTCTACGCTACATTCTGTAGGCAGTCACTTTCCTCTCTACCTCTGTCACAGGACAGAGATTAGGCTACATGTAAATAACGTTTATGTTCTGGGGGAGAGGAGCCATCCAGAAGGACACTAAAAATATTACATTACTGCACAAGAAGCCAACAAGTACACATTTAAAGACAAGATGTTAGCAGTCAGGTAGTTTGACGTGTCCTGTTCATACTATGCTGATAAACTGTTAAAATAATCAATGATGAATAACTGTGCAGATGTAAAGAAAAAGAAAAACGTAGTTATGTGACAAGTCACCTTAAAATCTAAATTCACGTCTTGTTTTTATTGGATATTGCAGTGTGTATTTTAAATCCATTCACATTTTTTAATTCATAATCTTTAATCGAAAACATGAACTTCCCCTCCCCCTCACAACAACATTTCTTCTCTGATGACGTATGGGACAATAATCCATCCCCTCTAGAAATCTGTCACTCACATGAGCTCGCAGCAATTAGCAAACAACACAGTTACAATCCATTCCTGATGGACTAAATCAAATCTCTTGCTCAAGAAGCCGTTTCAATCGGATATATATGCCAAAATAGCGAATCATTTCATCAATGTTTGTTCAATCAATATTGTTAGCAATATCAGTACAATAGCATTAATGCAAGTTATTATAATTATTATTATTTTTTCATTCATAAGCTTAACAAAAAACAATACAAGATTATTGAATTACTACTTAAAATACTTAATTGGAGTTTTGGATAAACTATTAGAACTAGATATGTTTCAAAGTCAAAGCAGAATCAACTGTTCTGTGCCTCTCGATTGTGGCGTTTTGTTCCTGAATGAATCGGTGGATTGAACAAATCAGTTGAGTGAATGATTCAATAATGCACTGATAAAGACAGACAATGTAACACACAAAAATGCTCACAGAAAAAAACACCACTAACACTCAGACACTGTCAGTCTGTCCATTAGTACAAAAAGTAACACTTCCTGTTAGACTGTATTTTCACTATCGTCAAAGAAGACTGACATTTGCGTACAGTTTGGGTTGGCGGTTTGGTTCTGTTCTAGACAAGAACTCCCTGTGCAGCCGAGCATAGATAAGAGCAGGGAGAGCAGCGATAACCCCCTTAGGGTAAACAGAACAGAAACAACATAATGTATTGCAGATATCATTAATGTTCAATAATTTAATGTACAACATAATTTGAGAAATTAGTCTGTTTCAAAAGGGGAATCCGATGGCAAAATCCTGACTGGACGACAGGAGGAGCTGGGGATGGAGGAGGGTAATGAGCTCCTGAGCAACGGGATAGCTGCTGATATTACTGATGGACTTTACATATGAATGCTGTGATAGTCATCATATCCCTATATGTGGACGTGGATCAATGACTGAGCAATGATTGTGTTCTGCAAAGAGAGTTTGAGGTAAATAAATAATTATTTAAGCTGCTGTTGCGGCTGGTCAAGCAAATGTTTGTGCTTTATTTATGTTTTATAGTATTGCAAATATATCTATTAAAATACTGATATTCTGGTCTCCCTGAACCTCCTGCTGCCTTGTATCTTGCTCTCTCTTTGGCTGTAGGTCATCGCCGATGTATTTTTCAGTCAGAACTCATTTCACACAGCAGGAGTTTGAATCGCTGATAGGCCATCAGCGACTCGTCTGCGATTCTCTCTGATCGCATCTTTGATAATTCACACTGCGTAATTGTCACTGACCTGCACGAGCACCGATTTGCCTGTGATTTCGGGCATTTGTTGACGATTTCACGAAATCGGGGCTAAAATCGGGCAGTGTGAACTCGGCATTAGGCACTCGGCAAAAAAAAGTTGGCACGCCAGGCATGGTCCAAAAGGGTTGTACCTCGTCTCTTAATGAGTCATGGGTGTGTTTTGGGCGTAACGTGAAATAAACCAATCAGAGTCTCATCTCCCATTCCCTTTAAAAGTGCTCACACCATGGCAGATTCGCTATTTACATGGAGGAATTTGCAAGCAGAAAGACTGAATGCTTCTCCTTTTATTTTTAATATTTATAAATGTTTGTGTGCTGCTGTGCATCCCTGTGTGTGTAATAAGAAGAGTGTACGCTCGTTGTGGACCCGCCTATAGCAAGTCGCCTAACCCCCAATCACTCCCTGGGTGCCACAGCAAAAATGGCTGCCCACTCCTCTGGGTGTGTGTGTGTGTCCAGTGTGTGCGTGTGTTCCCTACTCATAATGTGTGTGCACTAACTTGGATGGGTTAAATGTAGAGGACAAATTCTAAGTATGGGTTACCTTCCTACACTCTAAAAAATGCTGGCTTAAAAATAACCCAAGTTGGGTTGAAAATGGACTAAGCCAGCAATTGGGTTGTTTTAACCCAGCGATTGGGCTGTTTTAAGCAAACATTTAACCCAACCGCTGGGTTAAAACAACCCAATCGCTGGGTTAGTCCATTTTCAACCCAACTTGGGATATTTTTAACCCAGCATTTTTTAGAGTGTACACTTTTTTTACATTTACTACATATGTACTTTATATGTTTGAGCCAATGCACATTTTCTTTGTCATATTTGCAGGATGGATGGATTTAGTTGTCCTGTACTAACCTCATTTGATGTTTCAGGTCATTATTTTTCTTGTGCCAGGCCGTGCAGTTTTATACCTTTCCTATTGTCCTCAGACCCAGACTAGGTTAATAGCAGTACTCCCAGTCCAACTATCCTACTCATGATTGAATTTTATTCTTCCGCAACATTTGGCTGTATTCCAGGTTACGACTGGGTGTGCGTTCAATGGTTTCCCAATGCTGCGGAAACAAGTGTGTGAAAGGTCTGCTGTAGGATGTGGAAGTAGAAAATGGAGGGTTTTCCAACACTTAATGTGTCTTAAATGTGTCCCCTGACTCCAAACTTTACCAAGAGAACACGGGTTCCGTTACCTCTGCCTGCCACACAGGAAGTGTGAGAGGCAGAAAACCCCAGCTGCCTGAACTCCAGCTAGATATCTGAGTCTGAAGTGAGTGTGTGTAATTGTGTGTTTATGTTCATCTGTCCGAGTTTGTTGGTGTGGTTTTTACATTTGTGTTGTGTAAGATGTACTATATAGAATAAATGAAAGTAGTAAGAGTACTAAAAATGACAAATATCTCCTTTCTGCATCCAGGCAGAAGTAGATCCTTCTTAGAGAGAAATCAGACCCTGTGCTAATTATTTTCTTAATTGCTAACATGCTAAAAACAATTCTGTGAGCCTAAACTCCATTACTTAAATTCTCAAAACAAAGACATTTATTTAAACTCTGCAGACCCTTATCAGGGTCCGGAATGACATCATCAAGTATATACTTTACATTTTAAATGTTTGTGGAGGACCTCATATGTGGTACCATTTTAAAGGTTAGAGTCTCTACTTTCTGGAGATATGAACCACTACGGCATTTGTTTTACACAAAGTAACTTGTTTACACTAAATTACTCTGGGACCATTTCCGCCTGGGTTTGGCCTACCAAATTGAAAAGATTCCCATACCCACATACAGTCGTCTAAATACAAAATGTTGGTGTAATTTTACAGGAATCCCTTTGAAGTTACATAAACCACTGCTAAAAGTGATCCATTTGAATAAATATTGCAAACAACATGATACAGACAAGATTCTTTTTTACAGTATTTTCTGGAATCTAGTGGAAACAGTCAAAGTTACACACTTTCAAAAATTAATTTATAACCAAAAAGCTCCACTTTTTTGAGGGGGGGACAACATGTGAATCACTTTTAGCAGTGGTTTATTTAACTTCAAATGGTTTCCTGTAAAATGACACCAAAATTATGTATTTAGAGACCACTGTATGTGCATGGGAGGCTTTTCCATTCAGGCGGAAATCCCCCAAAATGCTCCCAGAGCATAAGAGGTTAAACAGTTTTCACATAGTTCAATTTGTTGAATATAAGAAGACATGAGCATTTGCCCCTAAAAATAAACTACATTGGTTCTTGTGCATGGGATGACCGTGAAGCTTGGTAACAAAACCAGCTGAATGTGAACTGTTTCAAAGAAGCATCTATTGTTCGAAACCTTAGATGAGAAAACGAGTATCTAAAGGATAATGTAGTTTGCTGTGCACAACACACTTGGATTGTTAAAAGAGCTTTACAAATGACACAATTACTTGATTAGAGGATGGTGGATATGAACATCACATCCAATTACATAATATGTGAGTCGTATATACTGTATACCCTGGGTACTGTGATGGTGTCTTTCATCTATGATGCCTAGCTTCAGTTTTCATTTTAGTTGCTGCATATTTAAAGTTGTACTATGCAATATTGTATGGGCCAGTGAAGTTTTTCCCTAACATGTCACTGAGTGCAATGTGCTTTCAAGAGAATGGAATCAATGTTTGTGTCACATCTGTTCTGTGTTTTGCACTTTTGGGACTTTTATGTTGAAGTTTATTTGTGACTAGGTTCCTGTGGAGTTTTGTAGTTCTTTGTAGTTTTTCCATATCAATTAGTTTTCACAGGTGTTCCCATTCACCACACCCCTTGTTATCTCATTTAGCCTAGCTAGTCTCCCCTGTGTGTATATAAAGCCCATGTTTTCTCTGGTTCTCTGTTGGTCGTTGTTTAATGTTTCATGTCATGCAGGTTATCCTGTTCTCAGTTCTCTGGTTTTCTGGTTTGTTTTGTTCCAGAGTCTTGTTTTTGATTGTTTATTTTTCTCAGTGTTATTTTGTTCCTGATTTTTGATTGTTTGTTTCATTAATTTCTCCCCTGCAATTTGGATCCTGTCTCATACCTGCCGTCCTTTTATTCCCCGTTACGTGACAGTTTGTGGGTTTATTACTATTTTCTTTGAATAATCACTTAATTTTGGATCGGTTTCTCACACAGCTATTTTATGACTTGCAATACAGAGGACAAAGTCTATTTTTGGGTTCATGGATCTATTGCAACCCTGTAGGTTGGTTTATTTTTTATGCTTTTGTTAGAAATGAATTATTGGGAGCAGTGCATAAAAATCTGTTCAAAACTATGTTCTTGCCGTACCCTGAGTAACTGCAGTTGGCCTAAAAGAAAGATTCATATTCGGAGCTGTCGGTTCAATTTGACAGGAAATCATTTGTCCTTGCATGTTTATGTCACGTCCGCAACAAAGAATAGAAGATCTGGCTACTATGCTGGCAAATATGCTACTTACAGTACACTCTCAAAAATAAAGGTACAGTGGAGGTACAATTTTGTTCCTTGTCACAATTGGTCCTTAGGGTACAATTAAACCATTGGCAGGCAAGTTCAGTTCTAGAGAGTCGCTGTCCTGCAGAGTTTGACTCCAACCCTGAAAGACGCCTATAGAAGCTCTTATTGAGAATTAATTGAGGTTTAGATGTTGGTTTTATTGAAAATATTTGGTCACCATTATGGTGATCAGCGTTTTCTTTAGTTGGGCAGTTTAACTCTTGGCTTTTTATGTGAGTTTGTGGTTTTTGATACAGTGTTAACAAAACACATAATCTGTTCAAATCAAAAGAAGCCATAAACAAAAATTGTCATGAAGAAAAACTTTGGCTAAACTCATCACTGACTAAAACTATTAATAAATAATATTCACCAACAATACTTTCTTGCCGCAGATCAGGCATTCTGAATGGGGGGGTTTAGACGCACACAGATTTCAAGAATCAGCATATGAATCTCAACAATGGTGTCATACTTAATGCTGCAATTAATGCTGGGAGCCATGAGTTTTATACTGTGGTGGTTTAGTAGGGTTGGAGCTAAACTCTCCAGGACATCAGCTCTCTATGACCGAACTTGCCTACCCCTGACTTAGAGGTACAAAAATGAACCCTTAAGGGTACCACCCCAGTGACGGCCACTTGTACCTTAAAATGTAACATTTTGTACTCTTTTTCTGAGAGTGTACATGCACAGACAACAATCAACCAAGCAAGAGAGAATCAATGTTTGAATGACGGTATGTGTTGGACAATCTGTGTTTGTTTTCATGGAGCAGAGGATGGTTAACTGTCTAAATAAGATGAGGAATAAGGTGTGTGATGAGGAAAGGGAAGAAATAAACAGACTTCACAAAATCAGTAAAAGGGTAATTTAGTCTTTTTCCCTTTGTTGAACGTAGGATGTCCATTGTTATGATTAAACATTATTGTTGATGAGCTGCTATCTGTTGGACAATGTGTCTTCTGCTGAAACTTTGGCAGTTTGTGAAAGACAGATTGTGTATCAACATGACAAAACGGGTATTAATTCAAACAGATATAAAAACATTGAGACATGTCTCACAGACGTATTGTTTTGGAAAAGCAGAGACAATGAATCTAGAAGTGACAGTCATTGTGTACAGTAACTCTGTACCTCAGCAATAATAGATTGTATATTATTTATACTGCTATCTTGCACCACACACACACACACACATTACTAATAAAAATAAAAAAGTAAATAGATGTGGACAGACTGTGATAACCTCAGGTCACATAAATCTTTATGCTTGTTGCATATTGTCAGGAGCACCTTCAGATCTGTGTGTAGGTGTAGTCAATGTGAAATCCGATTTGCCATAATTTACGTTCTTAATACATTTTCTTGCGTCTTATTGTTAGTGATTCATTGCACATTATTAAGAAAACCAAATGATTGTCTTTGTTTTTGGCTGGTTGGTCTACCTTTAAAGCAGGGGTGCCCAATCCTGTTCCTGGAGATCTACCTTCCTGCAAAGTTACGCTCCAACCCTATAACCCTATATGCTTCAGAGTCACATCTCCATGTGTTATTTAAGCCCCTTCCAGACAAACACATGCCCTATAAATACCATTCTATCAATTCTTGATGGATACAATCAAATCCCGCCCTATACATCGTTTTTTCTTTTTGAATATCCTGTTGCCACTCAGATATTGGGTTGTGACCACAGTTTTATCCAATTAATTGTGAAATTGTGTTTGGCCACTCATTGTGAAAGAATCTCAAATGGCCAATGCAAAATTGTTTATTTACTGGTATTTACTTATTATGGTGCCTTAAAAATGTATGTGTTCTCTTTTAATGTTAGCTAGAGGTTACATATGCAAAGGTATTATGTAAGAAGAGATCCCAGGATAAAGTGAGGCACTCACTTGTATGCTCACAAAGAAAAACACTTCATGTTCTATAGAACAGTTAAGACCTAAAATCGCTGGAGTCTCTGGAGTTTAAGAGCCTCCAACAACCACATTAAAAATATTCAACTGTGTTTGTGCAGTGAGAGATGTTCTGATGATATCTGATTCAATTGTATCAGTGTAGCTCCATCACCACCCACTTTTTTTGTAGATGTGTATACATTTACATTTAATTTAGCTTTGTATACTTGATATATCTGTTTGGTTGTAGTCATCCACAGTTTATTGGTGTAGGAGTATTTATGCACTCTCTGAATTTCTTCCCTCCTAGTTAGATCTTCTATCATCAGAATTAATCATAACTCATCTGTGCATTATGCCTTTATCAGGTTTCATTACTGACACAAAATACAATTATACAATGTAGAATGTATACAGTACTTACGGTATAGCCATATAAATAATATGACTAGAGGTGCGAAATCACACAAAAACAAACGTATGATAGCATCCTTCAGCTACTTTTTTTCTCCTTTAAGGCAATTATTGAGGACGCTTTCATCTCTAGGCATATATTTAAATGACACAAGCAGTCATGGCATAAATTAATATGTATATCAGAGTGGGGGACAATCTAATAACTCACCTGTCAGGCTTTTCCCCAGATGAGTGAGAGAAAACACTTATGAAATAACTATCAAATGTTTTCCATCATGGGTGTGCTTTCTAAAAAAGAAATCGCAGATATAATATCCCACTGGTGAAATCACCTCTATGGTGAAATGAGCAACAAGAGTATTGGGTTAGATTTCTGTTTAGATTTAGTAAACCATAAAAGCTATTATATACCATCATAATAGCTCTTATGCATTTAATGGACAATCTAATGTTACGCTCGCTCTCCTGTTCCCATCAACGTTATGATCTGAAGTTCTTGGCTAAATGTGAGCACTTCTCTGGCGAATTTATAAGGGCTTCTTTCAGGAATTAAAGATACAGTTCATCCCAAAATGAGAATTTGTCATTATTTACTCACCCTTGTGTCATTTTCACAGAACAAAGAAAGTCATACAAGTTTGGAGCGACATAAAGTTGAGGTAATGGTGATTAATTAATTTTCAATTTTGGGCAAACTATCCCTTTAAGAGCTGTAATTTATAAAGTTTCTTGGTTCATCAGTGATCCAGGTCTAGGGTGCAGTTTTATGCAGATATATCTCACTTGCATGCTTCTGTGGTTTTCATTGAGATAAACCCATTACCACCATTTCAGTAGTGCAAACATATATTTGGCCAATGGCTTTCTGCCTGCCAGACATTCAAAAGACATCCTTGAACAAGGTGTCCCTTTTGAAAAAAGAAGTACACTTTAGCATTATTTTGAATACAGTGCTTTTACAGAAATAGAATACTTTAATATAATATAATATACTTTTTGGACCCTTAATTGCATATTATATTAAATACAATTAGCTGAGCTCTAAATGATTTTTGGACTCACTTAAGTAGGTCTTTGTCATGGTGTTGGGTATATACTATATACTATGAGACCTGTAATGAGTGCATGATGACGAGGAGAATATCTCTTATACTAGAATTAGTATAACTAAAACAGTTTATTCATAAATAAAATAAACACACTTATAAACACAGGGAGTAATCCAGGTGTAAATGACTAATCAAAATCCATAGTAACTAACGAGGAGTGGAAAAATAGAACAAAGGGAACACGAAAAAATGAGAAACAAACCAAATCAAGACCTATACGTGACATTGCGGATGTCAGGATGTTCTGGTATTGACGATAACCACGATATTCAAAACAAGAAATATCAATATCATGTTAATTAAGGGTGTGACAATATTGGTATTGGCAATAACCATAATATTTCAAATGAATCGTACACTATATTGCCAAAAGTATTGGGAAATCATTGAATTCAGGTGTTCCAATCACATCCATGGCCACAGGTGTATAAAATCAAGCACTACAAACATTTGTGAAAGAATGTGTCGCTCTCAGGAGCTCAGTGAACTCAAGCGTGGTACCATGATAGGGTTGCCGCCTGTGCAATAAGTCCATTCATGAAATTTCCTCACTACTAAATATTCCATGCTCAACTGTTAGTGGTATTATAGTGGAAGCCATGGGGAACAACAGCAACTCGTAAAATCACAGAGTGTGGTCAGCACATGCTGAGGGTCACAGTGCGCCGAAGTCGCCAACTTTCTGCAGAGTCAATAGCTACAGACCTCCACACTTCATGTGGCCTTCAGATTAGCTCAAGAACAGTGTGTAGAGCTTCATGGGATGGGTTTCCATGGCCGAGCAGCTCATCCAAGCCTTACATCCCCAAGTGTAATGCAAAGCGTGGGATGCAGTGGGATAAAGCCACTGAACTCTAGAGCAGTGACGAATCACGCTTCTCTGGGTCAGTTTCTCAGCATATTATGCAGACATTTTAAGTTCATTGTCCACCTTGGAATCAGTCAACTTATTTTAATCTCCAATTGTGTCAGCAAATGTATTTACTCGAAAGTAGTAGAGCTGTTTCTCTTTTTATTGCTGAACAGTCGGGTAAGTACAACATGATTAAAATGTGGAGATGATTCTTTTTTTTTTTAAATGCATGTATTTGTTATATATATGCGTCACATTTTTGAATATCACCTTCAAATAAATATAGCCTACTGCTATGTGAGCTCACAATATAAGGCAAAAATTAAATGCCATTTTTATATGTAATTTAATGCTCAGAATAAATCTGAGTGTCACAGATGGGAGAATAGACAACTGAATGAGTGAATCCCGAAGTCAACAAAGGAACGTAAGGCACAGTATGAAATTCCGGCAGCTTGATTTAATTGTCTCTTGTTTCTTTCAGCAGGTAAATGGACTGAAGAGGAAGCTGAAGTTGCAGGACTTTTGTGCCTCCTTACTGCTCTCTGCAGATGGACATGAGCTTGACCCTCTCGCTCTCCTGAAACCAATGGGTCACAGCTGGAACCTCCGAGGGCTCTCCTGACCAGGGAAAAAGGGGTGGCTGAAAGCTGAGTACATACTGGAAGGTTTTTAAAGCAGTGGTGGCTTGACGGAGTTTCATCTGCAAAGGTGATGTATCGGCTCCAGCTGTGCTGATGGCTGTGGCAGTATGATCTCAGGAAGCGGCCGATCTTTTGAGGATCAATTGAGGATGGTAGCCAGAAGACAAACTCACTGACACACCAGAAGAAGGAATTCTATACCCTTGAAATGAATTGGGGCTGACGGTCTGAAACAATATCTTCGGGCTGGCGGTCTGAAACAATATCTTCGGGCAGGCCATAATAACGGAAGGCGTGGTTGAATAAAAGTGGAAGGCCTTTCAGGGGTATGAGATATACAGGATACAGGTGAGGGAGTCTGATTTAAGGAGATTCAGAAATGGAGCAGGACATCCTTGGACATAGTGGTGGACCTCCTGAGACATATTGGACCACCAGTAACAGTCGCGGAGGAGCAAGAGGGTTTGTTGAATGCCGGGGTGACCAGAGCCTAGGGAAGAGTGTACTGAGACCATGAGTGTGCAGGGTTGTCCCTCAGGACCTTCCAACAGAGCAGGGTCGGTTCTGAGCGGGTTGCCTCTGTGATCTTATCATCCAAAGACCAATGAATGGGTCTGACTATGGTGGTTGGAGGGAGGATGTGATCAGGAGTACAGGGCATCAGCTTTTTGGTTCTTGATTCTGGGTCGATAAGTCACTGTAAATTTAAACTGTGCAAAGAACAATGCCCATCCTGCTTGTCATGTGTTTAGGCAGGGAGCTTCTCATAGGTATTCGAGATTTCGGTGGTCTGTGATTACCTTGAATGGGTGATTGGCTCCCTCCAGCCAGTGGCGCCACTGGACACATGGATGGAGTGTAGATGGATCACCCTGCCACTGTGAGAACACTACTCAAACCCCAGTGGTGGATGTATCTATCCTCCGTGAGAGATACGAGACCGGTGTGGCGCGCAGCTGGCACTCATTATCAATTAAAACGTTCTCTCACACCTTCTGCCTTGTCCAGCTTGCCAGACTTAGCTTGATTTAATTGTCTCTTGTTTCTTTCATCAGGTGAATGGAGTGAAGAGGAAGCTGAAGCTGCAGGATTGAAGATTCAAGATTCAAGATTCAAGATTCAAGATTCAAGAGTTTTATTTGTCACATACACAGTTATATACACAATATACAACTGGCAGTGAAATGTAAACAGGTCCGCTCCATGGACAGTGCAAATAACAGTTACAAGAAATTAAATAGAAATAGAATAAAGTTAGAATAAAAAGTATTAACATAAGTAGAATTATAAATAAATCAAGTAAAAGATAAAAATAGGAAATAAGATAAAAATAAAAATATAAAAAATATGTGGATGATAAGTGAGATAAACTGTAGACTTAAAAATAAGTGGTTAACATAAAATATATAATATGTATATATAAAGAAGTATAATGTGCAAGGTTTATTACAGGTTGTTACGCAGTAATAGGGACGTAAAGTAAAGTGCAGTGCAATTGCAGTATGTGGATGTTAATGTTGAAAGACCGTATGTTTATGCGTGTGCGGGGGTGAAGTGAGTCACGTGACTGAGTTCAGGAGTCTGATGGCCTGGGGGAAGAAACTCCTCCTGAGTCTTTCAGTCTTTGCCATCAGGCTACGGAAGCGCTTACCAGATGGCAGCAGGGTGAAGTGAGAGTTTGCAGGGTGATTAATGTCTCTGATGATTTTAGTAGCTCTACCTCTGCAGCGTTTGGTGTAGATGTCCTGCAGAGACGGGAGAGCTGAGCCTGAGATGCGCTCGGATAAGCGCACCACTCTTTGCAGGGCTTTGCAGTCGTGACTGGTGCTGTTCCCGTACCACGCTGTGATGCACTGAGTCAGGACACTTTCTATCGCCCCTCGATAGAAAGTTTTCAGGATGGCTGGTGAAACCCTGAATTTCCTCAGCTGGCGCAGGTGGTACAGTCTTTGCCTGGCTTTTTTCACCTGTGTCTGGATGTGTGTAGTCCAGGTCAGATCCTCGGAGATGTTCACACCCAGGTATTTGAAGCTGCTCACTCTCTCTACCGGTGTCCCGCTGATCATGAGAGGGGAGTATGACCGATGCTGTCTCTTCCTGAAGTCCACAATCAGTTCTTTGGTCTTGTTAACATTCAGAGAGAGACAGTTGTCCTGGCACCATGATGTCAGTTGCTCCACTTCGTCCAAGTATGCCGTCTCATTGTTGTTGGAGATGAGACCCAGGACAACAGTATCATCAGCAAACTTGATGATCGAGGTGGAGCTGTGTATGGACAAACAGTCATGGGTGTAGAGAGAGTAGAGCAGGGGACTCAGCACACAGCCCTGTGGAGCTCCAACACTCAGGGTGATGGAGGTGGAGGTGAACTGGCCTACTCTCACCGCCTGGGGTCTGCCAGTGAGGAAATCTTCAATCCAGAGGCAGAGAGAAGAATTCAGGCCTAGATCCAGGAGTTTGAAGAGGATGGTTTTGGGGGAGAAGAAGGTGAAAATCACCAGATAGGAAAAAAGATAAGGAGTCAGGTAAATCTTGAGGAGACAAGACCAGACAGTTTAACCATTATAGATTAGTGCAATAAAATCGCAATCGTTTCTAAATGTCGATAAAAAACTATTGCGAAATTACGCTGTTTCCATTAACCAATGTTATGCGACTAAAACTACTTTTTCATCTCGCAATAAGTAATTCCAAAAATCATGGCAACGGATTTTGGTAGGTTAACATATATCGCAGCCACCGCACTAGACATTATTTTTAATCAAAGGAGGTGTAGGCATGTTATCCAAGCATTAATGGCAAGGAAAGACCCTATTACTTTTGAGCGGATGCACATTTGTGGTGTTTCTGGGTGTCTCTCCCTCATATCTGCATCGAGGTCTTTTTAAATTGTAGTATTTCTTTGTTGTTTAGAATCCAGTATTACCGTAATTATTTTGTCTTTTATGAGTTTAATAAAAAACTGTGTCTCATCTTCTGTTCAAACATAACACACTATCTACGCCAGGTGACCTGTTAATGCGCATACCATTGCATTTTAATTTTTTTGTGCAAAATATTCCTTTTTCTAATTGCCTGAAAAACCACCTCATGTGAGCATAAACATTTTTGCAATATGGGAGTTTTTGCTAAATTTCCATTGGACAGATTTGCAATTTCAGTTTTATGGGAGTTCGTAACGAGCAATGACGGGTGCAGACTGTTCGGGAGATAGTGAACGAAGCGGAGGAGTTGCAGGATCTGGCAATGAGGTTGTGGCCAAGGCCTAGTCCACACGTACACAAGTATTTTTATGACCAGAGTTTTTCCTTGGTTTAAAAAAAATCTCTGTCCACATGAAACTGCAAAACCACTCTATGATTGGCTGCCTGATTTCCACATGGTCCCATCCATGGCACCGATGCACTGAGGGATGCCATGGACTCAGTGAAACCCATCTACAAGTTCCTTTCCTTTGGACTCAGTGACAGGTAACTGTAAATACACAGGGGCAGGGCCCAAGTGGACTGTAATAGCTTCACACACTTGCCTTACTATTTCATATTATTGCATTCTGGTGCCTCTGTTCTGCAATACAATGAGATAACTGCGCATGCATCTGTATACATATGATAAGCGCTGTTAGCAGAGTTATTAAAAGCTACGTCCGCCATTGCATAGACTCGACTCATGTAAACAAAAGAGATAACGGCGCACAAACTGACGTCAAACAAAGGAGAGAACGGCGCACACTTCGACTTCACAAGCCGAAATCTCCGGTTTCACCATCTACACGACAACGCTGCAACCAGAGTTTCTAAAAATCTTCACCCTGGCCTGCATTTTTCAAAAAAGATACTGCGTTTGCATGTGGACGAACAGCCAAACCGCGTAAAAAAATCTGCGGTTTTGAAAATACTGTGTTTGTGTGGACAGGGCCTAAGTCCATGACAGCAAGTCCTGTTCATTCTGCTCACTTGAAAACAGGCACCATTTTGCATTTGTTGGCAGAGTACAAATGGGAATGAATCACATTTAATTGATTTTACATTCTGGCATTTGTTTTATATGCTGCCACCTTTATCACATTCACATTTGTTGCATATGGGGATTGAAAAAAGAACATATGTTTTCCTTTGTAATTAGTTAACAATTTAATCTTTTTTTCATTTAAATATGAGAGAATTGTTGCAATTAATTTATTTTTGGCAACTAATTGAATGTTTAACTTTCAGTGTTTCATTTTTCAGTTGCACGTTTTTGAAACAGATCTTACAGTCTGGGATTAAGAAACAATTGCCAGATTCACTCAATATTACTTGATCTATCCCACCACTACCTCAATTATTTTCAATTGAAATGAAATGAAGCATTTATATAGCGCTTTACTATCTACTACTGTACACCCAAAGCACATTACAATCATATCAGGGGTCTCTCCTCAACCACGGCCAGTTATGTTGTAGGCACTAAAACAGTTTATGTTCAATTAATAAACATTTCTGTGTCACCCCAGACAGTTTGCTGGCTACTACCTGGCCACCTTTATGAAAATATCTTGGCTCCACCACTGGTCCAAAGACATGCAGAATAGGTGAATTGGATAGACAAAAACTGTCCTGTTAAAAAAAGATGTCATCCATCCTTCCTGGGGAGGTGCCGCTCTTCTCTCTAGTAATCTGGCACATAGTCTTAGAGTTGAACCTTGACTTACTGGGGCCCAGGGTTGCATTTCCCTATAACGTTGTCTCTTAGTGCACTACGAAGACTCTAAAGGTATAACTTAACTAAAGGTATACCATTTCTAGGCGTGTTCCCCGAACTATACCTTAGGAGGTTGCTTAAGGTATACCTTCTTAAGTGTGACGTTAGCAGGTGCTGTCCGTGGCTGCGATGCTAAATTAGTTTATCAATGGCTCAAAAATAAATTATTCACTCTATGCAGGGGCTGTTTAACTGCAATATGTGAGAAAGCTGTGTTCTTTATAATAGAAGCACTTCAGAAATAGTTGAAATTGCATTTATCAGGACTCGTGAGATCTTATAAATATAATCCAAATTGCAAACTAAATCCAACCGTGGATATTTTATATAATTTTGAAATGATTGTGCGAACCCGCAACCTCTCACGTCCAAACGTATCATGAATCAACACACTACACTAACTGGCAGTATACCATTTATACTATCATAATATATTTTGCCATAGTCCCATTTACTCCACAAGCAGGGTTAATTGCCTGCATCACACTATTGGTGTAAATCACTAATTTCTTTTATTGGATGACCTACTCAATAAAAGCGCAACACGCAAAACATAATCAACAGCTACTATAGCGGAGAAAAAAGACAGAAAGCGAAGAGCTGAGCTCCGTCGAGTTTGTCTTGACAAAGTCGGACCAACAAGTTCTTCTGACATGGTAGCCAGGGGACTAAAGTTTTCACTAATGAAATAGTGCACATAGAAATGGCTCCACGGACGGCGCCGTATTTTATTTAGCACAACTATTCGCTCTATCACTGTCATAGTTTGACCAAACTCCCCTCCACAATCGTTTCCCTTTAAATAGACTCTTAATTTGGATTATTTAATTTAATTGGACTCTTTAAATAGACTTTTAATTTGGATAATATTATTAAAAAGCTAACAGCCATCAGTGTAATGACAATTGTATTCTTTGCATGAAAACTCTTCAATTAGCAGAATTATATTAGTATACTGAGATGGAAAGAAACAGTGGTGGCCACTATCGGAATGAACTGTCAATAGTGATATGGTATAGCTAAGAGTGGTCCAGACCAACCTTACGAACGAATGACTTACAAAAGGTATTAACTAAGATCATTTCGGGAAACACATATTAATGTTAAGATACACCTTAAGGTATAACTTAAGAATGACGTAGTGTTAAGAGGGTTTCGGGAAATCAAGCCCAGTTCAGGAAGCAGACAGACTGATTAAACCGACCATCTGCTAGCTGTCTCACATCACAGAAGTCAGATAAATCCCAACTCATAAAGACTCTTTCACCTAGATATTATCACATAGAGACTGTGTCTATTCCCCGAATTAGTAAATACAAAAAAACATCAAAACCATTTAATGGTAAAAATTTTATTGATGTCCAACAAATAAACAACATCTATAATACAGATGAACAAATGATAAAGCTTGGGCTGCTGAATATCTCCCAAAAAGCACTTCTTGTTAATGATATGATTACAGATAATAATCTAGATGTGCTGTGTTTGACAAAAACCTGGCTAAAACCTGATGACTACATTACTTTAAATAAGTCCAACCCCCAAGATTATTGTTATAAACACTAGCCGCGTCGCAAAGGGGGAGGGGTTGCTGTAATTTATAATAATATCTTCAGTATTACTCAGAAGTCTAGTTTTAAAATATAACTCTTTTGATAGTTTTGGTGCTGTACGTAACGTTTTGTAGAGTAATTGATAAATACCGTTTGACATTTGTGTTGGCTACTGTATACAGGCCACCAATACAGACTTTACCAAAGAATTTGCTGATTTTCTATCAGAGTTAGTACTGGCTGCAGATAAAATCCTAATTGTTGGTGATTTTAATATCCATGTAGACAACGAAAAAGACACATAGGAATTGGCATTGACAATCTAAACTCTATTGGAGTTAGGCAACACGTGTCAGGACCCAATCATCGCCATAATCATACTTTAGACCTAATATTGTCACATGGAATAAATGTTGATGCCGTTGAAATTCTGCAGCAGAGCGATGACATCTCAGATCATTACCTTGTTTCATGTATACTCCATTAAGCAAAGGCTGCAAAGCTGACTCCCTGTCACAAATATGGTAGAACTATCACTTCTACCATTAAAGATTGCTTTATAAATAATCTTCCTGATCAGTGTCATCTCAGCATCCCAGATAGCATAGAAGAACTCGATGTTGCAACAGAAACTATTGACTCTCTCTTTTACAGCATATCAGACACAGTTGCTCCTTTGCGCTTAAAGAAGATTAAAGAAAATAGTCCAACCCCATGGTACAACGAGCACATATTAGTATTTTTATTAGTGGTTTTTGGACCTCAAAGTGTGTGTGGACCATTGTCAGAGCCTGTGATGATGTTCCAGTTATTAACATCGTATCATTAAAAAAGTTACATTTATAACACTATACTTTGTGTTATAATACCTTGACATTCAATTACAAAATAATAATAATACAACTAGTTAACACTACTGCAAGAAAGTTTTAATACAAAGGCTGAGGGAGTGATCTTTCTCTGTTCTGACTGCTGTAATCAATCTCTCAAAAAAAATAGATTTGACCTATTAGAACAAATGAGAATGCAAAAATTGTATTTCATGTAGTCTATCATTAGAAGTTTGACGTTCCACATTTAGGTGTTGTGTCTGACCCTTTTCAGATTCTCAGAAGCAGAAGACATCATAGTTAATTACATTTTGATGCTGTCACCCTAATTGAGATTTTTATAGTAGCTTGTATTATATAAGCTACAGTCTTAAACATGAGGCACACATTGAGATGTTCAAAATTAACGTTTGCCCTGTATGTAGGACAATGACTGCCTTTGGCTGAGGGTTATATTGTAATGACTATGTGAAATGGAGTATTATAGGTGTGGGAGTTTGTAGCCTGGGGAATATTGCACCGAATGTTTACGATCTTGCAAACGGTGGTAGTTCTAGCTTGTATGGCACCCTGGGCAAAAAAAAAAAAAACCTACTTTTTTATTCAGACAGTTGAAACAACACAAATAATCCCAAAATGTTTAAACTATATAAATACAAAAAAGACTCATAAATATCAAAAAGAAGTAACAAATAAAGGAATTGTAGTATATAAATACAAATAAAACAATCAATTTATTGCACAGGTGGCGCAGTGGCTCAGTGGGTAACACAGTCGCCTCACAGCAAGTAGAGTCTAGAACCTTTCTGCGTGTAGTTTTCACTCGGTACTGTTAGAGGTGTGTTATTTAATGGACTCCCCCATTCCTCAATCCTCAGCCAAAGTTACCTAAACAGTGTCATGATGTCACTGCTGTCACATGTAAATGAGGGATAGAAAAATGTATCATAAAAAACACCATTCCTTCTTCTTTCTTTCTTTTTTTTTCTTTTTTATTTGCCCCTGACAAGATCCATATCCGCGTGGCTGCTCGTGTCACCATACCTAAATCTGCTTACATACAGGACAATTGTCTGCAATAAAAAAAAAAATAGGTAGGTCCTGCTGGTCTGATTTAATGTTTATTCATATGTTTGTGCCAATACTAAAACAAATTACCCTTGCCTGAGTCTCCCATGCAGCCCTAATGTATTCATGATGAGAGAAATTAATTAGGCACCAATTACAACATGCTAATGGGTATGCTTTGCCTTTTTGCTGTGCCTGACTCTGTTCTGTAATCTATAAAGTTGATTCATATGCAACAGTGTGGAACAGATTTACTGTTATTCCACTTTTTATCGAATATATGGGAAAGAGAAAAACAGAACAAAAGTGAATCTACAAGCTGTCATGAGTGAATCCCAGTTAGTGTTTTTTAATCAATTTGAATATGAAAAATGATCACTATATTGATAGAACATGGAGACATGGATCAAAGGAGGGATGAAGGATGAGAAGAGAGAATGATGAAGAGTTTTCTGCTGTGTGTAGACTGATTGACACAGGAGAGGAGAAAGCCTAACAGGTCAGAGCAGGTTTTCTCTCCATCTGTGTGTGTGTGTTTGTGGGGGGGGGGGCATTTATGGGGACACAAATGTGTATAATGACATGGGTATTACACTGGAGTTACATACTAAACAATGTTTTATTAAAAATGTAAAAATTCAGATTTTTTTCTGCGATGGTAGGTTTAAGGGTAGTGTAGGGGGATGGAATATAGGTGTGTGTGTGTGTGTGTGTGTGTGTGTGTGTGTGTGTGTGTGTGTGTGTGTGTGTGTGTGTGTGTGTGTGTGTGTGTGTGTGTGTGTGTGTGTGTGTGTGTGTGTGTGTGTGTGTGTGTGTGTGTGTGTGTGTGTGTGTGATGGGTAGGTTTAGGGGCAGGGGCAGTGTAGGGGGATAGAATATACGGTTTGTACGGTATAAAAACCATTACGCCTATGGAATGTCCCCATAAAACATGAAAACCCAACATGTGTGTGTGTGTGTGTGTGTGTGTGTGTGTGTGTGTGTGTGTGTGTGTGTGTGTGTGTGTGTGTGTGTGTGTGTGTGTGTGTGTGTGTGTGTGTGTGTGTGTGTGTGTGCGCGCCATAGCACAAAATGTTTATCATGTCAGTAAAAGCATGAGTGACAATGTCAAATCACTGTCAAAGCTATAAGAAAATGTATGCAAAACTCAATTTGCAGCGTGTAAGAAAGAAAGAAGGAATCAATCCTGCAATTGTCTTTCTCTCTCCCTGCGGTAAGTCACTCCTGCCCCATGCATTTGTCCCTGTTGTAATTACTGAGCGGACAGGTTACATGCATTGATTTCCTTACATGTGTCTTATCACTAAGGGTCTAGCGGGTGTGCGTGATTCACAATAAAATCCATGTCTGACGCGTTAAAGATGCTTGGACAGATAAACACCAGCATTACCATCCTAACAGGTCATTTGACAAAGACCTGCTGATCTCTGAGAGCAGCTTTAAATTGGAAATTATTACACATTAAACCCTCCACAAGGGCCCTGGATAGAAGAGGATCGATATTTTGCCCGGACTATAAATCAGCAGTTTTCCCTCTCCACTCCACAGCCACGGTCTGCTGCACATATTTAAATGTTCTTGTAACAAATTAATTCCAGCATTTTCTCTTGATTGAATTAGGGCGAGTGCTGGTGCTGTCACAAATGTTATGCTGCTTCAGGGAGACAAATTGCTGGCCTAGACACAGGTAACATGCGCCAGTGTTGAGTCCCTGATAATCTTCCCACTAATTCTCTATTACAGCAAAATGAAGCCATAAATCTTCCTGACAGCTGATCGATGTAAACATTGTTTCCCCCATGATTGCCAGCACTCCCAGTGGAGGTACTGTCCACTCACCACACACTGAAATTACTCCCCGCGCAAGCACCAGCCCGAGCCTGGAACAAGAGAGAGATGACACGTGCACGCTCAAGAATGACGGGAAGAAAAGCCTTAAAGGGATAGTTCACCCAAAAAGGAAAATTCTGTCATCATTTACTCACCCTCATGTTGGTCAGAATCTGGATGGTCTTTTTTCTTTCCATGGAATAAAAAAGAGATGTTAGGCAGAATGACAGGAGGAGACAACCAGGCAGGCACATTGTCCTTGGCCCTGTGAAGTTCCCTAAAATATATGTCCCAGGCCCTGTGCATTTTAGTGATGGCCCTGGCCCTGGCCTCAGTCACCAATTACTTTTTATTTATTGTATTTAAAAAAAAGCTTTAATTCTTTCCCCTCCAGCTGTTTTTTTTTTTAAGTTGCCAGCTAGCGCAGCATTTTTGATCATTTTCACAAAACTTTCAGGGCCCACAGAATATTTTGTTGTATGAATATATGCTTATTCAATATATCAAAAGAAAGAACAGAGGCCCATTTTATTCTAGCTTCATGCATTCTTTTTTATATAAACACTTAAATGTGGGTAATCATTTAAAAAAGCAACATTTTGTCTGGATGGGTTTCAGAACAATAATCAAAACACAGATGAAGTAGATCGAGTCCATCAACACCTCAAAGCTTCACAGTCCTGTACCTCTTCATTTCATTCAGTAACATTTGGCAGTTTTGATTTATCACATTTTTCTGCTTCTTCTTCACCTGTGTTTTGATCTGAAGATTTCAGAAGATGCATAATAGCGCACCCTACTGTAACAGTGAAAACATGAAAATTCAGTCAATGGTGGGGAAAGAGGTAAATACCATGCAAAGTCCCTAAAAATATCAAATTGACTAACTGTGAACACTTCCCAATACGAGTGCTCTATTTATTAATTCATACTTAAATAATCTTGTGTTAATGTATTACTCATGAGGAACTAAACCATTCATTAATGTTTGCACATCAGCAATTAATAAAAAATGTATCTGATTAATAGAGGTAATATATGAATTGTTATTAATTAAATGTGTCATCATTAATTAATTCCCTATTAACATCTAGTATTAACTAATAGTGTAAATTAATGTGTCAATTACCTCAATGCACTGCCACAGCCGATAGAAAATCGATCACAAAAAACACCTTTCTTTTTTTTTACACACACACAGAAGGAATAGACGGTGTTGGATAGTTGTTGGGTGGAGGCAGATCTGTCATAAAGTCAATGCCCAGATGGGACCATGGGCGGTTGGGTATGGGTAGTAGAATGAGTTTGCCTTCTGGAAGGTGACGGGGAGTGTTGGTAATGGCACAGACTGAGCATCCCTTGATGAATCGGGAGATATCCTGGGCCATGGCGGGCCACCAGTAGCATTGGTTAAGGAGCGAGAGGGTTCGCTGGCTACCCGGGTGTCCAGAGCCCGGAGAACGAGTCCATGAGGGAGCAGCGGAGAGAAGATGGTACGTAGATGCATCCCTCAGGACCTCCCGGCAGAGAAGGTTTGAGCAAGGTGGCTTGGCGGATCTGTTCATCGATAGCCCACTGGATGGGGCGGAGGATCATGGCTGGAGGGAGAATGGGTACAGGCGTGACTCGTTCAGGATCAGGCTGATGAAGACGGGATAGGGCGTTGGCCCTACCATTCTTGTTTCCAGGTCGGTAGGAGACCTTGAAGTCAAATCTAGTGAAGAATAAAGCCCAGCGGGCTTGGCGAGTATTCAGGCTTCTCTGATATACTCAAGATTACAATGGTCAGTGATGTCTTCGAAGGGATGAGCAGCTCCCTCCAGCCAATGTCTCCATTCCTCCAACGCCAACTTGATGGCCAGGAGCTCACGATTCCAGACGTCATAATTCTGCTCCGCCGGGGACAACTTCTTGGAGTAGAAGGCACATGGATGGAGGCGTAGAGGCTCACCCTGCCGCTGAGACAGCACCGCTCCAACTCCAGTGGTGGAGGCATCGACCTCGACGACGAAGAGATGTTCGGGATCTGGGTGACGGAGAACTGGAGCGGAGGCGAATGCTGTCTTCAGGTCCTCAAAGGAATTGTGGGCAAGAGGTGTCCAAGACAGAGATTTGGGCCGGTTTCTTAGAAGGGTGTTGAGTGAGGATGAGAGAGTACTGTAATCTTTGATGAACCGTTGGTAGAAGTTGGCGAACCCCAGGAAACCCCGCGAACCCTGCTGCAGTTCCTTGATAGTGGAGGGTTGTGGCCAGTTGACAATGGCGCCCACCTTCCTCTGGTCCATCTGGATTCCTTGTTGGTCGATCACACACCCCAGGAAGTGAACGGAGGGGATGTGGAACTCACATTTCTCTAGCTTTAGATACAGGTGGTGGTTCTGTAGACATTGGAGTACCTGTCAAGTCAAGTCAACTATTTATATAGCGCTTTTAACAATGCAGATTGTTTCAAAGCAGCTTCACAGTGTTAAACAGGAAAATAATGCAACAGAATTTTATTCAGCCATATAGCCGTTCTGGAGAAAACTGTGATGTCATCAGTTCATTTCAATTATCATGCAGTGACAATGTGGGCTTTAGATCAGTAATTAGATCAGTAATTTAGTTTATATGTTTAATTTAGTTTAATAATTAGATTTATTTGGATATTTAGTTGAAAAATGTAGTGTCCCCAACTGAGCAAGCCAAGCCAGAGGCGACAGCGGCAAGGAAACCAAAACCCCATCAGTTGACCTAATGGAGAAAAATAAAACTGGGGAGAAACCAGGCTCAGTCGGGGTGCCAGTTCTCCTCTGGTCACTTAACAAACAGCGTATGATTATTATTCTGACAACTTTACAGGTCAGAGGTCATAATAGATCGGAATATTCGAAAGATCAAAGGCAACATGGCTGAGACGGGTTTATTGAGGATGATGTGTCGATGAAATAATTATTAAAGTGCAATATTCGAAGGATCGGAGGCAACATGCCGGAGACGGGTTTTATTAAGGATGACATATCGATTTAACAATTATTAAATAGGAATATTCAAACAATCGGAGTCATCACGCCGGAGTCGGGTTTATTGAGGATGCCGTATTGATGAAAAAATTATTAAAGTGCAATATTCGAAGGATCGGAGGCAACACACTGGGTTTATTGAGGATGCCGTGTCAATGAGGCAATTCCAGGGGGAGTCTAATTGACACGGTCTCTGCAGACCGTCGGTAGAAGTTGGCGAACCCCAGGAAACGCTGCAGTTCCTTGATGGTGGAGGGTTGTGTCCAGTTGACAATGGCGTCCACCTTCCTCTGGTCCATCTGGATTCCTTGTCACGATCTCTGCAGACACTTCAGGGTCATGAGTTGGTCTTGTCTGGGCGCAGGTCCACCATCTGAACTGGATACGGCCCGGATCCAGCTGACTGCAGTAGACCTTGGGATAAAACAGAGAGACTAACATTAGCGTAGATGCCATTCTTCTGATGATGTAACGAGTACATCAGGTGTTATGGGAAGTGTTCCCGGTTCTGGCTTACCTTGTTAATGCAGCCTAACAATCATTTAATTGAAAAAGTGATTTATGTGTTTGCCATTTTAAAGAATAGGGTTGGGTATCGTTTGGGTTTTTTTCGATTCCGGTGCCAAACCGATACTTTTAAAATGGTTCCGGTGCCTAAACGGTGCCTGAACCAATACTTTTTTTTTTTTTAAAAGGCCACAAAACGAGGTGAATGACATTAAATGGCTTTTTATTTTTTATTTTTTTATTTAAATTGAACCATTTATTAAAAGTTTAATGTATACTTAAATGTATGAATATAAATAAATACAAAACACAATTTACTTATTTACAAATTCACAGTAAAACCTAAGCCACCTAACCCAACTACAACAAGCCTAATATAACTCTAAATAACAGTTACAGTAATAACAGCAGTTAGCCTAGTCTGTTTTCTTGGTATGCTACTAACCAGCTTCGAGCTTCAGCTTTATTTTGAAATATGATCATATTCTCCGGCTAAATATTTTAGAACGCATCACCTTAATGTTTCCATGACGACGCGTCATGTTTCTCACATGACACACAGCAGCCGCAATAGCGCTGACAGCTCAGCTGTATCGGGTTTATTTCGTTTTTTCTTTTTATTCAAAATATTCACAAGCTTCTTAACTGTGTTACGAACTATCTGATGTTCAAATGTGTGAGTGAATGTGTGTTAGTTGATCTATAAAGCGCAATGGGCAGCACCATGTTAGTTTGCGCTTCAGAATCAGATCTGTCGGATTTACAACACTTGAGTGCATTCTCGTCTTGCGAAATACATGAAAGTAAGTGACCAGTGAACTGGAAGAAGAATAGAGTAAACGATATAGTTACTATATAATGTGCATGTATCTGATGTGAATAAAACATGTAACGTTAGTCAAATTATAACCGTCTGAAAGGATTGTCATTGCCGCTTTCATAGACATCAGTGTGTTTTTTGCTAGTAGCCTACTTATGAGCATTTAAATGTCTGAAACCTGAAATAAACATGATGTCGTTGAAAACACTGAATAGTTGTCATGAGTTTTGATGTGACCAGCGCTGAGCGTCTGTCTTTGGCTCGGTGCCAGCCAAAGCACGCAAGAGCACGTTTGAATTTTGGCACCGAAATGAGGAACCAAAATCTGCGTTCTGATTCGGTCCGGTACATACCGGTTATATAAGTACCGGTGCCATATTGGAACCGGATTTCGGTACCCAACCCTAGTAAAGAGATGTGTTTTTAGTCTAGATTTAAACTGACAGAGTGTGTCTGCTTCCCAAACAATGCTAGGAAGACTATTCCAGAGTTTAGGTGCTAAATAGGAAAAGGATCGACCGCCTGCTGTTAATTTCGATATTCTAGGTATTATTAACTGACCAGAATTTTGAGACTGCAGTAGACGTGATGGAGTATAATGTGTAAGAGCTCGCTCAAGTACTGGGGAGCTAAACCGTTTAGTGCTTTGTAAGTAATAGGGAGCCAGTGCAGTGTTGACAGAACCGGGCTAATATGGTCATATTTCCTGGTTCTAGTAAGAACTCGAGCTGCTGCGTTTTGGATCAGCTGGAGTTTGTTTATTAAGCGAGCAGGGCAACCACCCAGTAGAGCATTACAATAATCTAGCCTTGAGGTCATGAACGCATGAACTAACTGTTCAGCATGTTGCATTGAGAGCATGTGCCGTAATTTAGATATATTTTTAAGATGGTAGAATGCAATTTTACAGATGCTAGAAACGTGGCTTTCAAATGAAAGATTGGTATCAAAAAGCACACCCAGGTTCCTCACTGACGATGGGGACTTGACAGAGCAGCCATCAAGTGTTAGACAGTATTCTAGGTTACTGCTTACTTGTGGAGCTTTTTTGTCCAAAAATAAAAAATAAAAACATTTCTGAATTGAGTTGCAGGAAATTACTAGTCATCCAATTTTTTATATCAGCTATGCATTCCGTTAATCTTGTGAATTGGTAAGTTTCGTCAGGGCGTGAAGAAATATGGAGCTGAGTATCGTCAGCATAACAATGAAAACTAACGCCATGCTTCCTAATGATATCTCCTAGTGGTAGCATGTACAGGGTGAAAAGCAACGGTCCTAGCACTGAGCCCTGCGGTACTCCATACTGTACTTGTGATCGGTGTGACATCTCTTCATTCACTGCTACAAACTGATAACGGTCAGACAGATATGATTTAAAACATGCCAATGCAATTCCACTAATGCCTAGTACCGGTTTAACGTGCTGACGATGTTCTAAGGGAATGCGAGAGTAGATCATCTATGTAGACAATGACAAACTTGTTGAGGAAGTCTCTGAAGATCTCAATCATGTAATTCTGGAAGATGGCTGGTGAGTTGGATAGCCCATATGGCATGACTTGATATTCATAGTGACCTGAAGGTGTTACGAAGGCAGTTTTTGACTCGTCTCCCTTGCGAATGCGAATCAGGTTGTAGGCACTCCGGAGATCGAGCTTCGAGAAAATGTGAGCCCCACGCAACTGTTCCAGAGCTGCTGAGACCAGAGGAAGGGGATATCGGAACTTGATGGTCTGGGAGTTCAGTGTCCGGTAATCTATGCACTGCCGCAAACCTCCGTCCTTGGAGGACCTCCCCTGAGCTCCAGTTCACTCGTGGATCGTGTAGTTGTAACCACGGGCGTCCCAGGATGATGTCGGGGAAGATGGACAGTACTCACCGCTGGGCGGGGTGGTCGGATGGGACAATTAGGCAGAATATGTCCCTCTCCCCCACAATACAGGCACAGATGGAAGTCTATCCTTCGTTGACGCTCCGCAATGGTCAGATGATTAGAGTCCACCTGCATGGGCTCAGGCGCTGGAAGGACGGCAGGTGTTGTAGAGGGCGGAGGTTGTAGCGGTACAGGTTGTGGTGAGCAGGTCGACAGTCGTTGGGTTTTCTGGATATAGTTCTCTATTCCAATGGTGTCGTTGTAGATGACCATTAGTTGATGGATATGAAGATTCAAACCATGCCGGAAACGGGTGAGAAGAGCGGTCTCATTCCAAGCACTAGATGCTGCTAATGTACGAAAGTTAGGGGCATATTGACCCACCAATTTGGTACCTTGTCGCAGATGGAAGAGCTGATCCTGAACGGAGAGTGCTGAAGTGGTTTCTCCAAAGACTTCTTTCATGTGATCTGTAAATGCAGACAGAGAGGATATCACTGGGGAATTAGACTGCCGCAAAAATTGCGCCCACCGTAATGCTCGGTCAGAGAGGAGGGAGATCAAAAAGGCCACTCGGGCATGTTCAGTGAGGAAGGGCTGAGGTTGCATCTCAAAGTACAAAGCGCACTGAAGTAAGAACCCGCTGCAATCCTCCGCCTCACCACTGAATGTCGCTGGACGGGCCATGGGACTGGCAGAGGTAGCTGCGGAAGGTGGTGAAGCAGATGGAAGTGGAGTGGCTTGTGGCATCTCGGCTCATGAATCCGGGTTGGTGCTCTGCATGTTGTGGTCTGATCTTCTGTCACACACACTGAAGGAACAGACAGTGGATGAGATAAAACAGTGAAGTTTATTTAACAGAGCAGGGTAGAGCAGAGATGAATCACAGGGTGGATACAGATGACTGCAATTTAGCCGACGAAGACAGACTTGAGGTGGAGACTTGGAACAGGGCAGACAAGACGATGAATACCAAGAACTGACAAAGGGAGCAGAGAAGATTAACAAGGTATCTCAAGTGAGCAGATTGGGTCTGTTTAGTCTTGATGAGATCAGACGTGGGACCGAGGAGTGAGCATGGTGATATAGTGCTGGTGATGAGGAAGGACAGGTGTAGGTGGCTGAGGGCAGGGAGAGTATAGATATACATAATAAAGCCTAGATGTCTCGTCTGCTGCTGGCCAATGGAGGTCGATGTCCGCACCTGGTGGCCATCTTGTCACAGTCAGCTCACTCACTCGTAACATTGTGTTTTAATGGTACATGTACTTTTTAAATAACCATAACTTGCTAAATTTTCTACCGATTTTCAAACTGTTTGGTTTGTTATAAATGTCAGAGATGTAGTTATGACAATGCATACTTATGAATAATTATTCATAATTTGTTCAAGCATCCAGAATTATAGCCACGTTAATAACGTTTGTAAGAAACCAAACCATTTGTAAATCCGTCAAGATTTCAGCGAGATGAGAGTATTTGTGTTCGTGCAGATCACTCACCTTACATCAGGTACCACAGAGCCCGCCAGAAAGCTTGCCTGGGACAAGATGGCTGCCGGTGATGACGTTAGAGACTCCGCCGTAAGACATCTAGCCTTTATTATGTATATCTATGAGGGAGAGAGTGACTCTGTGACACCGACAAGATGCAGGCCCGGGTGGCTTACCATAACTAAATTTGCCACTGCTAATACATACAGGGCAACATATCTTTGAGATAAGATGTAACAGTTGCTGACTCCCTTTTTCACTGTGAAAACAAAGAAAGATGTATGTGCATGCATGGTTCACATAAACTAATAGTGTAAATGAATGTGTTAATTACCACAATGGGTCGAAGCCTTCTATTTCAATTTCCAGCCGCCTGCAACCGGTATGCCACTGTACCAGATGAACTGACGCATGTTATCTAATGGCTTGTTGTTCATGGCACAGGATTTTTTTTGTTTGAAGCTTGAGGACTATACAGTTAAAATCAACAGTAGGATTTCTTATATCTAACTGCACTTTCAGAAATTTCTTGTAAAATCTACAGTACTTTACTGACAATTGTACACAAAAATTACTGTAAACAAACAACTTCATGCTGTATGTCTGCAGTGCATATGTATTATGAAGGTACCCAGCATGCAGTGTTGTTGGTGTTATCTGTGCTGATGAACAGTTTGTGTTTGTTGTGAAGTTCGTGTGACAGTAAGGAAGAAGACAAAGGGGTCGGCTTACTGGAACTCGTGCTGGTTTATTGAACTCAGTTTACTCAGGTTATAATACTGTGCACTTCGCACAAACATAAATGTTCCTCATAAAGTTTCATAAATTCTCAATCATCGGTTTCTCTCCAGCCGTTCCTCTCTCTGCTTTCTCTCCCAGCCGAGTTCCAGTCTGTCTCTCCGTCTCCAGCTCTCTCTCCCGTTTCCTCCCGGCCTATGTAGCCTACTCTCTCCACGCCAATTACTGCAACAAGAGACAGGTGTTCATCATTTGTTCTTGATCCACTTACGTGCCGCTCGTCCTCTGACTCTCTCTCCCGTCACAGACTTCGCTAAACCACGCCCCCCTCGCCACAGTGTTACTTGTTTGTTTTGTCACCATTGTTGTGTTTTGTGTGTCAAGTATTGATGTATGAGCTTCATTAGGGGATTCTTTTAAGGGGGAAATCTTTCAAAGATGAATTTGTCATGGTTCAGGGTGCTTCATTGGCTTCCCTGTTGTCTGTGTTGTCCAGTCATTTCCTGAAGCCCGTGAACTGGGCAATCAGCGCTGATTTTACAGCGCGGGTGTGTGCAGATCACAAACTGATTACCCTCACCTGTCGCTTGTTCCCTTCCTCCCTTATATTCTCTGCTGTGTCTGCGTCTATTTTGTTGTTGTACGGTTGTACTTGTGCATTGTGTCATAGTGTTTTACCTTTATCTGCTGCTGTGCCCAGAATACATAAACGAGGAGTCATACAGCTGGCCGCGCACTCGCTGTCCTCAGTCTCATTCCCTGTCCCGTTGGGTATTGAGGTGGTCTCCACAGCCTGTGTCCGCAGGTGTCTGTACGGATGGCTCTGTAGTTGTTACACCTCCTTTCTGTTGGTGTGTGTGTGTCACTATATACGTTGGATGTTTGTTGGGTTTTCTGAAGTGCCTAATAAATTGTTGCACGAATCCTCTGCATATGAGTCCTCTCTTCACGTGCTTGACAGAATCTCAGCAGTTGCTTCACTATTGTGAAATATCCATCTGCAAACAGTTATGGATTTTAAAAGTTATTGGTAAATCTTCATGCTATAACATAAAATCAACATATTAGTTTATTTCATATTCTAGCTCATCATAATTATTACACATATTTCATTTGTCACATTTTTGACTTGGCTAGATCAGAAATTTTAACATGAATATACAAGGTCCAAGATCCCAAGCAAATACACACTGATCCCCATCATGGTGACTTCAAAACAATTACAGCACGGAACAATATGATTTCTAACCCCTTAATTACACTGCACTACAGGCCGGCTGCGCTGAGGTATTGTTCCGTCTTGAGGTATTGTTCCATTTTAGGAGTGAGGCGACAGGATTCGTGAGACCACGTGATTACACAGTCCTACGTTGTTTTTCTCAATTTTTTTTGTGTTCTAACATTAAGTGTTTGTTTTGTCCAGTTTAATTCTGTTTATTGTTGTTTTTTGCTATCCCACATGAAAATATACTACAGTATTTGCTGTGTTAAACAAGTAAATTCTAGTATACTGTATATTTTATAATATTTACAACAATTTGTTAATAAATACTAAAGTATACTGTTGTATTAATTACAGTGAACTGATAATATATACTGTAGCAAGGATAGTTATGTGAAATACTGAGTCTGCACAGGGTGATTTTTGACTTTTATTTTGTATTTCCCGCACGGCTTCGGCGCGGCATCCGTCAAAAATAGGCGAGGCGCCTATCTTTAGCGAAGCGGCGCGACGAGCTGCTTCTGGGACGCTTCTGAAATGTGCCGCGGATGGTGTGAATACAAGCATTGACTAGAGTGGAGGCAGACGCATGCAGTGTAAACAAGGCTTTACAGTGGCATGATTAAAGACAACTTTATCATGTGAATTCACAGTAAAACAAGAGCAGTAAATGACTGTGATGTCAGCATCATTCTGCAGTTCATTAACAGTAATCCATAAGAAAATTACCCAGCAGGAATTGAGTTCACAGCAAATTTCTGACTACAGTAATTTATTGTAAAATAATACTCTTTAATCCTGTAAATTGCTGGCAATTTTTTACAGTGTTTTTGCTTTTAAAAATGTGAGACCCTTTACAGTAGGTCTATTTGAGGTGACAAACACCTTGCCTTGAAAGTAGATGAGAGTAGACGACTAAAGTGGTGCGGGTGGGGGTGGGTTAAATAATTGCAGTCAAGACAGACAGTTCTCACTTCTCGTAGTTGATCAGCTGCTTATGAGATCAACGGCGGATATTGCAAGATCCATGCTCATGTGCTTTTGTGCTAATAAATTATATAATTCTGCTTTGTGCAGTAAACAATTTCTGAGAATCATTGTTGAACACTGTTGATATTTGAAATCAACCCAAACAAACACACCCCTGCCTTGATTGCTCCGCCCCCAAAATGCATGAACTCGCAATGCAACAGTGGATGTCTGTTTATCATAGCAGAGGCGAAACTAAATAAAGCGTTGTGAAAAATAAAGTGAAGATGATGAATGAACGACAAGGAAGAGCAACAAATGAACATACATTACACTGAGTATATGCAAACAAAACTTGGTCGTAAGTCACCAGCAGCACAGCAGCTCAGACAAACAATGATACTCAAAACTGTCCTGTTACTAGAGCTAACATTACAATAACAGCATATCTTGGTTCAGTGAAACACAGCAAAACCAATGTTTCTCATGTATGGAGCAGAAACAACACTAACTCAGCGTCTGGCCTTCGCACTGAGGTCTCTTCAGCGCTGGAAAGCTTTTCTAATGCGCGGGTCCTAAAGCTCTTTCCTGATCATAGCCCTTCTTTTTCCAGTGATATTCCTCTGAGCTTTTCTCTTTTATAATGTCTCTCAGCCATCTCTCTTTCTACAGTCTTTCTTCAAATCTCTCTCTCTCCTCTTCCATTATGAGTGGACACGCCCCCTACTGTTGATTGGCTCGCTCTCTCTCCTCCCCACATGAGTGGACACGCCCCCTACTGTTGATTGGCTCGCTCTCTCTCCTCCCCACATGAGTGGACACGCCCCCTACTGTTGATTGGCTCGCTCTCTCTCCTCCCCACCATGAGTGGACACGCCCCCTACTGCTGATTGGCTCCCTCTCTCTCCTCCCCACCATGATTGGACACGCTCCCTACTGCTGATTAGTTAAAAAAGTGTTGTGCTGCTCAGTCTGATCCACTTTCAACAGCGTTTTTCAGAAATCACTTGCTGCACCTTTAATCCCCAACCCTGAATGTGACAAAAATCACTAATCCTATATGGAGGATGCACTGTTAGAGTGTTCAGTGTCCTATCACAACATGTACATAGGAAAATGTTGGCGCTATTTTGTCACTTATTGAGCAGTAGGCTAGCTGGAGCTGTTTACCTCCAGTCTTTGTGCTAAGCTAGGCTAGCGGTGGGTGTGTCAGACAGAGTTATGGCACACATGGATATGAGAATGGTGTGTATGGACTTATCTAACTCTGCGGGATACGGTGAATAAGCTAAAGCTCCTTTAAGACATGCTTTTTTGGGTGGTAAATAATGGTAAATTGTCTAGTGCAAACCTTAGTAAATAACATTGTATGATTAATATAAATACTCTCATCCCAGGGAAACTCCTACAAATGCATATGCAATAAGATCAGCCGCAAAAAAAAACGTCCAGACTTTTTCAGCACTCATTTTTCACTGCGTGTCTTTACTAAATCCTGACAGTAGTTTTTTAGCGCCAAAAGAGGGTTTGCCCTGGCACAAGCTGTTCAAGTTCTGGCCCAAAGTTCGGTGTCACTCAGTGCTGCACTTTTTTGTATTAGTGTTCTTTCTATAATGACTTATGGATCCAGTGCACTATTGAGAGTGTCTTTCTGTGTTCTTGATGGCTGAGCTAAACCGCTTTTCTGGAAGTGATTACTGTGTGCAAACAGTGTTTGGTTTAATCAACTCAGAGTTCAGGGTTAATGTTAAAGTATGTTAAACATACTTTTGGAATAGCCTGCAATTTATATTCAGTAAGAGTAGGCCACTTCTATTGACATGAGTGACTTTTTGTGACAGGATGTGGGATGTCCATCAACATAGTTGAGAAAAGTTTAACTTTATGAAAAGTGATTTCATGCAGCATCTACAAATGGAGATGGAGAAAGTGGAGCTCACTTTGTCCATTCTTGTCAGCTACTGTAGTGAAGTGTCACAAGTTAATTTTTGTATTGAATTTTTTTGTATTTTTTTGTATTTTTTTATGCTTGATTCATGTACCTAATGTAATTGAAATGAGCAAATGCAAAACAATTAATTAATTCACTAAATATTTTCTTTGTATACAATCAACTTAAATTAGTAAAAAAAAAAAAAAAAAAACTTTTACTCTATCCATTTGTGTTGGGACTTCATGAATCATTTGGTTTGCATTAACAGAAACTGGGCGGGGAATGTCTAGTTTCCAACATGCTTTGCTTGAGACTGGATGTGGAAATGAAATGTTTAAATTACATATTACATATTTTTTTTATGTTCTGTTTTAGGAGTTACATTATGCTGGTGTGCAAAGGTTGAGGGTTTGTTATGAGATGACTGTATGTTGTTTTATTCAATATGAAATGACTGCATATTAATATTTTTCAAAATCCTCAGCGAATGTTGCTTGTCAGACTGTAATACATGTCACACTGTAGGATCGCAGTTGTCATTATGTCAGACTGTACGACAGTCAGACGCGAAAACAGACGCAAGCAAGAGACTCGTATGGACTTTTTACAGAGTTTTACGTTATCAATCCGTAACGGTGAGCCGCATTCACAAACACAATGGTAGCGTTCAGGAAACAACAAAAACAAGCGGTGGTATTTTTCATTCACCTGACTCTTTTCGACATGTTTCCTGTTGTGATTTGATGTTGTCGAACGAAATGCGTCATCAGGTTCTGCGCTCCTATTGGTTCTTGATTTGACGGTCATCCTAGGAGAAGTCACACTGCAGGATTGCGCCTCAAATCTTCTGACACTGCCAGAATTTTGTCCGAGGTAAAATTTGATTGCAACGGTCATTAATCGGTTGTCGGTGCACATGTCAAACTAAGGATCAAAGACTTCCGATTTTAGCCTAGGATCAGAGAAATCTTTTAGGATTTCAAAATTTGTCTCAGATGGCCAGATCGTGGCCAAAATCGCACAGTGTGCACCCGGCTTAAGTGGCCCCAAAGGAAATAACTAATGATTATTTACAACAAAAATGATTCAATCAAAAACTTACTTTAGCTGGACAATAACTACTTTCTAGAGCTGATGCACAGCCAAAACAATCTCTCTTCCATTCATTTCCTATTATCACTGTGAAGCTGCTTTGAAACAATCTGTATTGTAAAAAGCACTATATAAATGAAGATGCCTTGACTCTTTTTAATAATCTTAATATTAATGCATCACTTTCACATCAATTAAAATGGAAGATCAAAAACTAAATTTTCAAGGTGCAGATGAAGATTTTAGTTTCTCTGGTGCATAAGGAGAACACATCTACTAAAACCCTTCTCTTTTTTTTTTTTTTTTGCTTAATTATTCTGTTGCTTTCAAAACTCAAGAGGAAGCGTTAGGATTGAACAGAAGACCAAGATGCAAAAAGAGATTACGGAAAGTTTAATGGTCATTCAAATAAATGGAAAACTGGCAAAAACAAGCAGTCCAGCAGTGGTTGACAGCTGCAGGGGCAAGTGAATGCAGGGAAGGTAGACAAGGGGATCGGGAACTGGGCTGGGCAAACCATGGCCTGGGGGAATTCAAAAATGCTAACTCAGAAAAGAGAGGGCAACTCGCTGGTTTCTTCATGCCCACAGTCAGCCTGGGAACTGGGCTGAGAGCTGAAGCAATACATGACAAGACACTACAAGTCTAGAGAGCAAGAGAGGAACAAGAAAGGCAAAATGGCAAAAGACAATCTAGTACTTGGCACTAAAAAGAGAGACAGTTATTAAAATCATTTTTTTTTGTACTTCGTTATACACATATGTTTCTGACCAAAAGGTGTCATTATTCACCTGAGTTTGTTAGCATGAAACTGTTTTGTTAACTGTGCGACTATAAATAGTCTACTCCTGGGTCAATCACATGTTTTTTACCATAAATGTTATATTTATAAAATATTTAAAATCAAACCAAAAGCAGAGTTGCTGAAAGGCAGACACTGGAGGCACTTATTCTAGCTAATACATTTTGGCCCAGATGTACAGAGAACAAAGAAAAATACTGTCCCAGATGTGATGGGCATATGACAGCATTCCATAAGTTCATGCTCCAGGTATAGTAATTGGTGGACATGTTAAAGAGTCTAGGACCTGAAGAAGAGGATGTCTGAGATGTTGTACAGGTTTTGAGTAAGCTCTCTTGGGAAACCTCTCTCCAACCAGCAAGCCTAGTTCCACCTCAAATAAGCTACAAGACTGAGAGGTTTTCCCATCGTGCCTTTGAAAGATTCTCAACCTTTCTTCTTTGGATATGATCAGCTACTTCAGGAGTTCACACTTACGTATAATCAGAGTAAAGGTTATGCGTGCTGTCCGAGGAGAGGGCTCCGAATTTGGCCTGAACCCAGACTGCTCCTCGAGGGCTACTATCCTGCAGAAATTTGTTCTAACCCTAATCAAACTTACCAAAACCAACAAATTCTGAAGTCTGCAGGAAGGTCGCCCTCCAGGAGCAGGGTTGGCTACCGCCGGTCTAATGATCTCGCCAATGACCTTACTTGGGACAGGACTCTTAGTTCCATTACAGAACTGAACAGTTGTGCAGAGGACCTCCTTTTCTACTCCAGGAAATAGTTACATGGCCAGTGAATTCGAAAAAACAATACTCTCTAATGATAACATTGTTACAACAGTCTGTCTTTTATAAAAACCGACACAGATTCCAACATCACTTGCCCCTAATCTATACAAGCAAAGAATCAACTTCCGCTTCAACCCTCATGTAGCCCTGCACTTTGGCAGAATGTGGGAAAAAGAGATACACTGTCAAGTCTGCCCTCTACACCATTCAACCAGTTTCACAGGAGGTCCTAATGACAGTCTTACTAGAGGTGGAGGTTATACTGAACTCAAAATGGTGAGACACTGACTCTGTGACTTTAAATTGTCTATTCCTGGGGCCGCCTTATGGGTCCTTATCACAAGTGGTATACTCAGAAGCCGAGGTGCTTAGTCGCAGATGCTGGAGATCACAAGCACTGGCTGATCAATTCTGGCCCAGATGTATCAGAAACATGCCATGTTTACAAACTAGGCAGAAATGCCATTCATCTCCTCCCGATTTGAGAGGAAAGACGGCCATCATGGTTCTGCGCCCTCAGGGTGTTAATGGCCATGCGAGGTCGGTAGGTATAAACTCAGTATAGTTTAAATCAAACTAGTACCTTTTAGTGAGAACATGGGTGATTTCTACCGTGCCCTGGGCTAGGGTATCAGGGTCCCTGATACTGTTCATTGCGTGGGACCCCCTCTGCAGAATCACGGAGGGGCCCCCCATTAGCTGGGAGCCCCTAAAATCATCACCACCTTTTACCCCTCTAGCAAAGACCCTGTTTGGGTGCAGCTATCTAAAATGGTCCAGAACAAGCAACTTTTATTACAGACTTTTATGTTGATGATTCTTTATACACTTCTGCCACTTACACTCAGGTCAAGTCAAGTCAACTTTATTTATATAGCGCTTTTTACAATGCAGATAGAATTTGATTCAGCTGTACATCCGCTCTGGAGAAAATGGTGATGTCATCAGCTCACTTCAGTTATCCTAGTGACAATGTGGGCAGATCAGTTATTTAGTTGATGTATTTAATTTAGTTTAGTAATTCTATTTATTTGGATATTTAGTTGAAAATGTAGTGTCCCCAGATTCCCAAATTTCAGTATTTACGTGTATATGCTACCATTTTGTATCAAGTGAGTTTGCTGTGTTGAGAGGGTAATGTCTTTTGTCTTTTGTCTGTACAAGTGTCAGTGTTATATTTGATTCAAAAAACACTGGAGACAAAAATTTAAGAAAAAAAACCCCCACTAAATCACTCTGGCCTCTCCAATTAAGAGGAAGAAAAAGCTAACAGGTGTGTAACTCACAAGCAGTTCAGGTAATTGAAAAATACCATCAGTTTAGGGCTTCCCTCAACTAAAGATTTTTGTAGTCGACTAGTAGTCGTTCATTTAAGCCATTAGTGGACTAATTGTCCATTTATATTAATAATCCATGAATCTCAATAATGAGCCTTTAATTGCATAATCGCATAAAGCTCGCCACAGGGCACCGGCAAAAGTAATAATTATGAATGTGGCATGAAAAAACAGCAAGGAGACTGTTTAAACATTTTAATAATTTATTGATAATGTTTTCTGTGTTTTCTTCTGCAGAGATTAAGTCGACCACGTTCCAGGACCACATGATCTGAGAATATTAGTTTTCCACTTGAATTGGTTAATTTAAAAGAAGACATTTCAATCTTTCTATAGATAGGCTACATTTCTCATGTCTGTGAGGCAAGTATATGCTGAGTTTCGGTTCATTTTTGTTACGTGCTCAAGTTCACTGAGACCGAGACAGCAGATCAAGCGCATCGAGCGATTGTTTTCATTATTTTACATAAGCACAACGTTTTGTTGTTATTGTGAGTTTACAGAAATAAAAGTAGGCCTTTTACAGTTTGCATTACTCCTGTATGACCAAAAATGACTGAGTATTTAAAGTAAATGCAAGTGATCGCGCCGGCGCCTGCATGGCATGCAGTAAGCGCGCTCTCCACACAAACACAGATATGCTGCTATATAATAACACACATTTATCTAGGTTAACGTTAGAGTGAGTGGACTTGGAAAGTGGCAACTACTTGCATGTTTCAAGTGATAAGCCATATTAGAGGTCGATTAATTATAGGCGAATGTTTGGATTTCCTGCCGTTGACGGTTTGTCTGCCACATGCAAGACTTTGCCACTTCCTGTGGAGTTTTTTTTTTTGTGACTGAACAATAATAACATTTTGGTCAACCAAGCCTCTTCTAGTCGACTAACGGTTAGATTTAAAGTAAATTCCTATGTACACTACCAGTGAACTAACCTAAACAAAAATTCAGATACGCAGATTTAGGAACATATCTGTTTTATTTGTTCTAATCAATATTCTAATAATACATTTTCAAACAATGTAAGTTTAAAGGGGTGATGAATTGAGAAATCGACTTTCCCTTGAGCCTTTGATATATAAAAGTTTCGGAGCTGAAAACATCCTTGTTAGTCAAAGAAAAGCTTTTATTGACACCAGGGCCCAGAAAACGCTCGATCTCAGAATATGCCTCACCTTGATGTCATCATATGATGAAACGCCGCCTCAACAGATAAATATGTACAACTGATTCTGTAGCCCCCCCCACTCGTGGAGCTAAACGGGTCGCGCTACCGAGCAATAAGCATGCCGAAGATAGCAAGATATTGTGCTGTGCCTGGTTGTGGAAGAACACCGTCGCTCCATGAACTTCCTTCGGATTCTAATATTGGAAATGTGTGGTTGAACTTTATTTTTAATGAATATCCAGCTTACGTGGGGAAGACATTGCACGTATGTTCATTTCACCGGATTCATTTGTAAACAAGAGACTGGATTTGCAGAGAGGATGAGATTACATGAATGAATGAAGCAACACACTAATGTGAGTAAAAAATGTTTTTATATGTGATAGTATTGCATTGTTACAGATCAAATACAATGGTACATCATGTACATGTCTAACTAAACATAACTTACCACTGTCACAGGGCTCACAAAGCCCAACGTCCCGGGGCTATGTGTTTTCCAGACGGGGTACTAAAACGCGTCATTTTAAAAAGCAGAACTTGGCGCGCGCTTATATCCACCGATCGAGCGGGCCAAGTAATATAAAATAACATTCATATTAATTGTTGGTGGATGAGAGATAAAAAATTGTGTTTGTTTGATAAAGACATTTTGCGAGCCCTGAAGGACGAATCATTCCGGTTGCCGTTTCCCCGTACGCTATCAAAACAATGCCTCACACGTACTCATGGGGGAGCCAAAGCTCATTAAATATGCAAATCTTATCCAATCATAGCAGTGGGCGTTTACTTCCAAGTCTTCAGTGCAGTATGCCCATAAAAACTGAGCGTTCCATGAGAGAGGCTCAAAACCAGGGTAGAAAAAAGTCTATTACTTATTCATTATGATGTTTCTGAATGTAAAAACCATGCGAACATCACAAGTAGACCTCAGACAACAGTATAAAAACATTTTAAAAGCCAGTTCATGACACCTTTAATAAGACTGTATGTAAAACTATGTAAAAAAATAGTTCTCAATCAACTCAAAAGATTAAACATAATTACAAGCCAAGTATAGTTTGAATACTTAATTATGCTTAAGTATATTTCACAAGTACAAGTACTGTATAGACCAAAAATACTTTTCTGTCAGTATAAGTCAAGTATACTTAAGTGAAAGTATATTTCTGAGAAGTACATAAAGTATATTTCTGAGAAGTATATAAAAAGTAGACTGGAAGTATATTTTCTTATTTTTAGTTTAAACAAAGTATACTAATAGAACACTTGAATAAACGTATTTTTCGTAAGGGTTACATCAGTTGAGACAAGCCGCCAAAGTGGCAAAAGGGAAACAAACATGAAGGAAAAACAAAGCTCAAACCAGAGTCTTGACAAGAGGAAAGAAGCTGAATATATCAATGTCCACAAGCTTGAAAAGTAATACATAATATATATATATATATATATTTTTTTTTTTTTAAATCAATCACAAGCTGAAATGTAATGAAAATTAAATGGAGAAATGTTTTTAATGACCTTGGATTAAGTATCAGCCTGCCATTAACTAACTCTTTAAGTGTCCTCCAACTTCAGAATGAAGTATCAGTTTACAACCCTCAGATTATCATCATGATTTCATTTCATCAGATTTAGTTTAGTCATTATTCAGACTGCATCCTTTTATGTACATGTCAACAGTAATGATTTGATTGGTAAATGAGAATAAGAATCTACTCTCAAATCCATGTGTTTATTTGTTTGGTCAACCCAGTTCAGCCGTGCTGAAGTAGTCAACAACCGGCCAGCACAGGATCTTGAGCCATTATACCGAGTGTTTGTATTTATGAGAGCCATCCAGTAGACACCCATGGGGTGTCAGTAAAGGACAAGAGAAGTCCCTTTCAGTACAGACAGCTTCTATTGGCTTTAAAGGTTATTGCTCACCCAATTGGTCTCAGTCTGGCAGTGTCACTTGCATTATGACTTCATCACCCTGGGAAAAGAGGATGAGAAGAAAGAAAAACAGTTGCTAGCCATCCGTCAATGTCCGTCTCAAATTACCGCTCGACCAATCACTGCTAAAGATCAATAGGGAGCCAGTCGGGGAGGAGCGTGAGATGTAGCCAGCGGGGGATAGTAGAATAACTGATCAATACAGGAGGATGGATTTTGTCATCTTGGAAATGCACTGTCAGAGAGAGAGTGCTTCACTATGACAGTCCAACCTATATTAGAGACGGCCTGAAAGACTCTGATGGTGTACCACAATTTTAGAAGAGAAGTCCCAAGAAAGTCTCTACTATAAGTCACTGTTTATTGTCAGGTGTTTATCCAAACTTAAAGGATAGATTAGGCAAAAATAAAGATTTTATCTCCATTCACTCACCCTCGTGTTCTGTTGTGTTTCGCAAAAGAAAGAAATTACAATGATGACAGAATTTTCATTTTTTGGGTGAAGAAGACAACTTGAACAGTTGTTGCAAGCCAATTCAAATTCATACAAAAAAAAAAAGCCAAGTTAAGTTCAAAATGTCTTGAAATTTGTCTGGAATAAGTGTGCTGTGTGGCCAAGAGCACTGGCCTCTGTGAAGTGCAATATTGCATGATCAGAGCAGCTCAAATTGAAAACAAGACCTCCATGACCGCCTGATTACTTTTACACAAAACTTTATTCCTCCTGCTGTTTCTTTGTTAGTTCTTTTCATTCATATATTCATTCCGGGGTTTTATTTTCTCGAGGAAAGGTGACTTGTCCTGAGGCATCTGATTATTTTAGAAAATTTCAGTGATTTAAAGTGTAACATTTCCAGACTCCAAGGTCAAAGCCGTGTTCTCCCCTCCTCCTCTTTCCTTTCCCCTCGCCCTCCCAGCCAATCGATTGTTTCTAAAGAGCTCAAACGGCATGTGTCCACCCTGGAGTCTTTCAGCAGCGCAGGCGAAGGGAAAACGCTGGTGGGGACGCAGGCGGAAGAGAAAACGCTCTCCCACTTTTTCCTGAGTAGGAACGCTGGCAGCGTGACCTCGGAGTCAGGGTGAGCGGGTGTATTGGCACGGGTACAAGACCGCTAGGCCCCTGTGCAAAACTGCCCTGGCTCGCACCATGCGCTCTGCCCCCACTTGTGCTTTGCCAGCTGCCAAAAAGTTTTTCAGAGATGGATGTAAATTTCTGGAGCTCTGTTTATTAAAGCCTGATTACAAGATTGGATGCGGTCTAACTGACTCTTTCATGTTTCGACGACGCAGAGTGTTTGTTAAAGACACAAGGCCATGCAACAGGTCAGCTCTGCAACCTTACAAATTCACCAAAGCATGCAGCGGTCAAAATGCATAATGCAAGATGAGACAACAAACGGAGCAGTTAAATGCAAGCGGTCATTGGCCAAGGCTATGGTTACCCTCACCCTTTGATAACTTGTGCTAGATCAGCTCCTAATCCGCATATTTGGCCTCGACTCGCAGCTCGATAAAAGCTAGAGATGACTATGTGTTGGTGTTGACCTCGTTCCATGCCTGTGCACCGGTTCCATTTGACGGAAGCAGAGAGGAATAACTAGTGCTGGGTTGGAGTAGAGGCGCAGAAAGAACACCTGCTGAGCAGGTAAAGAAGTTGAACTGCTACTCTCTGATCCACGGCAGCAGCACGGCTGCTCCCTTATTCTCTCTTTCATACACCTTGGCTCATGAGCCGCCACTGTCCTTGCTTCTCCAGCCCCACAGGGGGTCAGCCGTGTAAGGAACATAAAAGGCCAATTTAATTTAGCACGTCCGCAGCTCCCAAGTATTTTAATTCAGACAGCTATGACTGAGGAGTTAATATTTCACTTGTCAGAAGGCAGGTCGAGGCCACTGAATCATTGTAATTCTCATTAAGAGGCTCTCCCCCAGCAGCACCCTAATTCAAAATAATGAAAGTAAAGACTGAGAGCGATTCTAATGCCAGTTGAGTCCTATCTTTTAATATTCCCCCCTTGATGGATTAGAGAACCGGGAAATTCATCTTGGATCATGGGACCTAATTCAATAAGGGATCATTCCAGGAGTATTGCATTTTATAATAATGTCATTTAAAGTGTCGTCTTCCATTGCGGCTGTCCCATATGTATGCTTATATAATGGTGCCAGAGGGATAAACTTTTACAGCGGGAACCACTCTCCTACCATTGTGCGCTGTCAATCGCTCTCTCTCTCTCTCACACACACTCACTCTTTCTCTCTATTTCTTCAGTCTTCCTGTTTTCCTTGTCCAACAGCATTTAAGTACAATGTTCATTTTTATTTATTTATACGTCATTAACGTTTGAATCTCAGGAAGGAGAGCCGCTGTACAAAATGCATGCTATACACTAACATTTAATCCATTATTATAAAATAAGTAGGATTTCTGTGGAAACACAACTGTTGAATGGCGTCACACACAGCTTTGTTGTCGGGACCAGCTCCAAATCCAGTCTTGACTGGGACTCTGCCCTTTAATGTTCTACATCACTGGTACCATTATAAATGAACGTAATAACACTTTATTTTGATGGTCCACTTAAGACATTCTACTAACTATAAGTAACTTTGCAACTACATATCAACTTATTCTATTAACCCAAACTCTAACACCTAACAGTCTACTAATACTCTAATGTAGTTGCAAAGTTAGTAGAATGTCTAAAGTGGACCATCGAAATAAAATGTAAACATTGAATATACATAACTGTTCTGATATTAAAATCTATTTGAACCAGAAGTTGAGACCGAATTTACTTTTTCAGTCTTGTGACATATTTCCAAGTGAAACAAAGTATTGAATAGAGGACAGGGCTTGATTTTAGGGCATGTTCATGTTGCATGAAGCCAGCTTCAGTTAAGTTGGGGATTAGTTTGTTTTCTTTTGAGGTCTTTGTGAACAATATATAAATTATTATTTAAATTCAGTTGATACACATATAGTCAGATATATTTCTTTCAGCTGCCTTCTCAAACTCTCACTGCAGAATCAGTGTTTATTCCTGCCTTGTAAATGCATTTAAATTCATAATATTTTTCATAATGATCTCTTAATCTTCATCAGAGAAATGATTGCGAGTGAATTTACTGACTCCGTGTGATTGGCTGTTTGCCACACGAGTCACACTTTCAGCTGCACACACTTCAGAGTTAATCGCAAACTCTGGATCAAACCTGAATTGACATAGAACGTTTGTACCGAGCATTGTGAGCCCGCTGAATCTGATCTAAACCAAGTTGGATTTATATGGAGTTAAAGGGACAGTTCACCCCAAAATGAGTACCTACTATGGAAGTCAATGGTTGCTCTATCTGCTTGGTTACAAACATTCTTCAAAACATCTTTTACTGTGTTCAGCAGAACAAAGAAACTGATACAGGTTTGGAACAACTTGAGGGTGAGTAAATGATGACAGGATTTTAATTTTTTGGTGAACTAACCCTTTAATGAAAATCAGAGTTTGTTCAACTAGCTTTATGCAACAGGCCTCTGGATGGGAGAGGTTAAAGATTGTCTGCCCAAGATTAAAGGGTTAATTTCGCCCAAAAATGAAAATTCTGTCATTAATTACTTCCCCTCATGTCGTTGAACACCCCTGAGACCTCCCCTTCATTCACAAATGAAGATATTTTAGTTGAAATCCGATGGCTCAGAAAGGCCTCCATTGGCAGCAATGACATTTCCTCTATCAAGAGCCATAAAAGCTACTAAATACGTCTTTAAAAGGTCCATCACACTAAAGTGGTCCTACAATAATTTTATGAAGCGACTAGAATAGTTTTTTGTGCGCAAAAAAAATCTAAATAACAACTTTATTCAACAAGTTCTTGTCTTCCGTCTCAAGACCTAAAGCACAATCATTGTAGAATTCAACAGCTTAGATACGGCGCGTCTTCTTCTGCTTGTAAACAAAGTTCCTCGCTTCCGGGTCATGTGTCAGAACGGCGGCTCTATTCTCGTGCATGCGTCATGAGTGAACTTCATGAGTTCACGTCAGAGGCCCAAAATAAAGTTGAATAAAGTTGCTATTTTGATTTTTTGTTTGCGCACAAAAACTATTCTCGTCGCTTCATAAAGTTATTGTAGAACCACTGTAGTGAGATGACTATGTAACGACATCTTTAGTACCTTTTATGGGTCTTAAGCATAGACTGTAAAAGAAATGGACACAGCGACCCCATAGACTTCAACGCAGAAAAGTGAAGTCAGGTAGAAGCACTCACTTCCTGATGGCTGATGTACTGCACACACTCAGACTGAGCTTGACGATGTAGATGTGACGTGAGCAACCTGTCTGACAGTTGTATGTCTTCTAGTAGATGTGCAAAGTGAAATCTGAATCGCTGAATCTTGCAGAGACGGAGAGCGTGAGCAGGGGAAACTTTTGGTAAGTATTCTAATTCATTATTTTGTCATTTTGCAAAGTATTTATTTAATTTAAAATTTAACGCCAGTACGCCATTTTAACTTAATGCATCCTGTCTACACGGGTATATACGGTAATTTCTCTACTGCGCGCCAATAGTCGTGTGGTTATGATGCAATCGTTAGCCTATTTTTACAAAAACGGCTTCTACGGGGCGATAGTGTAAGATACAAGGTAATGGAGCCTTTTATACATTGTTGTCTTTCTTTAGAAATAAACAATGGACAAATTGAGTCTTTAAACGCCTAAGATGTAAAGTTATTCGCTGTTAAAGTGACGGCAAAATGAATGGGAGTCAATGGAATGCTAACAGCAGGTGATGGCTGCCCCTATGGAAGGTACGCTTTCTGGGTGTAGGATTACCCCCTTGGTCTTGAGCGAGGAAATGTCATTGCTGCCAATGAAGGCCTTTCTGAGCCATCGGATTTCAACTAAAATATCTTCATTTGTGTTCCGAAGATGAACAAAGGTCGACATGGGGGTAAGTAATTAATGACAGAATTTACATTTTTGGGTGAACTAACCCTTTAACTCCATGGAAATCCATGTATATCTGATAGCAGCTCTTTGCCTAAACGGCAAATCAGAAAGGATGACACTGTCTGTCAAACATTCTGGAGTGTGACCTGTTAAAAGATCCCCCTGTACTCATTAAGATAAGATGTAGCGTTTTTAAGGCCCTCTCCAAAATGACAAAGTACTCCTCTTGTGTCTGCGCCACCTCGCTCCTGTACTCGTCCCACGACAGTGCGACTCCCAGGGTTCCTCTCCTTCTATCTCTTCGTGTTTTATCGCTCACATTCCTCTGTCACATGGCGTTTTGGTGTTGGGTTTTCATGCAGTCAGGGACTGATCCAGGATCAGACGTGACCCCTTCTGACTTCACTGAGTGCAAAGGCAAAAACTGATGTGAGATCAGCATGTCTTCTTAAATAATATGACTCTGCAGAGACCTACTCACTTTCTTCACATAAGCGCAGTTTTGACTGCTGTCTCAAAAAGTGCGATGATTGACAGCACTGTGAGCACAGTGCTAAATTGTTTAACGTGTCTTAAAGTGAACCAAAAAGCTTATATGTTTTAACAAGAGAGAGAGAGAGAGAGAGAGAGAGAGAGAGAGAGAGAGAGAGAGAGAGAGAGAGAGAGAGAGAGAGAGAGAGAGAGAGAATAATAAGTAAAGATTACAGGTGATATAGACGGAATCTGTACGCATGCTTGTAAAATTCAGTTTTGTATTCAGAACCAGATACATTTCCATCACACACACACGCCACACCAGCCTTACACACATGGACGCTAATGCATGGCTATTTAATTAAATGTTGCCAGATCACTGGGCCAAATAGGTAATCCAATAGCTCTGTAGGAGCCGTGTTAAATCCTGTTCCATCAAAGCCTGCTTGCCCCTGACAGCCCCTGTGATGTTTCCCTGGAACATCATGTCTACTTAGTCTGTCTCTTTAAAGACTGTGACATAATTTTATATTGAGTAACAATCTATTCATCTGCATTATCCGCAAACCACAAGCGCACGTTCTTGACCTGAGCCATTTTTATATATATTTATATTCTTGTCTGATACCATAACCCATTAGAGCGGGTCCATTTAGGGTTCTGTTTAACTTGAAATAAATCAGGAATTTACTCTGAGCAAGATGACTAGGTCAACATTGCTGATAAGATTCAATTGATAAATAATCTAAACTTGAATATAATACTGCATATCTCACACTACACATTTGAGTGTCTGAACACTTCCCCGTTCCTGTTTGATGCCGAAAGTTTTGTTCTCAAACTCTGCTTGGAAAAAAGTGTTTGTCTTTGGGGTGTGATTTCTCAGGTGTGCGTCTTGCCCTTGATGGGTTTATAGGTTAGGCTTTGGGTCAAGCCTCATGTTACAGCTGAACTTGGAACTGAAGCATTAGGTTTTCCTGGAGGAAAGTGGATCCGGTTTTATGAATTGCTATACTTACCCAGCTGTTTTGAGACACACTCTGTTAATTTCTGTATACAATACTGACTTCAACAAAGCGGTGGAGTTCATACTGAGATTTGTGTAATTCAAGACTCTTAGTGTAAATATCACATGACGTGAGTGTATGGTTATTGTCATAGCACATTGTTTCAAAGAATATTCCTTCTTGATGAAAATATATTCAAGTCAAATAAACAAAATAGAAAATTATGTATGGTTAATTTACAACTTCAACTGGAAAGAATAAACGTGCAGTGTTGCTATCACAAGGGTAAATGCGAAAGTCTTTTCACTTCGCGAGGATGAAATGCCTCATAAGAGTTTCGTCCTCCTTTCAGGGCCGGTTAATTGTTGTTTTCAGTTGTGTTACTGCCAGCTGCAACAGGAATTACATGGAAAATAAATAAATGCTCATAGTCCATAAAAGATTTGCTGGTCCGTCTGCACTACCTAAACAGGATGCCGAACAACAATTCCTCACTTTGTTTGACTTCATTTGGTATTGTGAAGCCTTCTTCCTAACAGAAATGATATGAAATTGCTGCAAGTGTTGCCCTTTTTCCCAGCACTTTATTTGGTCAGCCCCATTGTTTTCATCTGCATCCCATTTGAAATTATAGCCTACACACGCACAAAATGGGTCTTTGGTTAAGAAGTGCTTCATACACACTCGCTCTGCTCATAGGGTAAATCTGAGCAATAGGCTGCTTTAATTGGTCTATTTGAGCAAGTTTTAGGCAGGTTTCTGTCTCACTTTCACTCCATTTCACACCTTTGAAGTCTCTCTTTCATCTTCTTGCTCTCCCCTGATGTTGCTTGTCTTTTGTCTGATGATGTGCACACATTTCTCTTTCGCAGCACTTAATATATAACAAAGGCAAACCTTTAGAGAGCTACCTTATCTTTGTTCTCTCGCTCTCTTCACCTCCTTTCATGACTGCTTCGGAGTTTGATTCAACATTCATTGACATTTTCTCAAACACACTGCCTCTCTCTGTCTCTCTTACGGGCTCAGAGACATATTTAATATGTCATCTTCGGTGGAGACGGTGAACTTGCGTGCTTCGGATTTCGCAATAACGCAACTTAAGTGTAGATATGGTGGCTCTGTAATGGGTAGAAGAAGCTCTGTTGCTCTGCTCAGCTGTTTGATAAAAGCCTAAAGCCTGTTCGGAGATGACTGTTCAGCATTAACTGTCTGAACAGTGGTAAATTTAGCAACAGGTCATGGAGCTCAGATATACACCATAGACAGCTCAAGGGATGAGCCTGACCCTCAAAATGCTGCTTTGCTTGTCTTGTCGTCAATGCAGGGTTAACTGCTTGAAGTTTACAGGGGTTCAAATGGCTCTCAGTATCATTTCTAGGCCACAAAGTGCTGGGATACAGTCGTGTGAACCTCCCACTCCGGTGAGTCACACTTTCGCATCTTAAAGATCATTGCGGAACGGAGAGAGGCAAGGAAAGAGATGAAGGATCGAGCAAGAGGGAGGAATGTGGAGCCAGCACAGAAAGACATGGAGCCAGTACGGCTCAGTGCTGGTGTGAAGCCTGTTGACTGAAGAGAGTGTGAGGGAAAAAAAGATTGCTCTCTCCATCATTAATCTAAAAAGTACTTCAGTGTTCCCGTCCTGTTGTCTCCTTGAGTACTTGTAGATTGATAAGACTTAACACTGAGAGATGGAGAATAAAAGAAAGAGCGTGAAATGTAAATAGAACAAATGTAAATCAAGTTCAAGTCATTGTATATGACATTATATCATCGGGTCGAAGAATTTTTGAATTCCTTAAATATTGCTAAAAGACACACTGTAAAATATTGTAAATTACGTCAATCTGCTGCCTACTGTAAACATTGTACTTTACTTTTAATTACTGTTTAATATTCTGTAAATTCACAGTAATGTTCAAGTCATTTCACAGCACTGTAAAAAAAAACAAAAAAAGCTGCCTTATATTTTGAGTACAATCAAATTGGCTGTGTAAGTAACTTGAATGACATTAAAAATCTTGTTTAACTGAAAAAATAAAGTTTAAAATGACTCAACTTATTTTGATGAGTTGACGTAATGTAAAAACATATGTTGTCATGACTTATTGATCATGTGATTTTTTGCAGTGGATAATTAGGATGACTAAATTACAGTAATCTCTTGTTTGTTTAACAGATCAACCGAAATAGTGTGTCTTCCACAGGCACTTTGCAACATGAATAAATGATGCTGTTGCGTTTGCTGCTGTTTTTGTGGCTCGTTTTGTAATGTTCTGGGTTTATCTTAATATGAAAATGAATTGTTTATTGTCACCATTGTCATGTTTTGTATGCTGAGTGCTAATGTCTGGTTTTCAAGACTACTATAACAATAAAACAAATCTTGCATTGCATATTTTAAAGCATATTTGGTCGCTCTTATTGTGGATGACTTGATAATCAAAATTTGATTATCATATTGTTCTCCAAATCTATCACTATCAGCAAATCGATTGATTTAAAAAAAAAAAAAACTTGTGCACAGGTTGGAAGAGGCTTTACAACTTCGGAACACTATCACCCTGGTTAAACAATTATTTTTAATAAAACAACAAGAATAAATAGAGCCAAATCTCCATGCATTTGGCAGCAACACACTACGTGTGTCCCATGCGCTTGCGCCCTGCAATAACAATTGATCCAGAGGAAAAGTCACGGTAAACTGTTCCTATGCTTGCCTAAACATACCAAATTAAAATCTCCATGTAGTGGCTGATGGGTTTTCCCCCATTGTGGGATCCTACAAAGCAAGGAAACGGACTTATTATTTTTAATTTTACATATGAAGTAATGTATCGTGGTATGGGAGAATTGATTCCCCACAATTCTAAACATCGCGTTTTATTTGATAAACCAGCCCTTGATTTGAAGCTGTAACAGATCAGTTCTTTAACATCTCTCCGGAGAATCTGAAGTTCAGTGATGGCGTCCCATTTGTCACTTCGCGCATTTTACATGCCCTTGATGGAAATAAACTTTCAAGGCCGGACAGCAGCTCGCATATCATAATTTAATAACATATTGTAATTTCAGAATTTGGGTTGTTATTGTCATATTTACTGTGCAATTTGTTATAGTGCTTTTTGTGGGCTATGTCTCTAATTGAATTCACTTCTAGTTCAAGTTCAAGGTCATAGCCTACTAGTTGGGGACTCTCACTTGCTAAGAAAGCTGATGTGCGTTTGTAGAAGAAAAGAGAAGAAAATGATACCCAGTGCGCAAAGTCCAAAAACGCTGGTAAATGTATCCGCTTTGGAACGAAGCGCTCATTTTGAATATCCACCTTTCGCCCTCTGTGCATCGAGCCGCATTCACAGGTCTGTCTGAAGTCGGCAGTAACAGGAATCAATAATTCAATAGCGCTGGCGTCCGAGTCCAACCCCCGAGCTGGATACACAAGCCCTCTTTATACCACGCGTTTGGTAAAGCATGTATTAATTAATAGGCCAAAACATTGTGCTTTGTATCCAGACAGTAACCTGAGCAGACAGGTTATTCGCGATAAGAGATGGCATTTAGTATTTATCAAACTCTCAAGAGAAGCGCTTTAGATCTCTATAGGCGGCTTGATGTACAGAAGACTGCGAGTGATGGAGCTACAGTCCATTTTACACATGCAAACACAAGTCAAAATATTACTATTATTATTATTATTGAATTATTAGTATTATTGAATTATTTATTTATCACCATTCTGCTTTTGAAAAATAAAATTAACAAAAAAAATATTTGGTTAAACTTTATTTCAAGGTGTCATTGTTACAGTGTAATTAAGTACTAATATTAATGAACTACGCTTACTATAGGGTTAGGGTAGGATTCGGTTTGGTTTAGGGTTGGTTGTATTATGCATAATTTACTGTTATTAGTAGGCCTAATTACATGTAACATATTTAACAACGACACTGTAAAATAAAGTGTTACCAAATATTGTGTATTAATTTTCTAAAGGGATATTTTGACTTTTCCTCTGTAGGATAAGTGTTTGGTGTAAAGGTCAGCAGCTTCACATCCAGAGCTGAGAGAGGTCCGTGTGATTTCATGACAAATGTTTTCCCCCAAAATGTAAAATATATATTTACATAATCATACATAGGCTAATTTTAACAACATTTTAAAATAATGTTCATTAATAATATAAGGCTTAACATGCACAACAGAATCATCCCAACAAAACAGAAACGGGTCGATTTTTAATTATTTACAATTTGTAATTTCATTGGCACCGCAGCGTCAGACCAAATCTAAAGGAATAAAGTGCAAACGTCTGCTTTAAAAAGCGTGTAACTCAGACGAATAGGCCACGATGACACAGATGCTAGAGTTTTTGACATTTATTTTTTGAATCGAAAACACGGTGTTTGTGAGCTCACGTTTCACAGTCATGATAAAATCAGAGATATCATAAAAAAATGAGTGCCCGCAGTCGATGTTTTTATAACCCTTATAAAACATGAACAGTACATTTAGAGATTCACATGGTTGTACACACTGAGAAAGAGATGAAGGAACAAGAACGAAAAGAAAGAGTGCTCCCACAATGCCTTATTGATGAAGCATAAAACAACCAAAATCATTTTTGTATTTTGTATTAACATAGCTATTTTACATGTGCCCGTACCATATCAATGCTAACGTAGCACCTGAATTTGATTTATACACCGAGAATAAAAGCCTGATGTGTGTTCATGTGAATTGGGCACCAATGCAATTGAAATTAGACGGAAACCCTCCATTGAATAATTACCTGATATTTCATCATATTCACAATACAGTCAGTAATTATTAATAAGTAAAGAAATGATCGTCGTTTCATTGAATGCTCATTTATTTAGTTTCAGAAACCAAAGAGCATAAAATCGTGTGTCATTATCCGTGAGGACAGAAACGCATGTTCAACACTGGAGTTTTCATGTTTGGCAACACAAGTGATTTCTGTAATATTTCACAAATATCCACAGAGAAACTTTGTTTCAAATAAAACGAGGCCAGCCTCTTTATTTTCATCATTTACTAATAACGGAGTATTAAAGCAGAAATGTTGGCGTTGTCACACAAACAGCCGAACAGTCGTCCCAGCTGCTTTATATCATTATATTCAGCTTCTTGTCTTCTGCAAAAGTTCACTAAAAGTTCGACTTTTTTTTCTATTCTTGTGGTATAGTTCAACATCGCGTAGTCGCGCGCATCCCTTCGTCCGTGAAAAGATCCGCGTAAAGTTGTCCACTTCACAGTTTGTGTTCTCATAAATAGCCTCTCCTGGGTTTGTCCCTCCTCGCGTGTCCTTCGTAAGAAAACATAAATAATGTGTTTTTCTGTTGATCACTTCAACAAGCCACCGTTGCGCGCGATGGTCTGCATGTGGCGTCACAGTCCCAGCGCCGCGGCGTGTTTTTTCGCCTTCAGTCTCAGATCGGCGATGCTTGAGTTTTTGTTGGTGGTTTTCGCGGCCGCTGCCGCCGCCACCACTGAAGCTGCAGACGCGGACTCCGCCGCGAGCGTCGCCAGCGGCAGCCCGAAAGGCGGTGCGGGGAACATCATGTATGGCGCGTGCGCCGCCAGGTGCGAGTGCAGGTGATGGTGCGCGTGGGCCACGGCGCTGTCCAGCTGCAGCTGCGCCTGCACCTGAAAGGAGAAGGGCGGCACGTTGCAATGACTATCCTATGGACGCACGGGTGGGAAGAGAGGGGGAGAAACACATTAACTTGAGAGAGAGGCTATATGCAGAGCTGTTACTGGGCACTGGTTCATTTGCATGTATTTATCATTCAAAAAATGTACATATGCTCCCCTGATTATAATTCAAATCCATGAAGCAAACAGACAAATTCACAAATCTCATCTTTATGGAAATAACAGGCCTGTATTTATAGTATAGCCTATTCTTCGTCTCAGAGCAATAACAAAGAGGGAGCTTTGAGTGTGCGGCGCGCCATAGGAATTGTACTGCAGTCTGCAGGACGGCTGTGTGTGCGTCGGGCTGGTCGGGGTAACTTGCCTGCTGGAATGGCATGCGCAGAGCTCCCACGTTGACATATGGAGCGACACGACACGCTTCAAACTGACTCGCCGCTCCGATGAGAACCCCTGCAAAATATGGACACGCCATTTTAGCTCGGCCTGCAGTGTGCTTAAAAACGAGAGACTGCGCGAATTATAGATTGCATATTTCACAGTAAACACACAACGTAGCCTATATCACAGTAAAAAGTATAGCCTACTATATAAAATAAAAATAGACTGTATTAAAACATGTCAAATAAAAATAGGTTAAATTAAAAATAATTTGGTAACACTTTATTTTACAGTGTCATTGTGTTACATGTATTTACCATATAATAACAGTAAATTGTGCATAATTACATGCAAGCAAACCCTAACCCTATAGTAAATAAATGTTGTTAATTAATAATACTCAGTAGGCTACTCACACTGTAACAATGACACATGTCAAGTGTAACATTTTAATTAAAAAAAAACCGAAATAAACCGAATAATAGCATAATTGTGTATAAATTCAACGCACCTTTATGTAACTGGTTTTCCTGCTTTCTGCATTTGGCCCGTCGGTTCTGAAACCAAACCTGAAAGCAGAAGACATTGATTGACAGCTGTTGGTGAGGGCACGTGTAAATCCTCCCAAAACGACAACAGTCTCGGTAAAACTCGGTATCCCCGAGGACCTCTAAAATATTCATAATGCGTAACCGCACATTTTAATTATTATATCTTTATAACGAGCGGCGCGGCCAGCTCACCACAAAACAAACACATTTGTTCAAATGTTAAACAAACGGAAAGAAACCCAATCTTGTAATGAAATAGTGCCATAATATATCGTGTTTCTCCGATGGTTTGATCTATCCAGGGATTAGAAGAGTCCCAGAAGAAGCGAACTGATCCTCTGACAGCAAACACCCAGCATGGGACGATATGCCTGGACTACAGGGGTGGGCCAAAATTGGGACATTAATTGCCTATATCCGAAAGAAAGTTTGTGTTGTTGTCATATACGCCATGCGCATCCGAGATTACCTATGGCATGCATCTGCTCTGAATCGAATGATTAATTTTGATTCATCTATAATCGACACGGCGTTTGCGTGATTTTTCTGCTGTAAGTGAAACACGATTATACGCAATGATCTGGCCAGGACATTATAACTTCATCCGTTAAAATGGCAGAGCAGCCTTTGAGCCAGTGGTGTGGCCTTGTCTGTGAATACTGAATATGAAAAGAGCATCAGATCTTTATTTGGGTAAAAATGATAGATAATTTATGTAAATCCGCAGGCCTTGCTTGGGACAATGCCTTTTTGGTAAGATCCCAAAGAGCGACGATGGTTTAACTTTTTCCAGGGAGGTCTTTTGAGCCCATTTTTAAAAGGACCAATGTATTCAAAGAGTGAATTTTATATCCCCACCCAAGGAATGAATAGATAAAAGAGAATGAAATAAGATATTGTTTTTTTCTCTCTCTCTCTCTCTCCTGATCAATCACAGCAGAGCCAATGTCTATGTTGAATGTCATTATTCGGCTCAGTCGCTCGTCTCTTGTTACACATATATTGAGCCTTATTATGTTTCTGTGCAGATGGTCTTCCCCATCCTAAAAAGCACACTACAGATGTTGCCTGCAGGGCCAATGCGCACAAATCAGGGAATGATTTCTGTTCATTGTTTTGCATTGTTCGTTTATTTAAGCGGCTTAATATCACTTTTATTTCCAAAAATGTCCTCCCACCATTTGACACATATAAGCTGATATCTAATTTTATATGAGCTAGGTTATATATTTAAACATGAACTACAATATCGCCACAAGAAGTGTCCATGTAACATTTTAAAAACGCCTTTAGCTCTTATTTCAAATAGCCTACATTTACATTTTCATCTCTAAATGCTTAATATATTTTAATTCTACATTACAGTGCAGTGTTAAAATCGATGTGTCATTACTTTCATAGTTTAATTCCGGTGTAACGAATAGCCTATATAGGCTAATGGCATAGGTGCAAAACAAATAAATTACATATGCTATATATATATATATATATATATATATATATATATATATATATATATATATATATATATATATATATATATATATATATATATATATATATATATATATATATATATATATATATATAAATTGACTGACAGATCATTATTTTGCACTTAATATGTAACAGCATTTCGCCTGTTCCGTTTCCCATTAGCACTAATCGAAACCCCGCACACACACACACACACACACACACACACACACACACACACACACACACACACACACACACACACACACACACACACACACACACACACACACACAGGCAGCAGATGAAGTGTCTGACCTGCACCCTGGCCTCCGACAGGCCGAGTCTCTGGCTCAGCTCCTCTCTCATGAAGGCGTCCGGATAGTGCGTCTCGTCGAACAGTCTCTCCAGCTCGTTCAGCTGCTCAAGGGTAAAGTTAGTCCGACTCCTTCTCTGCTTGATTTTAGTCTGTGTCTCGTCCTCCAGCGGCTTACAATCCTCTTTGCGTTCTTTCATATCCGTGTTCCCTGAAAACAGAGCAGAACGCAGGAGTGAACGCTTGGTCCGGCGATGTGAAGCGAGGGCAGTAAATGCGCCCGTGCACTGATGTCGGTCACGGATGTTTTGTCCTACACAGAGCTCTTTAATTATTTACACGCTATGCATATGCATGGAGATTCTCTCTGCGCCGGATGCTTATGACAGGAATATTATCCGATTGCACGTTAAATTAACAACCTGGCAAAACGGGTCAATGTTACGAGACGAAATCAACAATTAACGCAGCAGAAGGAAAATCCCTGCTGTCAAAATAACACTTAACCCGAATCCAAAACAACACGTGTTTAGCTATTCAATTAGCTGTTAGAGGAGAAAGAACGTCTAATCGAAACGATCCGCAATTCGCATTATTATTATTAGCCTAATATTATTATGATTAATATTACTATTATTGCATTGTGTCTGTATGTTCTCGTCGTAGTAAATGAATGAATTAGCTAGGCCTTCAGTGTGTCTCATAGCCAACATGAAATGCGTGTTGATTTATAATACACGGGCACATTCTTTGTTTGTTTTCTACAGTCATTTCTACATTTTCTATATCTTACAGAAGCCTACATTTATATTTGATCAGTCTAGATAGTTATCGAAGGAATAATCTGTAATTATTTCAGGCCTCTAGAATTGCAAACAATATTTACGAGATTAAAATATAGGCCTGCTATGCATGCAATAATACTTTTATCAGTTGAGAACTTTTGTTTGTTTTGTTTTCAGCCTGTCAGATTATGACAGCCTGTCAAATTATTATGTGATTATCATGTTGCGTGTAGTTTGCACGAAATTAATGCAACTTTAAAAAAAATATATATATATAGGCTATTGAACGCGAAGAAGTTATAAGACTTAAAACACAGGCCTGTGAAAAACAAGAACACAATTTTAACGAATGCCACACAAGAGAAACGCTAGAAAAGCACTCACCGTCTGTAAGTTTGGGACTGCTCGAGTCTCTGCTTCTCTCTGACGCGAGCATGTCCGCTTCCCTGGCCGGCGACGAGCGCACGGTGCTCCGCGTAATGCTGTTCACCTCCTCGCGAACCGGTTCCGCCGACAGGGTCTCCCTATTTCTCACCGATCCGGTCTCCAGCACCTCCCGGTACGTGATCACTTCCTTCTTTTCCTTGACTTTCTGATCAAAAGATTTGGAGACAAACGCGGTAAGTTCTTCCATCACTGCGCCCAAGAAGAAGAAAAAAACACAATCTTCCCTTTAGATCCTCAGCAGTCTACCATATATAAGACATCAACAGTGCTCTCTTTCTATCGGCCTAAACGCGAGGTGATGAGATGAGATCTTTGACCATTCCTCTTGTTGCGGAGTGTACAGACTTGCTGCCGATTCACTATTGAAGTCACACTATTTATACTTAGCGAAGCGTCTCTGCCCCTTGATCCGCGCGCGTTACCTTCCCTCACCGCGAGCCCCCTTCCCATAGAGGCGGGGTGGGCTGGGGTGGGGTGGGGGGGGGCCTTATCTGTCCTTCAGATCCACATCACCCATCCATGCCTGCTATTGGCTAAGATTGACAAGAGGAGCAAATTAATGTCATTAAGCCAGACTGGTTAGAGTTTGGAAACACCAGGCGCGATGATGAGGAGGAGGATGAGGATGAGGATGATGGTCGAAAGCGCTGCTGGGATGAGGCCAAAAACTACTGGACATCTTATTCGGCAACTCTTTGATCTGAGCTGGGAAGGAGACCGGGATAGAGTAGCGAGAAGAGCAAAGACAAATACGCACTTTGTGATCATGGAAGTGACACAGAATTCCACAATTCGCCGTCAAAATTTCATCTGCACAGAAAACATCTGCAGGATAATTATTTAGCTACCTTCTTAAACAGTCTGTTTTATGCAGTTGATAATGATATTAGAGAGTGAAAGTTGCCTTCCATAATTAATGTATTTTAATGTAGTGGAAGAACGAACACCTTGAATCGAAGAGAATCTAAAAGACCAATTTAAACAATTTATAAGTGTAGGCTATTACATATTCCTGGTATCTGGGTTCATATAGCAGCGTTATTAAATAACCTACAGTATTAGGCTAAACAAATGCAAGCGCGAGCTGAATAGCTTGAAACGTGCTGTTTTTACGTTTGTTGATTTTATTTTATTCAAAATGACTCACCGCATGAAAGGAATATTCACTATTTAATTTTTTTTAAATTAATATTTCATCTCTCAAAGGACAACTTTCTCTAATGATGACTTGCAAAACATTCTTCTATGCCGTTTTATTGCTATTTAATTACACAAAATGTGCAACAACAAAAAAAAGTATTGCATATTTGCATAATATGGTTGTAAGTTAATAAGTGTCTATTTGGGGATCAAGAGCGAATTAAAAAAAAGTAGGCTAGATTAAATACAGCGGTAAATGAGAAACTACACGCCTTGTATTTGGTAAATCACAGAACACATCACCTTCACCTCACCTTTAATAATTACTTCATAATGAAATATTTATCTTCATCTTCATATTTATGTAGGCTAACCCTATTCTTCAAGCATCCACGCATTCAATATCATTTGAAACCCAGCAAAAAGTTATTATTCTGCTTTATTTGACCAAGCCACGCGTTTTACCCTCATACACGAAGATGATAATAATAATAATAATAATAATACAAATAATAATAATAATAACAATCTTCCTAAAATAATAGGCTATTTTTTTATTAGGCAAAATTAGCCTATGTTAAGGAACGCCTGTACAGATATATCTAAAAGGGTGCAGTTTTGAGGCAATTTAGTTGGCTTGAGTTTGATTAAACAAATAGCCAACAATATTGTGATGATATCTTCACATCTCTAACTTGGTATGAGTGTTTGTTTCTTCAAAAGGGACTGAACTAGGATATTTAAAAACTATTCAGGAAGATAAGCGTTTTGAGACAAACCATCTTTTTCCCCTTAGTAATTTGTCTATTTAGGCTACCTATGTATATTATGTCTCAGTTGTAGCCCATTTTGTATTGATCAAATGCGACAGAAAAGCCCATAATACATTCCGACCAAAAATATTAAAATCACAAAATTGACGGTCTTTTTTCCTTCTTTTTTTTTTAAACACAGCATTTCACTCAGCCTGCAATTTCTCAAAATACAAGTTTGAAGAATAAAAATAGGTCTTGTTATCGTGTAGGCTATTTTATGGCTGAGAAATAATGTATTTTACGCTTATCTTGCGCTTCCCTGACAAGAAGGTGAAAGCGACTGACGATCGTGTTTGATTGGTAATGGCTGCCGGCGGCAGCGCACGCATCGATGATCTCCAAATCGGTTACTTCAGTCTGTTCGTCGGCTCATGGCGCTGCTCTGTGAGTTGCTGTTATGACACAATAGGAGTGTGTATCGTTATCTAGGTAAGAGTATGAATGTAGATATAAACATTATTCGTTTTACATATAGGCATACAGGTAAAACATATATTAGCTGACGCGCTCTTGGTTTGTTGCGTAACGTGTGTTAGAGAAAGCGCCTGTAAATATGATTCGGTATTGAAATCTTTAGCATGAAACGTTACACATACATATAAAAGGACGCAATATTCATATTCGCATTTGTAGAGGTAGCCCTATAAAATGCTACCTGTCAGGATGCGTTTCTAACGCTAGTTTCGCGTAGTTTTACGGTTATGTTTTGGTATTTACATTCTGTTTGAACACATTTCTCTCCGTGGTACTACATACCGACAGTCTATGCAAATAAATAATCTTATGCTTTATGTTTTGCTGCTCTTTTCAGCTCATGTTACTGTGTAGACTTCAAATAAGATAAATTAAGAGATTAAATGACTGTACTTGCATTTGTACTTCCCAGCTCTCAGTAAATGTAAATTTCATCCTTATTAGACACATACATAATGATTTGCTAGAGCTACTGAATCACATTTAACCACAATCATGTATTGCGTGAAAGAAGAAGAAAAAAAAAAGCATTTCTGATATCTGACACATTTTTGTGTCCTATCCATTTTTACTCCACATGATCTCCCAGTTTAACTCAGTGACTGGAGTGAAGATGGGCCGTCACTCGTCAGACAGCGAGGACAACAGCCGAAGCCGGAGGAAGAGGAGACAGAGACAGCGCTCTTCCTCCTCCAGCTCCTCTGGAAGCAGAGTGACCAACCGCAGCAAACCCTCCCGGAGACGAACTCGCTCCCGCTCCAGAGACCGAAACAGAGTCGCAGACAGGAGGTAGACAATGAAGAATGAGATAAAAAAGTTTCCCCCTGTAATTTTTCATCAAAATGTAATAACTTGTTCTTCCTCTGAAGCAATTTTTTGGTTCACCTGACATCACAAGCCCTTTTATATCTCCCACACCAAGCACCTGTCATATACAAGTTGTAGAATACTGGGAAAGAGTTATTCCCTTAGCATCCCAGTTTATGTCAATGGCAGTTGCTCGGCTGGCACACTGATCCCGGGAAGAGTGAGCACGCAGTTCCAGAGAAAAAAACGGCCAATGTGACTGATCATACATTAAAACTACATGCTCCAGGCTGGTACATGAGACGTGAGGTGGAAAACTGCACATTACATTACATTACAGAATTGGCTCAGTTTCATGATCTAGACCAGGGGTTTTCAGACTGTCCTCCAGAAGGTTCTAAGGGGTCCCCAGAAAAGTTCAGAGAATAAAAAGACAAAGCAAAAATGGATAAAGTCTACCGAACATTCTAACGGTTTCATTTCTAAATGTTTCTCTCCTTTCTTGCTGTGTATACTTTCCAGAATTGGAAAGATTTTTTAGTTTCTCTCACTATAGTCCCCTTTATCTCGCTCACTGGGTTGTAAAGCAGTATTCGTAACGCAGTACGTACCCTGCTTATGTAGATTTATTGTGGAAGTTGCTTATATATCATTTTTACTTGAACATTTTCTTCTTCAGGTTTAACATCCAACATTAAATATAGGCAATTTGAGTTTGGAAACAATATATCGTATTCATAATTCACACTTGCTATTTTCATACATAAAAATATATAGAGGTATTTTAGGAAGGGGATCCCTCATAAAAGATTCATCATATTTTGGGGTCCTTGGCATCATAAAGTTTGAAAACCCCTGATCTAGACATTTGGACCACAGCTGGATGGATAATATTCTATTATTAAAGGCGCAATATGTACGATTTTTTGGATTCAAATATCCAAAAAACACTAGAACAATATATTTTGTTGACTTGTGTACTTACATTATCCAGAGAAATAAGCAATTTTAACCAGGACACGGACCAGTTTTATTTTGTAGAAACCATGGAAACACCAAATACGCTTTAATATGCACTCTAAAAAAAAGGTTCTATACGGCACCAAAAATGGTTCTTGGCTCGTAATCATAGGGGAACCTGTTTAAGTGCTATATAGCACCAATTTTGGTGCTTCAGTGGTTCTTCAGCGGTTCTTCAGCAGTTCTTCAGTGTTTCTTCAGAGGTTCTTCACCGGTTCTTTGACTAAGGTGCTATATAGCACCGCTACCATATACAGAACATGTTAAGATATGGTGCTATATAGCACCAAAAGTGGTTCCTCTATGATTACGACGAAGAACCATTTTTCGTGCCATATAGAACCTTTTTGTTTTTAGAGTGTATGATGTGTTTTATTAGACTGGTGAGCAGCTGTTTGGATCATTAATCGAAAGAAAACATAAAACTAATCTAAAAACTAAACTAAACCACAGTTAGTCTTATTGTTTACCATACCTAATATCAATCTCTTACTGCAGTGTGAACAAGTGTCTCATAGACGCCGCGGAGCGAACGCACAGAGTAGCATTATAACACAACTTTAACACACTCAAATATATGTAATATAATAAACAGCGCTGCACTACCCCACACACACATGAGCGGAAGAAGCAGAAGCGCTCGTCTGCGGCAGAATAAAAGCATCAAGCTACACTTCTGTTTTGAATAAGTGACCTCTAGCGGCGAAAAATTACATATTGTGGCTTAAACATGCATACTATCTGCACTCTCACTGTAACTGAACATTGAGTCCCAAACAGACACGTGCAGTTTCTTGAACCCAGACGTTACTTTATGCAGTCACTTAGCACTGTCTGCCTGAGTTCAATTATTCATGACGCTTGCTCAGTCGCCATTATATGTGATGGGAAATAACTGCTCTCACGGAAAGAAGGATGTCTGTGGAGGTCAAGAGCTAAATAGAGTGCTGTTGATCAGCCTTTGTTTGCATTATCCACACACGATACATCTGTAAATCGGTTTAGCACTTTATAAGTGGCCTCATCTGTGTAATTATGCAGACGTTTTAGGCCCTCGTTAAACTCACCTGAAGAGTGTCAACTGCTGCGCTTTCAGCATGGCTCTGTTTGTGATCCCGGATTATCTGTTTGTCCGGCCACTGGCAGTGTGTGCGAGTGCTGGCTGGATTTATTTTGGTCAGACGGACGCAGAGAGTACACTGTACACTGTGGGTGTATCTCATGTGGTTCTGAAAAACCTTTAGACAGGAAATTTCATGACCCATGAAAAAAAATTATTATGATGTACACCATTATGTAAAACATGTTTTAAACCTGGGATCAATGTGAGTGTTACACCTCTTTCCAATTTTAAACATATTTTCAAACATCATGAATGATTTGTCATTTAGTGTTTGAAGGGTTGGCACTTTTAACAATCTGCGCTAAATGTTCTTTTTCATAAAAAGGTAAAATCATCTGATATTTTGGGACTCATTGACTTTATATTACGCGACAACCTTCCGTTCTCTCTCTTAACCCATTTGTGCCCACATTTTTCTGAATGGTTTCATGCATATAGTCATGTTAATAGTGTCCTATGTGAACATGTTCTACATTTATTTTCCCCAGGTTTTAGTTTTTTTTCTTGAAAATCGTATTTGAATGTGTGGCAAGGCAACTATAGTTGTATGCACCCCTTCAATGTCAAATTTGACTAGGAGAACATTTGGCATCTAACTCAAAATAACAGTTTTCAACAGATCAATCTTTATTCATAAACAAATTAGTATAAAAGTCGAAGAACATTCGATGCAAACTCAAAAAAGCTGCATCTATCTTATAATCTGTTGAATATGAAAATACAACAAACAACAAATACATTTGTCTTAAAGTGGTGGAACAAGAGCAGAACAAAGTGCAGCCATTGAGTTGCCCTAACAGGGCATTGTGTATCAAAAAGTTAAATGAAAATAAATTGATATAATGATGAAAAAATTACATCTATATAACAAAAATAAATAAATAAATAGTCCCATAATATTCAATGGCTAACTATAGTAGGTGATTTCATATAATAATATAAATGTAAACTCATTACTTGTCTGAATTTCCACATTATAATGAAATCGTAAGCTACTAGTCATAAAAACAATAAGGGCCCTTACAAGACATAATATCATAAAATATTATATTTTTCCGAATTAAGGTCTACTGTACAGTAGAGATGTCAGTTAAAGGTTTAAGTTATGTTTTAAGTGGGATATTATGAAAGCAAAAAGCACTAAAGACCAAAAACCTTGATTTATTAACCTGTTAACACAGTATACCCCATTTCCCCATTATATGTTCTTACAAGGCATTTGCCCACCGCAACTATAGTTGCTACTTGGACTTTTTGACTAAGTGTACAAAAAACTATAGATCTGTTTTAAGAATTGTTTTGTTTGGATGATTCTAGAGACCTTCACGATTATGTAGATATATATATGTCAACAAAAATGCTTATTAGTAACATGAAAATAACCTTTGTTTGGGAGGGTTTGCCTTTGTTATGCTTCCTGGAAGTAGGGGGAGGAAGTTGGCAGTCTCATGAGACAGGAAGGAAGTTAATACCTTATTTTTCCTCTTGAAATCCTTTATTTGGTTGTTTTCTTGCATGTCATTGAGATTAAAAACATGGATACTATCTAGAAAAATACTGACAAAAGGAAAATGACAACTATACACTGCGGCTACTATAGTTGCCGGTGGGCTTAAATGGGTTAAATCCAACATGGCAGTTCATCGCCTGGCCACTAGAGACAGGCTCCAAAGGCAGTCAATCCCATAGACCCACATGTTAAAATGCCCAAGTTTACAGCAGAAAAAAATGTTTACTGCCTGGTGGTTTTGGTCTATATAGCTAATTTTGCCCTTCATGGCAATTGTGAGGGGGGTACATTTTGTTTTATAACTCATCCGTTTAAATTATATTAAGCCTTAAAGTTCTTGACGATGTTTACAGTAAAACATTGTGATGATATCGTCGTTTGGGGGGGGGGTAATTTTGGTAAATAGGTAGATAATATACTATATCTCTTTACATAAATACTATTTTCTACTTAAAAACTATCATTTCGTTATTTTTACTAACCCAAATAATGACTCATCCGCTAGGTTGCATGTGAGGGGGGAAAAATAGCTTAAGAGTTGAGCTCTTTATATTTTAATATATCTCTTTACATAAATACTATTTTCTACTTTTAAAAATTAATTTCGTTATTTTACTAACACAGTGTTTAGTTTGTGAAGCTGTTCCACGTGAATATTACCACAGGAGTGAAGCACAAAGCTTTGTTTAGCCTAGAAAGGAAATAATGGTCAGAGAGCTCTTTTTCATTCTGCCTTGCGATCTGGATCTGGTCAATCGATTTTCCGTGAATTTTAACAATAGGCCTAGTCCATTTTATCCCAATGGACATGGACATCTCGTTTCTTTTCCCAAATCTTCACTCGCGTCGCACCCATGTTCTTCCTTTCGTTTGCTTATAATTAAGTCTATTATAACTATTCACATCCTTTACTGTGGGAAAGTATAAAAACACTGTAAGACGAAAACCTTTTTACTTCAAATTTTATTTAATATCGTTTGTTCTTGTTATTAAACTTAGTAATGCGCGTCAAGTTTGGTTTATTTGAAAAGCGCATTTCACACACGCCGGTGATTTTAGTTTTGTTTTCTCTGGCAGTGAATAATCAAACATTGCCTAAATGTCTTGACCCCGTGGAAGATAAAATCCGCTCTTCAGACCTTTTACAAACAGTGTTGCCTTGCAACATCAGGAGAAAACATGAAGATGAAGATATTCGAGAAGGTCTATCCAGCTTGTGTCCCACATTCCTCTCAAAGCGCAGAGTGTAAATGATGCATCTTTGCGGGGAAATAGTATGAATCAAATATTTTTCTAACTAATATTTAATTTTCTTATATTCTTGAGTTAACCATTATTTACTGAAAATCGTTTAAATGTTGAATAGGCTGTGTTGTTTCACTGACGGAAGTGCTAAAATAAACAGGCATGCTTATGGATGTTTCAGCCTCAAATGATTTCCAAATGTAGGCTATATATATATATCTGGCATAGATTACAGTATTTAAAATAGCATATATGCATTAGTTACATTCTCAATTTAATTTACAGAACAATCCCTGCTAAGTTTTTAGTTTAACTAATACTATAGAAGCGGATTAGTGTGTGTCGCACTCGCAATGGGGGCGTGGCATCACGATGGACGATGATATCGGCACAACCCTACTGAACGCTACTCCAGAGAGGAATCCTTTTATTTTTTATATTTATAAATGTGTGTGTGCTGCTGCGCATCCCTGTGTGTGTAATAATCAGAGTGTATGTGCGTTGTGCACCGCCTATAGGCTCATATTGCTACACACCCTTTAAATAACACAAAAAATACTGCGCTATTGACTTTAGAGCAGGTTTTTGTTGGTCAATGGCGCAGTCGTTTTCAGTTCCTCAAAATATCAACGCGCCAACAATGCTCCTGAACACACCTGGTTTTCAGACCAGATGCCCATGGGCGTACAGATGGGCACGAGTGCATTTGCTATTTAAACAACATGGCCCTGGACGTGAAAATGATAACTGCGTCGGGCTGAAACTAGCAAAAACACTTTATTTAAATATTTTTAGTAGTGTAAATTTAGCTAGCTAAAACTAGCTAAGTCAGCAAATGCTAATTGGTAACACAATGCTTTGCTAATAATAGCATAGCAATTAAACACTAGTAAACTTAACATTAATCAACATTATAAAACACATAATATCATTTTTGCATTTACTCTACCTTTCAAGTGCCATGGCAATATATGCTGGGAAATAGCCCAGTTTCAGGTAAATTTAAGTTTGTCTAAATTAAAAGAGTCAATTAAATAATTCAGATGACTTAAAATGTGTCAGTTTCATGAACTCAAAAGAAAAAGAAAGTTCAAACAAAATTTTTAATTTGAGTTTGCCCTACTCAAACCAATTAATTATTGTACAGTGCACGTCCATTGTTTTATACAGTCAGCGCTTTATACACAAGACTCCTCCATGATTTTATTTTGTGTTTTATGCCTTTATTTTCAGCATGAGTTTGCATGTTGCACAAAAGTTTAAAAAAAAATATTTAAAAGGAGTGAAGCATTTGTTTTTTTTAAATTTTTTATTAAGAAATAATAAAAGATGATGCCAAATTATTTGTTTTCTTTTCAAGATTTTAATTTCTTCAATGGGGCTTTTTTTCTTCACTATGATGTCAGGAAAAAAATGACATGAATTTTAGTAAAAAAAAAAAAAGTACCATGCTAATCAAACAAAAGTGTGTTGAGAAGTCATTGTATGCATGATTTGCTTTTTATTGTTTTTCTGAATAAATGGATGGATTCTGTGGACATTGGCCCATATGCTTTGAGATGCAACACATTTCTCGTGCTCTCTAAAGCGGCACAAACGCTAACTTTGTCCTCCAATGCCGACACAATCACGGCATGATGCCTGAGCCACTGGCAGTTAAGCTTTAGAGGTATGCAGTCGGGTACCATCTGATGCAGAAATGCATAATAAATTGAATTATGGTTTTTAGATAAACATTTTATTTATTCATGATGTGGGGAATGGACTCGCGCTTTTGATTTAGCATTTGAAAGGTCCTCTAAGAAGTCCTGGTCTATCAGCTGGATTAGAGAATAGGGAAGTTGACAGAAGCTCATTGGAGAGAAAAAGGAGAGAGAAATAGAGTTCATTAGTTAAAATAATGCAGGCAGACTGGTCTATATCCGTGATGTCAGCCTAGCTAAACGGTGCAGAAGTTCAAGGCTCTGTACCAAACTAAAGACTTTAAACACTGTGGCTCTGCTGTGCTTTTAAGGTTTGCTTTGTTTGTTTGCATGGGCCGGGATCATCTGTTTGTCTAAGCAATGGCGGGTGGGCCAGTGTTCATGAAACCTAAACTCTGGAACATCTTATACTGACACCTATCTGACTGTCTTGACACACTTTTTTGATTGGGAATGGAAATATAGACAGACTATGCAGGAGAGAATGTTGTATGTTGTTCAGACAGATGCAGTTATTGCACTGCAAGCACTCTGTGTGTGTGTGTGTGTGTGTGTTTAATGGACTCTTGTTACTGATGTTCCAGGCACAGAAAGCGCTCCAACAGTAGCTCTTCCAGAGGGTCCGGTCACAAGAGGCGGAGCCGAAGCACAGACAGGGGGCGGAACCATAGGTCCCACAGATCTCAATCCCGCAGCCGAAATAAGAGGTAAGGCACACTGATTAATATAATGAGTTATGTTAAAGCTGTCCGTTTGTCTGGCTATCACCAGACCAAGCTCAGCTTAAGGTTGAACATTGGTCTGGGGAGTCTGCTCTGTATTTTCTACTGCACAAGAGGCGTGATCAACGAGCATAATCCAAATGGCTCTGTATGCAGTTGGATAGTCCTTCAACCAATCAAACCATAAGAGGCGTGATCAACGGGCATCGATCCATCGTTTCTCTAGCCATCATCTAGTTAAACCCTCCAATAGCGCGCCAGGTCGATAAGCTAGTCTGTGATTGGTTCTCGCAAAAGTGTAACAGAAGCAGTAGAAATGAATGTACATGTTTCCAGACTGAGTTGCAGGGCGAAATCAAATCGCCAGCAGATCAGGCTGGGTTTACCCAGTCTAGCAGTCTGTAACTTTTGTTAGAAATGATCCAAAATCACATTTTTGAGCAAGTACACATAACCAGCCACTGTTCAAAACGATCTCCTTACCTTAGCCCGATTCACAACGGTAAGCTTGTAATAATGTGTTATAATCTGAGTAGGGATGCACCGGTTGACCGGCCAAAAACCGGAACCGGATTTCTTTGTATTTTTCTGCCGATTTATCTGGAAGTGCGCCCGCGTGCACATACGCCTATATTGCAATCATTTGCGAACATGTCACTTGTGTGTTACAAACGGAAACTGGAGAACTGAGGGAAGAGACGAGATGCTGAAGGGAATGAAGAGCCGCTTTCCTGCGCGAGCTGAAGTTGCGCGAGCTGAAGTTGCGCGAGCTTACCTCTCTGCGCCTGCACAAGCAGATAGTGAGCGTTTGTTCAGCTCAGCTTCTCACGTGTTGGATCAGATGAGAACGAAACAGACTAACTTGTGAAAAAGCAGAAATACTTATTTTTGTAGCCTAAAGAAGAACATGCATGCACTTTAGAAATAAAATACTATCAGTTCTGTAGCCTATAGGATGATCATTTTTATTTGGTTACACTTTAGAATAATGGTCATTAGTTAACATCAGTTAACTACATTAGTTATCATTTAACTAATAATGAACTGCACTTATAAAGTGTTTATTAATCTTTGTTAATGTTAATTTCAACATTTACTAATGAGAGATAACTGCATGATTAAAATCTTGTTAACGTTAGTTAATGCAGTGTGAACTAACATGAACAAACCATGAACAGCTGGATTTATATTAACTAACGTTAACAAAGATGAACAAATACAGTAACAAATGCACTGCTCATGGTTAGTTCATGATAGTTAATACATTAACTAATGTTAACTAATGACCATTATTCTAAAGTGTTACCTTTTATTTTACCTTAAAATTACATTGACTTAATTTGATTTAAAAAGCACCTGCTGTAGCATCTTAGTTTTTTTCGTTGCACTAAACATTATTTGATTTAACATTTTGGAACAATTAAATACTTTGGTTTTATTTAATTTCAATGGGAAAGACTTTTTTCCATATACTGAATTTAAAAACAAATGCTGATTTAAGTAACATCTTTGTTTGGATTGCAGAGTATGCAGTTGTTGCCTTTAATTTCATCTTTCAGCCTTTTAATTTCCAATTCAATTTCCCGTTAATTTCAGATTGCGGACTTGTTTTCATTAGCCAAAAGCCAATTTAGCCTGTTAAATACCAAATAAACATCTTGTTCATGTATACTTTCATTATTTTATTGTGTAAAAAAAATAAATCGGAAATTGGTATTGGAATCGGCCAGTTTTCTTGAAAAAAATCGGTATCGGAATCAGCCATGTAAAATCATGATCGGTGCATCACTAAATTTGAGTGGTACTGGTAGCTTTCCGTGGGAAATTCGAGCATGGCGCAGTTCGTCTTTGCGTCATTACATAAAGAAGGAGTCCGGCTAGTAGTAGTATCGCATGTAAGGATGCTGCAGGTAGCCTTTTCTCACAGCAGCTGGAATAATTAAACATCATTTTGATGGCGGATTGTAATCCAGAAACGACTAAACGACAATCATCAGTGACACCTGGAGATTCACCCATAGTCAAAAGCAAAAGATTAGACTGGACAGAAATTAAAATCTACATGTAAAGGCCCTTTCACACCGGACGCGGAACGAAAAAGCGAAGCAGAAAAACGAATATTTCATGTGCGAATAGTTCGCGTCAAAACCATTCACATCAGCCACGACGAGAGTTTGCGACGTCTGTGACGTTTCAGAGCTCCAACATCCCAAAACATTTGCGGCGACAGCTGAGAAAACACGGACACTTCATCATCCAGTGAAGATGAGCTTTTCATTTTATTTAAAAGACAGAGAAGAAGGTTTTGGGTGCACCCAGTCTTAAAGAACAGAGAGTCTGAAGGGGAGTATGCTAATCTTCTACAGGAGCTAAAACTTTATCATGGCCGGTTCCGCACTTACTTCAAATGTCCGTGGGACAATTTGTGGAGCTCGAGAGAGACAGTAGCACCGCATCTCTGACGAGACAAACACACACTTCAGGAACCAATCGATCCGGAGCAGCTGTTTCCAGTTGTGTTATCAGTTGAGTCACAATGTAAACATTTAAGTGCCACAGTCGTACTGATGGAAAAACATTCACTTTCTATAGTCGCGGACACAATTAGGTTAGAAAAAACTCAAAAGGTTTTAACTCAAAAGGTTATGTTATCGTTGTCTGTAGCCTACAGTGGGCAAACACATCTGCATTTGTACACCTGTACAGCTGTAATCTCATGAGAAATGCGATACCTGCCAAGGTTAGTGTTGATTGAATAGCTAATGACATCAACTGGACATTTCGTCACCTTTGTTTCCTTGTATGTGATTGGTTTAAGCCTTTTCTGTCGCTGCGAGTGTTTAAAAAAAAATCGACATCGAAACGGAAAAAATACACATTGTTTTTTCGCCACAGCACATTCGCGTTCGGTGTGGAAGCACTCATTACACAAACACCTGATCAAAAAATAAAACCATCGCGCGAATTACTCGCGCGTCAAAATCGCGTCCAGTGTGAAAGGACCTTAACGATAATACACACTAAATACACACAGTCACGCAATGCTGATGTTATTAACATTAACAATTTGAGAGCAAAGTATAACTATAACAATAATTTGCACGGTTTTACTAAGCGATCGTTAGATTTAATCACCACTAGTAGCGTGATTTATTGTAATGCTTTTTTTCTTAGTTGGTCAGAACAACAGTGGCAAGTAACTGTGCAGACATGTTACTTGTTCTGATGACATTTTCCGGTGCAACTTATTTTGGTCGTACTTGACGATGCACAACCCAAGTAAAGATGATAACTCTGTAAATAACTGCAATTGCAGGTTTCAAACAGAGATGGCGACAAAGAGGCAAAACGTACGGACTGCTGCTTTAATAGTTGCTCCTTAATGCTGGTGGAATTAAAGGTAGGGTAGGTAACACTTTTGTTATACTGGTTGAAACTCTTCACATCCTGATAGCAATCAATAATAGGGGTGTAAGAAAATATCGATGCACGTGAATATCGCGATATTATGTTTGGCGAGACTTTATCGATTCTCAAAAACACTGTATCGATATTTATATATTTATTTGTTTACATCCAAGATTCGTGGCTTTGTGTTCGGTTTAAACCACAGACTGTATAAAATCCAACCGCTAGAGGTCAGTGTTAACTCAGAACGTAACTGACGCGGAGCCGGAGAAGCGCAAGGTGAAGGTTCGTGCATCGCTAGTGTTAGCATTAGCAAACCCAGCTCACAAGACGATAGAATTATTCCGCTCCTGCGGTATACAGAGATGAACTGTGGACTCATTATGGCTACAGCCACTAAGGAAATCGTAATTTTGTTTGCAAAATAAGCCAAGTTAAAATCCAATACTCGGGAAACGCATTGAATCTGAGAGCTCGCTTAACATCCCGACGGCATCCGAGCTGCTGAGAAGCGTTTCGATAGAATATGTTCAGCACATTTTCCTCTCAGTAACAAAATAAACACAACAAAATTGACATCGCTGGCAGCAGAACGAAAGCATCTGATCATAGCGATGTGGATATGGATGCACCAGCTCTGCAGTTTAAAGCAAACAGCTTTACAGTATTAAATATATAAACAGTCATTGAGTCATGGAATGGACTATGCGCTTTCTGTTGTAAATAGTTTAGAAATTAAAAACCGCTATACTGTGAACCTTTAAAACATAAAGAATTCTGCACTTTACTATTTCCCTTTACTTAGATTGCACAAAATTGTGATTAGTGATATAAATACTGTATTAATTAAATAAAATAGTTACTTGTCAGGTTTTATGCATATGGTTGTTCTTTATTCTTTTAAATTAGATCTTTCTAAAAAAATATATAAACAATATATCGTATCGTAACCCCTGTATCGTGATACACATTGTATCGCCAGATTCTTGGCAATACACAGCCCTAATCAATAATAGAAGTGATCTAAGTATTATGTAAACGTGTAAATATATATATTTTGTGACCAAGTAGCCGATGTTGCCTGCACACTGAAAAAATGCAATCAGAAAAATGGCTTTGGAGACGCTCTGAAGGGAGGCTGCTTTCAAAGCTAACTTGCTATTGCTAGCCTCTGCGAAATTGCTTACTCTACCTATAATGTAAAAATACTTTACTATTTTAAACAGTTTTGAGCAGGCAACTTCTGACCATTATATAATGCAAAGGAAAAAACAGTCGGCGGGCCCGGCGCATGGTCCAAAAGGGTTGTACCAAGTCTCTTAATGAGTCATGGGGGTGTTTTAGGCATAACGTGCAATAAACATAATTTTCACTCGCACCATGCTGGAATTTGCAAGTGGAAAGATTGAACGCTTCTCCAGAGAGGAATAATTTTATTTCTTAATATTTAAACATTTGTGCGTCCCTGTGTGTGTAATAAGCAGAGTGTGCGCACGTTGTGCACCCGCCTATAGGCTCATATTATATCTACTGCGCTATTGACTTTAGAGCAGGTTTTTGTTGGTCAATGGCGCAGTCGTTTTCAGTTCCTCAAAATATCAACGCGCCTGAACTAGGGTTGGGTACCATTCACATTTTAACCGGTACCGGTACCTGAAATTCGGTACCGGTACCCAACCCTAGTTTTAGGATGTTTACATAAATAACTGTATAGAACCTGTAAGTCATTTATAAAAGTGTTATTGATATTATTCCAGAGCTGCCCTGGTCGCAGTCTGCCATCTGCTGTCTGCCGTGATGTTTGATTACTGTAATATTTACTAGTAAATAGTAGGCTACTAGCTACTTAATGTAATTCATAAAAACTAAGTTTTTCTTCTTAATTTCATTTCTATGAAAAGATTTCCTACAAATTATGTGTTATGTATTTTCTGGTAATCAAATGAAGACATAAAACATTCATTTAATTTATCTTTTAATTTAATTAAACTTTTTTTTGTCAAACAAAGTGCTGCACAACTGAGCTTTATATGGTTAAAATTAAAACATGAAGAAAAAATGTAATTTTTTTTTTTTTTAAACGTAAAAAAAATTAAGTTTTGATCATTTATTATTATTACATTAGTGTAAGTATTATTATTACATTGAGAATTATTTAAATTCTACTGTACAACAGTAATTTATTTGTCAAGTTAGCCGAACCTTTATTTTGACGGGTTGCCGTGAATTTGGGTTTCTGTGTGTTTATGATATGACGGTCGTTTTTCTCAAATGAAACGGTAAAATGCTCATGAAGTGACTCAGTGGCTCTGGAGATGACGTTCGTGCGTTCATGTCCTCATATGAGAGGCAGAGATGGAAACATGCGACCGTCACGGCGATTCTGAGTGTGTGTGTGTGTGTGTGTGTGTGTGTGTGTGAGTGAGGTAAACCCATAGTAGACTGTAAAGTGCACGTCTATGGCATTCATTCGCTCAGAGACACACATGATTCATATTTAAATGGTCTTTTCACGGTTTAATATTTACAGACACTAGTCTATATCACAATATGCATTCTCAGGTACCGAAATCTGATTTACACATTGATTTAATGTGAATCGGTACTCGGTAGTACCGACGTAATTCGGTCGGTGCCCTTAAAAGTACAGAGTTCGGTACCCAACCCTAGCCTGAACACACCTGTTTTTCAGACCAGACGCCCATGGGCGCACAGATGGGCACGAGTGCATTTGCTATTTAAACAACGTGGCGCTGGATGTAAAAATGAGAACTGCGTCGAGCTGAAACTAGCAAAAAACACTTGCGTCATATCTGACGTTGCATTGCGCCGGGTGTATGATAGAAGAGTGTTGTCAATATGTCAAAGAGACGCTGTTTTTTTTTCCACCACGTTTCCAAAACTCATTTGTTTGACCCTCCTAAGGCAGACGAACTTAGAGTGGTTCAAATTAATTTTAAACACTGTTCCTGAACATTCATGCGCTGCACATTTGATGGAGAACAGCTTCCAGAAACTAAGAGAGTACAATGCAGGCTATGCACAGAATCTTCTCCTGAAATGGAGCAGTTCCCACTTTGTCGAGACAATCTGTTGTTTGTGGATCACAACTTGTAAGTATGTCTTATTATTTATAGCTGTGTTTTCTATCAACAGTTCCAATTATACATTTTATGTTTTTGGTACGATGTAAACAAATGGCAAAGCTTTGCCTCCGCTAGCCAACATTAGTGTTGATGTAGTGTTTACTGTAGCTTTTGTAAGAGTGTTCATCGCCCCTTAGGAAAAAATAATCCATGGTTTTGTGATCGATTACTGTTTGTACTACCTTAGTTTTCTGACAAATATCATGATTAAATGGTGGATAACATTGTATTTAATTTGTATAAGAAAAAAAAAACCCATACCACTCTGAAATGTCCATGCATGAAATCCGTTCTGGACGATCCTCTTGTTTATTAACATTGTCAGGGTCTGAATTGGGCTCAAATTGGTTTGAATTTGACGCCATCAGAACTTGCTGTTTTGGAGGGGCGGGACGCCAATCATAACACACTGACCAGCTAACCAATCACAGCACATTTCGTATTTCGGAAGGAGGGGCTTCATCGAAACAGGAACTATACGGCACTTTCAAACCAGACTTGGGAGACAGGAGCTGTAATAATGTAAAATATGTGAAAAATAATGTGTTTTTTGAACGATCAAGCATGAAAACATATTCAAGTAAATCCCAAAATAAAATAAAGACTTTGTAAAAGGGGCGTAATAGGACTTTAAACCTCTGCATGCAGCTCTTTCTGCACTGTTTGTGCTGGGCCCATGAATCATGCTGCATTCATTTTTATGATTTTCAACTGGTGGACGAACAAAAATGTAAATGTCTTCCAGGAATATCATCATTTTTTCATAAATGTAAAATTTTCTTTAAAAACCAAATGCAACTTTTTCATTTGCTAAAATCTATCTATCATCATCATCATGAGCAGCAGCAGTGATTTTCCGCCCCCCCTCCTCCTCATTTGGACTCAAATGGTAACATGTGCTTGGCTAATTAGCGTATGACAGGTTGCCATTAAAGACCTGCTGTTCGCAGAGCCACTCACTCTCACAGCTGCTTGTACTGTGCACATAGATACTCACACTCATTACAGGGGTTATTAGTGTAGATTATTATTGTTTTTGTCTGTATTAATTAAGTACTGGCACAAGCACCCTTGGGTCAGTCCACGTTTGCCTGCCCTTGTGCCTGTTTGGAGCTTGGAAGAAAAAGAATTGATATATTTATACCGTTTATTTCAATTTTTGATTTAAAATAAACACTCATGCACATCGACACTCACAGGAATAAGAACTGTAGGCTTTTTGTTGCTATTTCATTAACATTGCAAATGTGTGTAAATGAAGGAGTGTTTTGTTAAACGCTTTAGAAGTGTAAAGATGGCTTTCATAATACATACAGGCTAAAGCCTTTGTTTACTTGTGTTTGGCTGTAAGAGATGCTGGAATCATTTAAATAAGTCTGGAAATTATTCATTCATATCTTAATTAGACTGGCAGGGCTTATAGCATCTTGTCCACATGCACTGTGTTAGTTGCAGTTTCCTTTTAATCCAGTATTTTATGTTAACTCTTACACTGTGGGAATGAGATTATCTGACATGAAATTGTGAACTATTGAAAATGGTAGCATTTAATGTTTAAACATCTGGGCTGATAAGGAGAAGTTCTTCGCTATGACCTTGACTTCCTCCTGGAGGATTGTCCCTGTAATAAATGTAGCGTAAGCTGACTTGGATGAATGCATTTGCTAAATGAAAAAAGAAACGTTTTTTGAAGTTTAGGTGATGAAGAAACGCGAAAGCTTTTTCACAGCGTTTGGCATCCGAGTCTGTATGATGTCAGAGTTTGGTTTGTTTAGTTTGTGTGAAAGCTGTTTTCTGAACTTACAGTGGAAACCAAGCAGTTGAGCCAGTGTCATAACAGCCTAAAATGCAATAGATTTATTAGTGTGTCAGGTTTCTTTTTAATGCAAGCTATGTGACCATGCGGTTCACTGTTAACTACTGAGGTCATGTTTGGCATGATGCAGTTTGAGTTCTCGATTCTGCAAAGGAACAAGAACATGGGAAATATTTGAAAGATTCAGCACATGATTGCACTGAGTTTTGAAAATCAAATACAAAAGGGTATATGTTACACATTGGATGGATACTACAGGCATTGTGAATTAGTCGATTTAGTTCTAGGTAATGTAAGTGTATTTTCTTATGTGACAACATTTCCATTCAGCATCCATAAAGCAGGGCTCGACATTAAGCCTGTTCACATGCTTATTAGTAAATCTGTCATTCACTTGTCCGAGTAAAACATTTGCTTGTCTGGATTTTTTTGTAAATATAATCTATTCTGAAGCAATATTCTCACCAGTGTTCAATCAGCTTTGACATATTTAAATATGCATATTTGTGATATTTTTACCTTTTTATAAAGGGCATTTTTCCATAATCTTATGAAATATAGGCTGTGCTTCAGCTTTCCTTTTATATTCTTTAAATTTGATCTATAAATTAAATTAGAATTAGACACTATAGGCTGTTACCAATCAAATTAAATCATTTACACTGAAAAATTACAACTGCATTAAATAATGTTATGACATTATTTTAAATATTTTTGAATATACAAATAAGAAATGTTGTTAAGATGAAACTAAAGCACCAGTAGGTGGCACTGTGACCGTCTGAATGAGCGAGTCATTGAGGCGATTCAGTGAAACGGCTGAATCATTCAAGAATTTGGCGGTCGTTTACGAATAGGTCATTGAATCTTTGATTCAGCCGTTTCACTGAATCGACTCAATGACTCGCTCATTCAGACGGTCACAGCGCCACCTATTGGTGGTTTAGTTTCATCTTTCCAACATTTCTTATTTGTAGCGCTGAATCATTCACTAACACACACTGATGCTGTGAGATGTTACGGTTCTGCTGTGATCTTTGTTGGGAACTATTTTCGCTGCTGAAATAGAACAAAAACAGTCCATATTGCGTCTAAAATGTAAGTAGGGTTGGGAACCGAGAACCGGTTCTTATGCAGAACCGAAACTGATTTTTGAAAAATACCAGAACCGCGCGAAATTCCTAAGTTTCGGTTCCGAAAACGGTTCTGGTGCAATGTGTGTGCGAAGCGCTGGAAGCGAATCCTTTCATAGCGAGTGACAGCCAGTGTTGCCAAGTCCGTGATTTTCCCGCTTTCCCGTTTTCCACTGTTGCCGCGGGCTGTGTTTCATGTCCGCGGGTTGAAACGATTGTGCAATTGTGCGGGTTTTGTTGTGAAAACCTGGCAACCCTGGCTCACCTCATCATGAATATTAATTACGTTGCCTGCCGCTTCCAGGAGTGCAACGCAGTTCAGCACTGAAAGCCCTCGCGCTACACATTTACGGTTTTGCGTCAGATATTTTCTCGTTGACCACCAGCATGGCGAAGAGAAAGTCACAAGTATGGATTCATTTCCAAAGAATGAATGATAATGAAGCAAAATGTAACACGTGAAAAGTTAATAACATGCAAAGGAGGCTGCACTAGCAATTTGACAAAACATTTGCTACAGCACAGAGTGCCACAGGGCTTACCAGATTTATAGTGAAAGGCCTATATATATATATATTTGTCAACCGTTGAGTCACCATGGTTTAGGTAAGCGTTTAGGCACAATTACCTTTGTAATGCTGAATTACAATTTATTATTTACAAGTTCACTGAATAACTGAATTACTATTAAATTAATATATAACTAATTAATAAATATAACTAATAAATATAATTTATAACTTGGTTTTATTCAGAGACAGAGAGATAAAATGTAATAAGACAATTTCAGAGGTGTTCATTTGAAAAAAAATGTGTTTGAATGGCTTAATTAATACTGTAATATATGTACAGTACAGGACTTTTTTGACATTGCCAACCTGTAAATAAATTTTAGAGCAAGTAATAAACACAAAATGGATTGTTTGAGTTGCGTATTGTGCCTTTTTCCTTTACCACTATTTGTTTAATAATTTTAATGGAACCGGAATCGGAACCGGAATCGTTAGGCGGAACCGGAACCGGAAAATTTCTCACGATTCCCAACCCTAAATGTAAGTGACTTAATGTTAATGAATTGTTTATGGAACTGGCGTAAATCATTTTCAGTCGTGATGGTATTCAGGAAAAAACTCTTGTTTGTGTGACGTTGCTTAACTGTATCATATGTTATAAATATAAAAACTCCACAATTTTAACCGTGTATGTTAACCGAGTTTCTGTGTGTGAGCGGCGCTCATTTGTTTTTGATTTTCTCCTCGAGAGGCGGCGCGAGCCTCAACAGCTCAACCTTGTCAGATCGTTTTATATTATCCACTATCGATCTCCACTTACACTGAATGCAGAATCATTATTGCACTTTGGTGATTCCCTAGTTATTTTTAGTTTTGATGTTTTACTCAGGATACTTGTCCGTCGGGCAAGTCAAATTCTCTTTCACTTGCCCCGTCAAAAAATCCATTTGTCCCGGACAAGCGTTAATGTTGAGCCCTGCTTAAAGGGATAGTTTATCACTTACTAACCCTCATTTTGTAGGAGATTCTTTCTTCTGTTGGACATACAAAAGAAGATATTTTGAAAAATATGGGTAACCCAACAGGCCCAGGGTCCCATTGACTTCCATAGTATGAAAAAAAAGAGTACTATGGAAGTCAATGTCAAAATATCTTCTTTTGTGTTCAACTTCATTCAAATTCATATAGATTTAGAACAAATTGAGTAAATTATGATGACAATTTTTATTTTTGGGTGAATTAATATGAAAGTTCACCCAAAAGTTTATATTGAGGGATGAAATATCTACAGGCTCAGTACATGAAAGTCTTAAAGGTCCCATGACATGAACATTTCACTATATGAGGTTTTTTAACATTAATATGAGTTCCCCTAGCCTGTCTATGGTCCCCCAGTGGCTAGATTTGGTGATAGGTGTAAACCGAGCCCTGGGTGTCCTGCCCTGCCTTTGGGGAAATGAAAGCTCAGACGGGCCGATCTGGAATCTTCCCTGTATGTCGTCATATGGGGAACAGTTGCCTCCCCTTCCTCTGCTTTGCCCACACAGAGAATTTGGAGAAATGGATTCAGTTTATTTTAGTCGCAATGTCAGCACAGGCTTTACAAACAGACTTTACCATATGGATTCGACAGCACCGCCACAAACAGTGAGTAACAGTGTTCATTAATGCCTGATCTGTGATCAGTGATTTCTGATGTTAATTATTCAAGTTCACTCAGACTTTCTTTCTAAATCGTTTAATACTGTTCATGCATCAGTGAATCAAGCCAGTGACTAAACGATCAACCTCGCAATCGTTTCTGTAAGTAGCATGAAACAAATCTGTTATTTAAAGTGTGTTAAACTACAGAGAGCGATCAGAGAACACACTCTTTATAATGTTCGTATCTGTCAATCACACGTCGCGAGTGTATCTGCACACTTGCCCAATCTGCCGTTATAATGAATGATGCTGTTATGCTGCACAACGAAGCTCTTACTGTATTCATATCGATGTCGTGTTTGCTGTTAGTTGTGGTGAAAGCGTTTTGTGAGAGAAAACATAACACGCTGCAATGACGAAATCACAGCATTCACACGATCAACAGACTGTCTGTGAACTCAACGCTCATCACTGCAGCCGTTCATGTGATGGGAATAGATCATAAAATAATCAACACTTTCACGATTCGTTCATCTCGACGGCTGTAATAGTAAAAAAAACATAGTAAAAGTATTCGAGAGGGGTTCCACATGTAATACGCATTTCGAATGCAAAGATGTCAGCCAATCACAGCAGTGGGCGTTTACACTGAGGTCTCAGAGCAGCCAATCACAGCAGTGGGCGTTTACACTGAGGTCTCAGAGCAGCCAATCACAGCAGTGGGCGTTTACACTGAATTCTCACAGCAGCCAATCACAGCAGTGGGCGTTTACACTGAGGTCTCAGAGCAGCCAATCACAGCAGTGGGCGTTTACACTGAGGTCTCACAGCAGCCAATCACAGCAGTGGGCGTTTACACTGAGGTCTCACAGCAGCCAATCACAGCAGAGGGCGTTTACACTGAGGTCTCACAGCAGCCAATCACAGCAGTGGGCGTTTACACTAAGGTCTCACAGCAGACACGCCCCTTCAAACATTCAAGCATTCAAGCCAGAGGGCTAAAATCAGGATAGAAATGTTATTTCTAAATTATGACATTTTATGATGTAAATATCATACTAGCAATCATACTAGAAACATTATATAAAATAAAAAAAAGTCCACATCATGGGACCTTTAAAACAAATGCATCTAATGTGCACTCTACTTTAAGTTACATTGTTTGCTACGTACTTAACTGACTCTTTAAATGACATTGGGCCAGATTTACTAACAGTTTTGTGCCAGATCAAACCCTCTTTTGGCGTTAAACTACTGTCAGGATCTACTAAAGACACGCAGTGAAAACTTAGCGCTGAAAAGGCATGGACAGGGTTATTTTTGCGGCTGATCTTATTGACCTCGTATGCCTTTGTAGGAGTTTCCTTTTCAGACGCAAAATGTATGGAAGGAGAGTATTTAAATGAATCACGCGAGGTGATTTACAAAGGTTTGTTCTCGTCAATTTACTGGTGTTTGCGCCATTATTTACCGGCCAAAAAAGCACATCTTAAACATACGCTAACTGTAGATTGTGTTGGTCATTATGGAAATGATCGGCTGTGTCGTCAGTAGATCACGCGCTGAACTTTACACTCCCATCAGCGCTTTTATGGGATTGCGCTCTCACGCTAATTTGCCCTGTTTAGCAAATCTGGCCCTAAATTGGAAGATCACAGGTTGTGGAGAATAAAGTCAGCATTTTTACAACCCTAATGAAATCACAATAGCAGGTTTTGAATGAATGACTAGCTGTATTACAAGCGACTTAAATAGGTTAAATGAAAGCCCTCTCGTTAGTAAGCCTGTTCATATTAGTTTCCACTGTATTATTTACTTTGAGCCATGTTATTGCTTTCATCGGTTCACCCTCATCGGTGAAAAGTGATGGAACGTGCCTAAAGCGCGCGATGGGCTAGACAGAGTGAAACGGGTTACCTGGGTCGGGCTTGCTATCTGTCACTGTCGCGTTAAAAAGGTTTGGGTCTAATAATGGCGTTTGGGATGAGGCAGACTGATAAATCAGGTGTGAATTGAGTGGACAGTTCTCTTTGATTGATACACTGACAGGATATGAGCAAGTGCCATACCAGATAGAGAATATGAGAACGGGAAAGAGAAGAAGAAAAGAATAGAGCCTACAGAAAAAAAGATCCAAGGAGTGGAGGATATTATTCAGAGAATGAGAACAATAACAGCGGCATGGAAATATTGCAGAGGAAAGAAGATTAGGGCAGTTCAGTTGGGCATATTACACTCCTTGGCCCCCATAAATAAATAAAAAAATAAACAAGTAATGCAAGAGAAATACGTAAAGTTAGTGTGGATTCTGGTGCGCTCTGCTCTTTTCCAGAGTAGTCAGAAAATAAGACTGGGTACCCATAGAGACATGTAAAACAGACGCGAGGAGCTGATAAACCATTAGACGTTAATATCTATTCCCTTTGATCAAGCTCGGCAGCTCAGTCAGTCATGGGAACTACTGGAACAAAATATTGTTGAATGCGTTCCTCTTGCATTATACAATGGGCTGGGAACTGTAATTGACGTGCATGGGGAATTCACTAAACAGTTGCGCTGCTTCTGCGCATGGGACGTCTGCTCAAATACTTGCATCTTGTTCACTAATCACACCTGATCCGGTTTAGTGGGCGCAGAGCAGAAATTGTGCAGTGTCTTAAATACCGAAATACATAAATATTCAACTATATTACTGATCAGCTCATTTCAATGATCATAAAGTCATAATTAAGAGATACAATTTTTAAAATTATGATTTTAAATGTCCTCATTATTAGATAAAAAGTCAAAATATGACATGCTAAGTCATAATTATTAGGGCTGTCAAAAGATGAATCGCGATTAATCGCATCCAAAATAAAAGTTTGTGTTTACATAATATATGTGTGTGTGTACTCTGTTAATTATTATTTATAAATACACACACAAACATGTATATGTTTAAGAAAAAAAAATATTTTTATGTATAAAACATTTATATATATTATAGATTATATAAATGTATATACAGTATATACATGCAAATATTTCTTAAATATATACATGAATGTGTGTGTATTTATATATAAATAATAATTAACAAAGTACACACACACATATATTATGTAAACTCAAACTTTTATTTTGGATGCGATTAATCGCGATTCATCTTTTGACAGCCCTAATAATTACAAGATAAAATGTTGAAAATATGATTTTAAATGTCCTCATTATTAGATAACAAGTCAAAATATGACATGCTAAGTCATTGTGAGATGAACAGTTGAAATTAGGACTGTAAAAATTCTGAGATAAAAATAATTTTTTTTGATTTAAAGTCAAAATTATGACTTAACAATCTAAATTATGATTAAAAGTCCTAATTATGAGATAAAAAGATGAAATTAGATTTTAAAAAGTCTAAATTATGACGAAACACACTCTAAGACATTTAAGAGATGAAATCATGCTTATTTTTTAAATGCGTTTTTAAGTTTTTGATTCACACTTATAATAATAATATTTACATTATTGTTTTCATTTTGTGCAATATATTTTTTTTTACAGGCGTTTTTGCATTTTGAAATCAGTTTTTACAACAGAAATTAATCAATCAAAAATGTACTTTAGCTTTTCATCTAAAACTAAATTAATGTCCTATCATCACTGTAAAGCTGCTCTGAAGCATCTGTGTGTGAAGAGAGCTGGAGAAATAAAGGTCACTTGACTTAATATGTGCAATACAACTCAAACAAGTATGCCATTGAATATATTCAAAAATATATGTATTTTATCATGTTTGAGAATATGATTTATTTCTGAGAACATTTACTACTTAATAGGAGTCGCCTCTGTCGCCTTTGGCTTGGGGACACTAAATATTCAACTATATTACTGATCAGCTCATTTCAATGATCATAAAGTCATAATTAAGAGATAAAATGATGAAAATATGATTTTAAAAGTCCTAAAATATGAAAGTCAAAAAGTAAAAAAATTACACGCTAAGTCATTGTGAGATGAACAGTTGAAATTGGGACATTAAAATTTCTTAGAGATGGGTTTAGTCAAAATTATGACTTAAAAATTAAATCATGCTTGTTATTTTTTTTAAATGCGTTTTTAATTTTTTGATTCACACTTATAATAATAAAATTGACATTATTGTTTTCATTTTGTGCAATATATATATATTTTTAATCAATCAAAAACTGTAGCTTTTCATCTAAAACTAAATGAATGTCCCATCATCACTGTAAAGCTGCTCTGAAGCATCTGTGTGTGAAGAGAGCTGGAGAAATAAAGCTGACTTGACTTGACTAAATGAAGTCATAGACGTTCCTTTGTGCACAAACAAGCCTTATACTTATAAATTGTAATTTATAAAAAATTGCCCGGATGAAATGAAACCAGGTGGTAAATAAACAGTATAAAAATATATAAATTGTAGGTGCTTTTATATAATCTACCCTATAGATTTATCATGTAAATAATAGTGCTGTCAATGGATTAAAAAAAATTAACTAGTTTTTAATATTTTTATATTGTAATAATTTCACAGTTACTCTCCAAATTAATGTAGAAACAACTTAAAGACGGTATGTTTAAATATTTGTTTAATGACATATTTTTATGAATGAAGGCCAGTATCACTATTCATAACGCTTCGAAGCTTCATGAGGCCGTGTTTTGAAATCGTCATCACTATATAAGTCGTTATTTAGGGTTTTTTTGCGCACAAAAACTATTCTCGCCGATTCATAAAGTTATTGTAGAACCACTGTAGTGAGATGGACTTTGTAACGACGTCTTTAGTGCCTTTTAAGGGTCTTGAGAGTGAACCGTGCATTGTGCCAATGGAGGCCTTTCAGAGCCATCAGATTTACACTAAAATATCTTCATTTGTGTTCTGAAGATGAACGGAGGTCTTACGGGTGTCGAACGACATGAGGGGAAGTCATTAATGACAGAATTTTCATTTTTGGGTGAACTTACCCTTTAACAAAGATGAACTAATGCTGAACAGAGGTGTTATTCATGGTTAGTTCATGTTAACTAATACAACCTTATTGTAAAGTGTTACCAAAACCGCTCATACCAGCCTCCTACATGTTTGCTGTTGCCTCATCATAACGCAGTAGTGCAACGCGGCAGCTACACAATGTCATGTTGTAAATAAGACAACACCTGTATTGCAAACCCATCTATGTTGTGGTTGTCATTGCTGTTTTTGGCGTATGCCAACCAACTCAATGTCACTGCCATAGAAACCAATGAAGATATCTCGGGATTAGGGCTGGACGATTAACCGAGAACTAATCAAAACCTCTAACCGACGTAATTTTCCCATGTGGGTTATTTCGGTTTTCACGTGACTCCGCCCCGTCAGTCACATCAAGTGCAGTTTGCAGGCACACGAAAGATGCAGGAGCAGTTATCTGTGTTTATAGATGCTCAGAATTACTATGGTAATTGCATGTTTTACACAGTTTATACAGGTCAGTTAATCGCCGTTCTTATATGCACTGATACACACGATTTTAGACCATCAGATGTGTATTATGTTGAACTAATGCCTGATATATTGTGACAAACGAACACTCAGACAGAAGCTTGCACTTCACGTGAAGATTGCGCGCAGAGAGTAGCACAGAAACGCAGTGTCACCGTTCTCCTGTGACTAAAGTAAAATACTTTAGTAAAATACACTAAAGTAGATTAGAAACTCAACCGTTATAGGCATATATTTTAATACCTTTGAAGTACAAACCACAGCTTCATAATGAATAGAGACGGTATGAGTAATTCACACACAATCACTCTCTCATTAATGCATTCAGATAAATGTAATGTAGGTCTACTGTGCTAATGTATCTGTATCTGATGTACAACAAGCAGAAATCTGCCCCATAGACAATAACTGCTGAAAGTCAACCGTTTCCTTCAAGTACTTTAAAATCACAAAGAAATTCACTTTTTCATTTGAAAAAATATGCCACCTTTAATAGTAGAAAATATTTACAGTACAAACCTTATCAGTGAACTACGAGGGCAAAAAAAGAGCAAAATAATCGTTTATTAATCGTAATCGAGGTAAAATGTTCAATTAATCGATTGATTTTTGGTCAAATCTTTACAGCCCTAGCATGGATGCTGAATTCGGATCTGAACAGTTGCGATACACAATGTGGACAGTCAGTAATATTAGATCAGAATCCAATCGGATACACAAATAGTTAGATTTGGACTGACAGTATGAATGTAGCCTTACAGGACTGGGGTGGGTTAAATGTTTATCATTTTAACACATTGTTTTCCCCATAATAAATTGCAACATTTTGTAAAGATTGGACAAAATTTGTAGTAGAAGTAGCAAAAAAGGTGGGGAAAGAATTCAGTTTTTAGGCCTTATGGTTCAAAAGTAATTAGCCTAAATATCAGTGCATCTTTGACTTTTTTGGTGGCTCTAGAGCAGAGGTAGGACACATTGATCCTGGAGAGTTTAGGTCCAACCCTGAAAAAAACACTCACCTGTATGTAACTTAAGTAATGCTGAAGACCTTGATGAGCTTGTTTGATTAGGGTTGGATCTAAGCTCTGCAGGGCAGTGGCTCTCCGGGATCAACGTTCCCTACCCCTGCTCAAGAGGGATTGAAAGACTGACCCCAAAATTAGGACTGACCTCTTCTGTCTCTGTGCCAATGTCCAAAACTTTTGACCAAATGGTTCTATGGGCTGCCATAGACTTCCATTCAAGAACTATTTTACTGTTTTTGTCATTGGGTAAAAAAAGCTAAAGCCTAACTTTCTGTAAAGTTTTAGAAAATTACAGCTCAGGCATATAGTTAACTTAAATGACATTTGGCACTTGTGAATATGAGGATTCGGGCATTAGACATATTAATCACTGTGTATTGACGTCTACTGAGCAGTGTGGAAGTTTGGATGTTTTCTTCATCAATATGATATTGCTGCATATGACAGCAGTGATCTTTGTTTGATATTATATACATTTTATTTGAATGGTGAACATGCATGTATTTTCCACAGTCGAAGCAGGAAATCAGCTAGATTTAGTTTTTTCTCTCTGTGGGATCTCATGTGCTTTGCTCCTCACAGTGGGGGTTAACATCTCTCCATAACCCCTCCTAGACATGCTGGCGTAGCTCCAGAGCGGGACAGAGCAATATTCACATGTACATTAGCTGACTCAATGCAAGCCTAAGCCTAACCTTCTTTTAGCACGTGGGTTCTGGTGTGTGTTCTGTGTTTCATCGAATCAACATGCTTCAGTTTCCTCAATCTAAGAGACAGCTCTCCTCTCCTCCTCAGCCTTTCTTCTCTCCTTCTGTCCCGAGTGTGTGCTTTTTTTTATTATCTCCTCTAAAGGCTAGTCAAACGCTGCTGGCCTTTGTTGTCAGAAACTTTTATTTGCCAAAGAGGGGCGTAAGTGAGTGACATGGCAGGGGTCTTTTATCCCTGGCTAGCCGCAAGCGCAGCTCTCTCATGCTACCAACAGCAACCCAGCAAACCCCCATCACCCCACCTCTCCATCCACCATTCCTTCAGCACATCAGCTCCAGCCGTCTCCCCTGGGCAGATACAACCAGAGAGCTGTCTGTAAACACTGCCTTACACATCATGCACCATTCACCTGTTTATTTTTAGCCATGCACACGCACAAACTGGATGTACAGATGTGGATGCACATTTGGGTTGTTTCTTTTAACCAATTTGCCAGCATCTGTAGCTGGTTAAAATCGGCTAACCGACAAGCTATAAAAGCACAATAAAACTAACGATCCGACTGACATAACAAGGGCTTTTTTTCCCTCCCAATAAGTCTTCACTGGCTGAATTTAAAAAACAATAACAGATAATTTTTGGGGTTTCTGTCATTTTTACAGAGCAAAAAAAAAAGAACAATGTATTATGTTTTCCATAAAAAGTATTAAGCAGCATACTTCAACATTGATAAAAATCAGCACCAAATCAGCATATTAGAAAGATTTCTGAAGGATCATGTGACACTGATAACACCCCAGAATTTAAAATTGTAATATTGTTTTTAATGATAAAATTTGATTCATTTTTATTTTGATGAAATATAAATGCGGCCTTGGTGAGCATAAGAGACTCCTTTCAAAATCATTCAAACGTCTTACCGAACCCATGCTGTGAGGTAGATGGCGACTGGAAAGTGATATAGGCATTAATTATCCCTGAAAATGAATAAAACACATTTGCTTTTGACTGAGCATATGTGGATGTGTATACAGTTGTACCTATGACTGGATGTTATGAGCTGTAATTATATAAGGAATAACAGACCACCCACTTCTTAAAATTTAAATGTAATAAATGATTAGAGACAAGATCAAAAAAATCTACTCTCATAAAAATGTGTCATAAATTATAGTTTAAATTATAAAACACCTATATGTTTTCCATCATTGAAAGCAATGATATCACAAATTATTTGGAAAATTAAGGGAATTTGTCATTTCTTTGTTCTGGTTTTAAAAAAACCTGGAAAGTTGAAGCATGCAAAGTCTGAATCATGATTGATGCAAAGAGCTGCAGAGAACAGAAATATGACATTAGATTCTGATATCCACATTATTCATGAAAGGGAATGCCCACCGATTGATTTCCATCCAAAATCTGGAGAAAAAAAAAACCACACACTCGTGGAGCACACAAGAGAGTGGTTTCTACACCGTAAGCTCAGCTGCACTTGCTGAGCGAATTACAGCTCGCATCCAGGCATGTTTAAAGGGATGGTTCACCCCAAAATTTGAATTCTTTCATTTTTTCTTTCTTCTGTGAAACAAAATACTTAAAACGTGTGCACAAAAACACGCAAAAATGTGAAAATAAAGTCGTCATTTGCAATAATTTTTATGGTCATATGTGATCATTTGCAGCAAAACATTGGTAAATAAAGTGAAGTACAAAAGTATTATTACTTAATGTATTAATTATTGCATGATTGCATAAGCAGAGTTTGTATTTCAGCATCTGTTTCTTTATTATGCTGGTGTGTTTTGCTGTATATATTTAAAAAAAAAAAAACATATTGAACATATTTTATAGCCGGACTAATGTTTGCACCTTGTGTGAATAGCAAAATCCCTTCATTCTATTCAAAACCGAACATCCTTTTTTACTTTAAACCAAGAAGCTGACGAGAGGATCTGTGGAGGGAGACAGTGGTTAATGGCGTTATTCAGAGATGACGCTCTCTTCTCTGTATGACACAAGGTTGCTCGCACCAGCCCTTTGTCTAGGTTTAAGTTTTACAGATCTTGCTATAAAAAAACATCAGCTGGGTCTGACAGAATAAGCCTAAATAAACCCAAATTAGACCAAAACATTGCACCCTGCAACTAAACATAATTATAAACCAGCCAAAGGGGAAAAAAAGTCTCAAAGAGGTTTGTAAGACAGGGCAACACTGCAAAGAGAGTCAATTGCCAGACACAATGCATTATTACTTTGGTGAAAAAGAGCGAACAACAAAAGGGTTAAACTCTTGACGTCGCGAGATGCCAAAACATTGGTATGATTCCCACTTACATCACTGCAACTCATTTTCTTGGAACGGCCATTTGTGAGAGTCACTCCCACACTCTGAATGTGATTGTGATTGGACCCTTGCAGAGTGTGTGTGACCGACCTTTGAGTTTTTGCAGTTGTCACTCGCGTAAACACTCAACTGTGTGTGTACAGAACAGGATTAAGCACTAAAGGGTGAAGTGACGACTGAATTTAGCTGCTGATGTTGCCAAGACGTGTGTCCATCAGGGTGAACTGTTAAATTCTTAATAATAACAAATAGGGCTGGGTATTGACACAAATTTCACAATTCGATTCGATTTCGATTCAATTCAATATGGATTATTTTGGATATGTATCAAGTATAATACATGGAACATTTTCTCAAGGAAAACTAATTTCTGAACTAATGTTGTATATGGGAGTCGGTTGATACTACATTAGCCGACTAATATTGAAGGTAAAAATGAACTGATTTGTATACAAACACTTAAATGACACTAAAGTTTTTTTTTTATATAATAAAAAAGTTATAATATTAACTTTACAATTACATAATCATAATTCTACTCCAATTAGTTTTTTTTGAAATATTAACATTTAAAGGGTGGCTGTCATAAAAACTTGCCAGATTTATTAAATATTGAAGAACATTGACAATGAATATCCTATGTAATGTGGTGCATATAATTAGCAAAATGAGTTAATTTTTCTAGCTGACTAGCGAGTTTATGGACACTGGATATGTTTTTTTTCGGAGGAAAATGTGACGTTGCGTGATATTGTTTACAAGCTGTTTTACTGACATCTTTCTGCGGTTGAAACACGGATTGAGCGATTCTATGTGACATGATACGGATTTCGGTAAGTTGTCCTGTATCTTTAAACACACTTTCAGAAGCTCATTCGTGTTTATTTCGCGCTGTTACTGGTATTAAGGGGGAAGAGAAGATCCGTTCATGCTCGCTCCGGTTCTCTTGAGCGGTATTTATGTTTTTGAATTTGGTAAAAAAAAAAACGACTAATCGATTCTTGGGATTTAAGATTCGATAATGTTTTGTAAAAGTGAGAAATCAATATTTTTTACCCAGCCCTAATAACTAAAGCTATAAATGCCGCCACCTCCTGTCCACGCATCATTATTTGTGAGAATTGGTGAGTGCCTACAATGATTGCTAGCATAACCTTTGATGAAACGATTGTGTTCTGTCCATCACGTGGTCCTCCATTGAGAGCATTGTGTTGTGGGAATTAGAGACATGGCTGGCTGCTAATTCACCGTGAGCTCTGTTTATTTCATCCTATTCAAAGTTGCGTGTGGTGGCTGCCTCCTTTTCAAGCCTCCGCTATTGGAAACTAATATAAAATGAACTGGCCTCTCTTTCCTACTATCCATCCCCCATTTAAGCCCTTCTTGAAGTTCTTCCAAATTGCGTTTTAAATGCCAATTAGGAGGTTGAATGTAGTAAAATAAAAGCCAGTGCTGGTAGAATGGCCTCACCTTCTGGCTGACCAGGCTTCTGAGAGCACATGCCGAATCTTTGGCTCCGAGCATGACTTTGAAAGAAAATATCCTGCCTAATGAACACATTAATTAGAACCATAACTATTTATAAGATGATAATTAGAAACGAAGCGAGGTAAACTGGGCTCTTCCTGCAATTAATGGTGGATTAATTACGGGCCATAATTAAGTGGCGTTTTGAAATGCATTAAGGTGAAGTACAGAGGCACGCAATGGCTTTGTGATCACTGGCATAATTATTCGCTGGCTGTTTGAGCCCCGCTCACTCTGAGCCCACTAATCAGCATCATTGTGTCGTTATATGTGCACTTAAAAAGACTCGCCACTGCAATAACTGCCTAATTATTTCTAATTGGCAGGCCCAAATGTAGTCTCTGCATTGATGGGACGAGTCGTTATTTAGCGATTGCTCCGAGAGGATCTACCCGAGGGCTGAAACGTATCGACGCTTAGAAATGAATGACCTGTCACTGTTTCTGAAGAGAAATGACAAGGCTTTAATTTATATGTAATGCTGAAGAAGCCATCTAGCCCCAGAAAATGAAGGACCAGTCAGATAACTTATTGATAGAGAGCTGGTTTCATTCTAGATATCTGACCAGGCTTACAATCAAAGGACTTTTAAAACTTGTTTGTCCTGCTGTGATGAAACAGCGAATAATGGCGTTTGCACTGCTTTAGAGAGCGCTGCGAATCAATGGAGATGGTGCATTTTGAGGACTACAACACACTTTGTCATACACATCCATTGACAAATATGAAATCTTAGATAGGTGGGACCAGTTTGGCTGTGAAATCGTTGCACATTTATAGTTAGATCGCCATCTCAACTTGTGTTTTTGCTCTTAACAACAGAACTGAATCAACACTGAACAATGACACTCTTTTGAACTCTTTGCATTATTGAATCATTATTTTCTGGTTGATCACTGTAAAGATGCTTTGAAACAATCTGTATTGTAAAGCACTATACAAATAAAGATGATTTGACTGGAAATATATAATAAATACTTGATTGTATTAGTTGACACATAAAAAGGAAGAAGGCTTGGTGAATTATTTTTCCGGGTTACATGCTAGTACTTACAGTACATAATTGGCAGTTGGTAGAAAAAACAGTAAAAAAAAAAGCAATGAAATGAAAGGAGTGATCATCGAAGGCATTTTAATATAGTCCATTCATAAAGCTGTGAGTTCCCGTGTGGCTCTCAGCTGCATGCTTTAGCAGGAGTTCAGGTGATCCACTGACCTGTAGAAGTGCTCATGTCTTTCTTCAAAGCCACGCATCTGCCATCACCCTCTCCTCTCAAAAGCACTTTAGCAAATTGTACTATAATCAAGTTCACGGTGAACCTGCACCTCTGACAAAAGTCTGGATATGGATCCAGTTTCATGCTCAATATTTAAGTGTAAGGAAGAAAGGGGGAACACAAAGAAAACTTGAAGCTGAATTATGTGCTTCTTGACTGAAGCTGTGACACCCCTTGGAAAATAATGAAACACTTTCCCCTTTCCTGATACTTGCAAGTCATTTTTCTAAAATGTCTAACAGAGAATCCCAGGGCCAAAACTATGGCTCCAAACCTCATAATTCAACCCTTTCTAACCATTTTAGAAAAAAAACACACACACTCTAAATCTAACTGCTGGTACTTTTATTACTGCACTCAAAAAAATAACTCATTGGACAAACTCAATTTAATTGAGGGCAGGTTTTCCATCCAATAAATATGTGTAGCCCCAACTCATAAAAAACTAATTCATGCAATGAAATATAGGTGAGTTGGTCCAACCCAATTTGGACTAACTTAATTGAGTTGGTCCAACTCAGTTTGAACCAATTTAATTGAGTTGGTCCAACTCAATTTGAACCAACTTAATTGAGTTGGTCCAACTCAGTTTGAACCAATTTAATTGAGTTGGTCCAACTCAATTTGAACCAACTTAATTGAGTTGGTCCAACTCAGTTTGAACCAATTTAATTGAGTTGGTCCAACTCAATTTGAACTAACTTAATTGAGTTGGTCCAACTCAGTTTGAACCAACTTAACTGGGTTGGTCCAACTCAGTTTAATCAAATACTTAAAATTAAATATACACTTATCAAATGATTTCATGCTTGTCAAACTTGAATTAAAACATTTAATTTGAAAATCAAATATTATGAAGAAACCCTTCTTTGTACCCCACAGACACAAGACAAATCTTGACTGAAATATTTTTATTTAAAACTCAAAACAAGTTTGCAAGTTATTTACTGTAAAATGTATTTTTTTTATTTATTATTTAACTAAACAAGTTAGTTATGACAGTGAAAATACTTGAAAACCTTTTTTTTTCAGTCTGAAAACTATTAATAAAAGTCAAAAATCTTTTTTTTTATATAAATAATTTAAGAATCTATTAATAACACAATGTAATAATAAAACTTGACCCCTTATTACAAGTAGCATATACAATTAATTAGGCCATAAATGTGTAACTCGAAACAGACCTAGAAATTCATTTATCAGTTCACTTTTTAAAAAAACTGTACTTTTTCTGTGCATGTCATTATGTAAACTAATCAATATTGTTAAGTCAAAACAAACTTGACTATTAATAACAGTGTAATAATAAACTTGACCCCTTATTACAAGTAGCATATACAATTAATTAGGCCATAAATGTGTAACTCGAAACAGACCAATACTAGAAATTCATGTATCAGTTAACTTTTTTTAAAAACTGTACTTTTTCTGTGCATGTCATTATGTAAACTAATCAATATTGTTAAGTCAAAACAAACTTGACAATTAATAACACAGTGTAATAATAAAACTTGACCCCTTATTACAAGTAGCATACACATTTATGGCCTAATTAATTGTATAACTCGAAACAGACTAAAACCACTAACTAGAAATTCATGTATCAGTTAACTTTTTTTAAAAACTGTACTTTTTCTGTGCATGTCATTATGTAAACTAATCAATATTGTTAAGTCAAAACAAACTTGACTATTAATAACAGTGTAATAATAAACTTGACCCCTTATTACAAGTAGCATATACAATTAATTAGGCCATAAATGTGTAACTCGAAACAGACCACTAAACTAGAAATTCATGTATCAGTTAACTTTTTTTAAAAACTGTACTTTTTCTGTGCATGTCATTATGTAAACTAATCAATATTGTTAAGTCAAAACAAACTTGACTATTAATAACAGTGTAATAATAAACTTGACCCCTTATTACAAGTAGCATATACAATTAATTAGGCCATAAATGTGTAACTCGAAACAGACCACTAAACTAGAAATTCATGTATCAGTTAACTTTTTTTAAAAACTGTACTTTTTCTGTGCATGTCATTATGTAAACTAATCAATATTGTTAAGTCAAAACAAACTTGACAATTAATAACACAGTGTAATAATAAAACTTGACCCCTTATTACAAGTAGCATACACATTTATGGCCTAATTAATTGTATAACTCGAAACAGACTAAAACCACTAACTAGAAATTCATGTATCAGTTAACTTTTTTTAAAAACTGTACTTTTTCTGTGCATGTCATTATGTAAACTAATCAATATTGTTAAGTCAAAACAAACTTGACTATTAATAACAGTGTAATAATACAATTTGACCCATATTACAAGGACACATGTATGGCCTGTATAACTAGAAAAAACTAGAACCACTAAGTAGAAATACATGTATTCATTCACTTAGTTTTCCATTAAAAAAAGAAAAAAAGATAAGTGTATCAAAAATAAACACATTTGTACCTTTTATGTGTGTGTGGTGTGTAAGTGCAAACAACTCTCACCAATCCTCACTTTGGAATGATGTGTTCTCAAAAGTGTACATCTCATGCAAACAGCTTAATTTTAAGCTGTTGTACCTTTGCATTTAGCTTATGTCCATCCAAGTTCATTAGGATTTTCTGGATAAACTCAAAGGTGTATTTGAGGTTTTCAGGAAAGCTTAGATCAAGTGCATAAATGAGACCGAACAGCGTGATGAATGCCACGATTACACTGTCTAGGTTTCTCAAAACCTTAATGCCCTCTATCACAATTCCGATATCATCTGTTCCTGCAGAATCTCTATGCAATGTGTAAATCCCCATGACGGTGCTTGAAATTTCCTTTTCTGCATCCTCAGTGGCCTGGACAAAACACAAAACACTCTGGTTAAGCCAAGCTGAATTTTACCCTTTTTATTTTAAAAGTAATCAGCAAACTGCATTGCTTTTAATTTAAAACAGTTCACGTGACTGCAGTGGTTCAACCTTAATATTGTAGAGCAACAATAATTATTTTTGTGTGCCAACAATATCTAGTGATGGGCCAATTTTAAATGTGATGCGGATCTCCTGTCAAGCGGCTAAACTGCTGAAATCACGTGACTTTGGCGCTCTGATTTACTGATTCGATTTGTAAGGCTTCAAGAAGCAGTGTTTTAAAATCGGCCCATCACTAGATATTGTTGAAAGTCGTTATTTTGGTGTTTTTTTGGCACACAAAATGTATTCCTTTCACTTCAAAATATTAAGATAGAACCACTGAACTCACATGAACTATTTCAAATATGTTTTTAGTATTTTTTGGTGAGCTAACCCTTTAATACTGTGTATGATTACCTGGATGATCTACGGTTTTTATGTTTTGTGATGGTTCTTCACGAGTCACTTGTTTACTGAGCAGTTAAAATGCGCAATGTTCTTCAGAAAAATCCTCCAGGTCCTGCACATTCTTCAGTTTTCCAGCATCTTTTGAATATTTCAACCCTTTCCAGCAGTGACGATTTTGAGATTTTTGAATTTGAAGATCGAGGTCAATTGTACTTAATTTGTCTTCCGCGAAACATGTAAGTATCTTCTGTTGCTTCCGAAGGGCAGTACTAAATAAAATAAAAAATATTTAAACAAAATAAGAAATTTAATCCTGTTCAAATGATACAGTCCCTGCTGGAGAGGGTTCAAATATGCAAAAGATGCTGGAAAACTGAAGAATGTGCAGGACCTGGAGGATTTTCCTTCTGTCTTCTGAAGCAAAACACAAGAGTGTTTTTAAAACAACTAAAAACACATTAATTTTGTTTTTACAATAAACAGTCACTTACTGTCACAACCAAATATGTATTCTGTTTTAATATGAAAGAGTGACTGACTCACTTTGGATTATGATTATCCTGCCATAATTTGACTTTTGGACTTTGAAAGTGTTGGTTGCCGTTTACTTCCATTCTATGGACATACAGATCTGAAAACTTCTAAAAATTGTATTGTGATCAAAGCATACATATCTTGGATGAAATAAGGGTAAATAAATGAGAGTTTTCATTTTGGGTGGACCTAGAGTTGTCAAATGTACCAACTCCGGTACCAATCGGTAAAAAAATAAATAAAAGTGATGCTTTGATTCATAAACACCTCTTTTTGGCCATTGTGTTAACGCGCTCATCGGATATGACTGTGATTGGCTTCAGTGAACAAAACACGAGAGCGTTTGAAAGCTGCGGTCTATCAGCGGACTGGTCCGTAATAAACACCTGCTTTCAAGTGCTCCCATGTGTCGCTTACCAGTGTAAGCACTCGGTGAAGACATTGATGACCATTTACAGCGTTTTTGAAGCATTAAAGGCTTAGTTCACCCAAAAATGAAAATTATCCCATGATTTACTCACCCTCAAGTCATCCTAGGTGTATATAACATTTCTTCTTTCAGACAAATACAATCAGAGTTATGTTAAAAAAAAGTCCTGGCTCTTCCAAGCTTAATAATGGCAGTGAGTGTTGCTCTGTTTTTGAAGTCCATAAGTGCATTTATCCATCATATAACTGCTCCACACGGCTCCGGGGGTTAATAAAGGCCTTCTGAAGCGAAGTGGTGCGTTTGTGTAAGAAAAATATCCATATTTAAAACGTTATAAACTAAAATAACTAGCTTCCGATGTTGCTTTTAAATATGGATATTTTTCTAACACAAACGTGCCACTTCACTTTAGAAGGCCTTTATTAACCCCCGGAGCCGTGTGGAGCAGTTATATGATGGATAGATGCACTTATGGACTTCAAAAACAGAGCAACACTCACTACCATTATTAAGCTTGGAAGAGCCAGGACTTTTTTTTTTAAATATAACTGATTAAATTCGTTAGGGTTAGGGTTAGTCTGAAAGAAGAATGTCACTTGAGGGTGAGTAAATCATGGGTTAATTTTCATTTTTGGGTGAACTAAACCTTTAATAATTTAAGCCAATCACAGACAAATGCGCTGAGCGTGTCAACACAATGGCCAATGTGTGTTTACAAATCTGTTCCGAGCATCACATTTTTAAAATTTCAGTACCGACGTGTTATCAAAATTAACTCAAGGTGGACTATTCCCTTAAAACCCTGCTTATACATCTACCAGGCATATGATCAGCTAAAGACAGAAAATAAGGACCCTCCCCCATGCAAAACTATTACTACTACAAATAATATTTTATTAAAATTATTTAAAAATATATATATATTGCACCAATACATAATTTTTTACTGTACAATTAAAACATTTAGTATCTAATAATCAATCATATATTATATTATAAAACAAAAGTATTAACAGAATTGTTATTATTACTTGGGTGGGGATTCACATACCACATACTCCTTGAAGAAAGTGTCTGGATCTTCAGTGAGGTAGATAATCAGGCCTTTCAGGATGCACTCTCTTCTGATGTTTATGTTGTCACACTACAGCAGAGGGAAAATCAAGACTGAATTTAGTTAAATGCATGAAGTTGCACAATAAAGAAGACATTGCATGCATTTCTACTAACCAAGTCTGTGATCGCCAGGGCATTTTTGATCTTTTGCCCCTTCACTCCTCCTTTGCTCTTCAAGATCAGCATCAGCTTATCTGAAAAGTGGTCCAGCTGTGATAGGAACGTTGATTGCAGCGGCTTAGTAGTGATCCTTATGAACTCTGAGTTCACCTTCAAAATGAAAAACAAAACACAGCAATTTTTTGTGTATATTCTTACTACAAAAATAACCCAATAACGACTAAAATAAAACACTACATAACATTTACTTACTTCACTCTGCTGAAAAAGAGCTGGCCATTGAATCTTTATCTCCTCTATCATGGGCTTTTGCTCCACGATCAGCTGACGTCTGTGGGAGAATGTTCTTTCCATTTTTGCTTTTATCACCACTAAATTGTCCCGCTTTTTCACTTCCGACAATAAAGAAATTCTCTCGTCCTCCAAGCTTTCTGTGGATTCACCTTTTGGATGCAGAGGAATGTAATTGACCTCAGCCTTCCTTGGTTTCTTGATGTTGGCAGCAACCTTGCCTTGTCCTTTTCGTTTGTACTTCAAGGAATTTACAAGGATTTCAGGATGTCCGAGCCGGCCAAGCTTTGTGCGATAATTTTGCATCTTGTACTTAAGTGACTGCTTCCATCCCCAAAATCCTGTCTTGGAACCAAGTTGCCCCAAACAAGGATGGACCCTAGTTAAAGCTGCTGCTACCTCTTCACACTGATAGTCTTTAGGATATTTTGTGTATTTTACCATTTCTTGGGCTAGACCATTAAGAATGATACCTTTCAGCTTTGGGCCCGGATTAAAGTAAGTCCCAGAGGCCTCAAACTCAGTATTCTTTATGTTTAGCTCAAATTCTGCGTCATAAGTAAACATCGGGACAACAAACGCTTTGGGCCATGGGGACAAACCTGAGGGAGTTTCTGTAGATGAGTGAGGAGTAGATGCATACTGTACATCATCAAAGGATGAGACCAGTGATGAGGTTTGTGGCTCTGAATCAGTAAGAGTCTCACAAAATGAATTCACTGGGTACAATGTGATGCAGGGCTCATCGATCTGGAGCTCAACAGGAGACAATGCAGGCAGGTATATCACCTTCAGTGTACTTTTGTGTTCAATTTCAGAAACTGAAGTTAAGTTCATAAACTCTTTGAAGTCAGCATCCATGTATTGCAAACGGAAGTCCTCATTCAGCCGAAAGACTGTCTTTATAAAAGAATGAAGTTCTTCCACAGTATCTGGAATTCCAGACATCAGGGACAGTTTCCTGGAGTCAGTCTCGTCACCAAAGATAATCCGCATAGCAACAGGATTCGCCATAATGGAGCACCTTTAAACTAGAGGGGAAAAAAGAGAAAAATAGAAGAGAACACGAAATTATACAAAAAATATATACATTTTCATTTTAAATTAAAGTATAATCAGAGATTTTGCAAGAAAGAGCTTAAAGTGATAGTTCACCCAAAAAATTAAAATTTGATGTTTATCTGCTTACCCCCAGGGCATCCAAGATGTAGGTGTCTTTGTTTCTTCAGTAGAACACAAATGAGGTCAAATTACACGATATGGTGTATCTCAATGGGATACAAGCGGCGGAAGTGATCTCTTGCACGCATCTCTACGCCATATCATGTAATTTGACCTCACTTACAAGCAGTGATGGCGCGGGGACGGCTGATGTACATAGTGTTGTATTTGAGGTAAAAACAATTATATAAATACTGTTCGATTTCGCACACAAACCGATCGTTTCAAGTCTTAAGACATCAATGTGTCGTCATAATTTTTTTACTCCCTTAGAATCTTTTACTATTGACATCAATTATACGACTGGCACAGCAACGGTTGGAGTTAATAATCTTCATTTGTGTTCTACTGAAGAAACAAAGACACCTACATCTTGGTTGCCCTGGGGGTAAGCAGATAAACATCAAATTTTACTTTTTGGGTGAACTATCCCTTAAAGCAATATGGTAGACATTGGCCTCCAGGCCGCAGACTAGACTAAAAGGATTATACTAACCTTCAATGATGATGAATCTTCTCAAGCTCACCATACGCAAACCCCCAACCATGTAATCCACAAGGGGATATGGGTCTTTCAAGTCACCAAGCTCAATCAGGTCAACCTCTGTAGTGGGTAAGGCAGTCACCTCAAATCCTCTATAATGCTCCCTGTACCAAGTACATAAAGGTTTCACTAGGAAACACAGCTTATCCTTATGAATACAGAGTTTTAGGATTTCAGTGAATTTAGGCAGTCCATCTACAGATCCATGTACAAGAAGCATCCCCTCAGTGTAATGTATACCACTGCAAGACACATTTTTTGCCATATGAACCTGAGTCACATTTGGGTAATTTTGTTTCAATGTACACATTAATCTCTCATTAAGGACATCGACAGGCACAACTGAAACATCTGTGACCTCCAAGGATGATTTCTTGAGACTCGAGGAATGTGTGTGATAGGCAAGCATGAACTGGTGTTTAATAGCTAGCGAGCGAGCTATATTTTTAAAACAATTAGTGTGACGAGCAACCTGCTTGAAGAAGCTATGTTTTGCTTCAAATCTCATTGTCCACAGTCCAATTAGAGGTCCGAAGCAACGAATCATTTGCGGATAGTGCTCTAAATAGTGATGCTTTGGTAGGAGCTTGACATGAGGAAAGAGTTCAAGATAGCGCTGTCTGTGTTCAAAAATCTTGGCCTCCAGATATGCAATCGTCTCGTCTGTGTGAACAGGGGCTACAACCAGTTCGACTATATCTTTAAGATCTAAGATCACCTGCCATGCTGGCTCATCATCTGGCAACAACTGTCCAATAATAGAAGGAAGTAATCTTAACAAGGTCCAGTTTTCATGTGCATTACCACCTATTGTGTTGTTGGATGTAAAAGAGCGTGGTATGGCGTGTGGGCGATTAGTTTTGTCTTTCCATTTGTATGGAAATGCCTGTATCAGTTTATTGAGAATGTCAAGAGTAAAATACTTTTTGGAGATCAACAAACTAATACAACGCGCTAGTTCAACTGGAACAACACCCTCAAAGAGATCATGCATAATATCTGGAGGATAGCCAGTGCTGACATGAAAATGTGAAAGGTGCTCAGTTAAAACACACTGTTTTTTGACACCACAACAGATACTTTCATTCGCCTGTGCTGTCTGTACATGAGCATCATGGTTATCTCTGGATCTAAGTTGGAAAGCCCCTGACCCGACATCCTTAGTTTGATATTCTGACTTTTGTCCAGTGCAGAATCTACATATTGAACCTCCAGAAAAACTCTCAACAAATCCACCTATTGAGTGGGCTCCAAGGTTGTCCGCTATTACACACTGAACAGTTCCTTTAACCAACTGACCAAGCTGAGAAATGAAAACACCATGCTGTTCTAAAACTTGTAGGTCTTGCAAAAGAGGCTCCAAAACTTTTCCATAGCCATAAGTCTTGATATCATCAGATTTGCAAAGAGCAGCAAGATAGATTGAAGACAGAGTTGAATGGTAACCGGGTGGCAAATTACCCAAGACCCAATAAACACCACAGAGTTTGTGCTTTTTTCGAGATGTCCCAAGTGGGTTACACAACTCAAAATCATCAACATAAAGATTAATGGCTATTCTCAAACCTTCTCCGGAAAGAAACTGATTTTGCTTCCAGTACTCACCATCTCTTATGGTTTTGTAATACTTGAGACCAGTCAATTGAGGGTCTTCAGTTATCTGAATGTCAAGATGTTCAAGGACATCTTTTTGACTGAGCAGATTTTGCAAAGACTGTAAAATAGGAATATATTGAAACGTCCTGCTCTTCTGTAATTCTAGAATGTACTCAACTGGCTCTACAACACCAAAATGAGTTGTGTAGTACTGTTTACGTTTATATGCAGTAGCAAGAGAGCCCTCCTTAGAAATAGCTCTGCCCAGTGGATTAGATGTGCATATAACTGTAGAAAGTTCATCAACTAACGATTCCTCAACTTGAATATTGTGACTTTGGAATAGATCAGATACGACTGCCTTTGTGATGGGCAAAGATGCTGTACTTAATATATAGTGGAGTTCAGAAAGGACCTCATCTACAGCTGACTTTGGAACATGAACATTATTTTCCAACTTCAATAAAATGCAAGCAACCTTTTCTTCAATACACTTTGACAGATCTACTTCTACAGTTTCATCACCGCATAAAGTTTCAAATTCATAATCTGTATCCACAGACTCTGCTGGACCATCTACAGAATTGTCTGACTGACGCAAATAATCACTTGAACTGATGGCAATGGCTTTGAAGTCTTTCAATGAATGTGGATTGTGTTTCCTGTATCGGTGGGTGTTAAATGTGCTGTAAATATTACTTTCAAATGCACATCCTACAAACATACACTGAACTGTTTCATTATGCCTGAGATGTCCATTAATGTGTAGAAAATAATCTCTTTCTGTTGCTAGCTCCTTGCATAAGCACACATGACACTGGAATGTGGTTAATTTTTCTGGTTTTGGTGTATCCTGTTTAGCATGTTTTTTGTATGTGTGATTAAGAAGCTTACTCCATGTACTAAACGTGCATGGGCAATCTGTGTATGGACATGGATAGCGAGAACTGCTCCTAAAACACACATGAGTCTGCCTAAAATGCTGCAGCAACAAATACCTGCTAGCTAGTTTCGATGGGCATTCTTTGCACTGCCACATTCACAATCCTAAAAAGAATAGAAAAGTATTAATTTATACAATATTTAACAAATTACACAAGTAAATCACATTATTTGTATATGACTTACTATAACTAGGAGGTTTCTGGTTCCTTGGTGATGTCCATCAAACTGTAAAAAAGATGATGTCGATTAGGAATGGGAACCAGTACCAATACTATGAAAATATGCCTTTTGTTTACATGGATATATTTTACCAAATTAATTCACTTATTATGACACTTCACACTTATCACAAGTAATTCAATTTTTTGTTAACTAATTAATGTTAATAAAATAATAAATAAAATTAAATAATAAAATGTTTACGTGATACAATTGTCTGTACCATTAATATTACACAAGGACATCCATGTTTTAATATATTTTATGTTGTCAAATGATTTTGAATAATTCTAATAATTATTCAGAGATAACTTAACTGTTGTTGTGAATGTTGATGACCAACTTTAAAAACACAAATACACCATTTAGATCTGGGTTGGCATGTCATTCTTTAGTATTTTGGCCTTAAATTAAATTTGTCCTCTGACTCAAATAGGTTAATGGGGTACTACACAATAAAAAAAAAAAATCACACTAAGCACTGGTATGTTTTGTGCATTACTATGCATGCAGAATGGATGATATGCTATATATTATAATTATATATATATATATATATATATTATAATTATATATATATATATATATATATATATATATATATATATATATATATATACATATATATATATATATACATATATATATATATATATATATATATATATATATATATATATATATATATATATATATATGGGGAACATACATTTTGTTGCACCTCTCCATATTCAACATTAACTTGCTGAGCGGTCTTGTTCTCCAAATTTCAACGTGATCTCATGAGAATACGTGTGTATTTTTACTAAAGTGTTATTCTACTACACGTACATTTACTTACGATTTCATACACACTAAAACGTACAATATTGACGTATTAACAGCACTACGTATCCAAGTGTGAACGTGTACCAGCTCCCATGCAGCAATATTACAATCGTGGCATTAATGTTTTGTTTCTATTGTATTCAATTGTCACATCATGTTTTCAGTCGCATTTATTAAATGCATTTTTACTAATCAACTTAATATAAAATAACATTTTGCTCTGTTTGTGACTTCTGCTGCAAACCCATTTCAGATTAGAAACTAATTTGTGGTGGCGGGCGGGGTTGAATTGTATCAATTCATATGTATATAGCCTACTGTACATATAAGGAAAAATAAGTTTGCCTTTTTAGCACTATTTTAAACTTTTCTTGGGTTAAATTATATTAGCTTGCATTCATTAATATTCCCTTATATAAGTATAATTAAAAATATTAGAATGCAAGTTATTAACATTTTACAATTCCACATTTAAAGAAATCTAGTGTTTGATGATGTCTAAATATGTATTATATTAAAGAGCCATACAGGTACCTATAGTGGGTAATTGCATTACAATTTAATTTAGCCACAAAATGACTAATTTGCCTCGTTGTATTGGAATTATCTATTTTAACCCTAAATACTACACTAATTGTAATATAAATAAGAAATTTTTTAGAAAAAAAATAATATTTTAATTCATTAAATGGTAATTAATGGATCATAATTATTGCACAAATATTAGGTTTATTTAGTACTAAAATATCTCCACAAAATGTTCAATAAATATTATTTAAACCAAAATATAGAACATTTATTTAATTGAAAAAAGGTGTATGGTCACATTTGACCATAAATGAGTATGAGTGTGAACGATTAAGGAATACCTGAGGGCTAAATACAAGAAAAACATTAACATTAATGTTAACGAAGTTGTATCTCCATCACTCTCCATTATAAAATGATACTGTAAATGTGGTTGACCTAATAATAAATGCACACTATGCTGTACTGTTTACCAAACATTGCTGCAAATACCTGAATAGTATTAGTGAAGCTGTTGTGTATCCATTCAAATGTATGGACAGCGCAACATGACCGCGCGCGCCGCTGGAGATGAGAGCAGAGCATGTCGCAACTCTGTTTTTAAAGGCTTTGGCTGCAGCTGAACAAATACGCGTGCTTTAAATAGCCTTAAAAAATTATAACTACTCGCAATAAGTGGCCGCCGGTGTTGATTCTGTGGCGCAGCGCCACGAATTAGTCTGTGTGGGAAATGTCGATCATAAGATACACAAAAACACAACATAAACTCTTAAAACACATCGATTTTATTCGTTCTCTGTAATCCAAATCTTTAGAATCCATACGTTTGCGTGGAACTGATCCAAATTCAGCCCTTTGTCCAGTGATCTTCATCTCCATTCTCATCAGCGACCGTAAACGTCAAATCCCGCGCTCATTGGTATGTTTTCACATTTCAAATTCAAAAAACGCGCCCTCGTGAAGCATTACGACATGATTTACGGCAGTGACATCGAACGCTCATTGGCTCTCGCCTGCTTCGTCACAGATTGTGACATGCCGTGTTTCAGTCGATTTGTACTTGAAAAAAAATGGGGAAAGCGCGCCTTCACGGACTGAAGCCGGATTAATATTTTCACCGATGAATAACTTACACCCTACTCAGTGCTCATACAAAACTATTATGTACCACCAGAGAGTACTGCGACTGCAACACATCGTCATTTGACTACTCTTGGTACCGCTTTTGACATTTTTACAATAAATAAATTATTGTGATTACACTTGTCTGTCTGTTGTGCTTTTATTTAAAATAAATGGTTTTAATAAATGGTTTGGGTAACTTAGGTGTAGGATTAGCCGTTCAAAATATATTTTTAAAGCTATATTGTTACTAAAAACGTCATTTTCCATCACATTCTGTCCATTACGTTTTATTCTCTTTATATTCTGTATAAAATTGGTATGATTACGTTTTATTCTCTTTATATTCTGTATAAAATTGGTATGTTTAGGTTTGGGGGTAGTGTTAAGGGATCGTACATTAATCCATAAAATAAATTTTGGGTAGTGTTTTCGTGCATTTTCTCACACAGGGCTTAAAGTCATTTGGAGATTGAGAAATACTGAACATCTCACTTATACGATTAATTTATATGTCGAAATGTGGTATTTTTCGTGTTAATCAGGTCAAATTTGATTGAGAACAATGCACCAATTCGGTGACGCAGCAACAAATAAACGGCGCCAAAACGATCGCAAGCACTTTGAACAATCCACCTCGCATAACTTTCACAGCTGTAGCATATTTCACTCAGAATTACGATAGGCCTATACACATTATTTGACAGTGAGGTAAATTCTTAACTACAAAAACAAAACAAAAAAACGAATACTTACCAATAAGGAATAACAGTCCTCGCAGCACCATCCTCGCCGCACCAGATGACAAAATGGTGGCCACACCGTGAGCTTGTTCTGTTCCATTCTCTGAGCTTGTTATGCGCATGCTCGAATGGCGCGCTCCAAAACCCAAATTATTTTGAGTTAATCGAATTAAAATAAATCTCATAGATGAAGCTGTTTATATATTTTACGTTAGACTTATTAAATATATATAAGTATTCATCCTAATTAGATATATTTAAATAAAGTGAACACAATATAAATGTGTCATATCTAAGAAGGGCTTGAATCATTTTTTTGAGTGTGTGCAACAGAACATAAACCAGTGACAAGAGTTTTTTTGTGTGTGTATCTATGAGAAGAATAACAATAAAAATGTGTGCAGTCCTACCATACCTATTAATCAGTAAGGACTGGTATATGCATCGATGCCTTTCTTGTGAATTTAGTTTATTGCTAAAATACAGTTTCTCAGCACCTTAAACACACCCTCTGTGTGTCTGGTGGGCTAGTCAAGTTAAATCAGGTTTAATTTTATAGCCCTTCGCACAATACCCAAGCATTACAGATTGGATAACTAATACTGTATTGATACCATGATAGAAAATGACCCGTCTTGTGGTACAATATATCGCCCACCGCTACGTTTTATCAGTTGAACCATAATTCTTTAGTTCATTAGTGTTTGGCACCTTGTCTTACTTTTGAAAAGAAGTGAGTAATGGTTTAATAGTTTGTCGTCATGCATTACTAGTTTTTTGTGTTCTAGTTGAACTTGTAGGTGTGGTGAGAACGCTGTAATTTACACCGCTTGTGCTACAGAACGCTGTATTTTGCAGCTTCTTTTTGTCTAAAACGCTGCAAATCCTGGCGTGTGGTTAACTCTTTCCCAGCCATTGACTGACTTTTCCAGCTTTCTGTGTTTTCACTGTTATACGCTAGGGGGCGCTATGACACGTCTTCTGAATGAGTACAGAATCTCCTGATCAAAACACAGACGAAGAAGGTGCAGAAACAAGCAATATCATATGTAAGCATATGCATATTTAAAATAACGCAATCATCAACATTAAACCGCATATAAATCATAACTGCTTAATGTTACTGAATGAAATGTCGATCCAGGACCAGCTCTAGGACTGTGAAGCTTTTGGAGTTTGATGGACTCGATCTACTCCATCTGTGTCTGAATCCCATCTGGATGTGGTCTTTGACCCAAAACTTGATTTTTCTCAGCTTTTTGCTCAGTGTTTTTTTATGTTTTTTTTTTTTTCCTACATTCAAGTGTTGATAATTTTTTTTTTTTTAAAGCAGAGGGTCTGTTCTTTGACATACTGCATGTTCATATATTCATAGAAACAAATATTCTAGGGGCCATGACATTTTTGTGAAAATTAGGGATGCACCGAATGTTCGGCAACCGAAATTATTCGGCTAAAAATAGCAAAAATTGCAAATTGCAGAATAAGTGAAAAGAAAGAATAAATTTTACCGAATAATGAGGTTTTTGATGACGCGATACACCAGCGCGTGTGAGAGAGAGGCGCGCACGCTTCTAAATGCAGCACATGTCGGAAGTGTGGAAGCATTAAGCCTTGTTTACTTTCGTCTGGCTCCTTAGCCCGCCTCGTCTGCTTTGTGTTCTGCGATAACGTCATTTTTGCTGCGCGCACCCTTGCGCTCATGCGGACGCGTGGAGTTAGAAGGACAAGGCATTAAGAAGGCTTTAAAGTGTCCGAGAAAGACGCAGAAATGGCCGTTTGCAGACACTGTTCTGCTGAATTGTCTAAGCACCCTCAAATGTAAGCAAGAGCACCCTCAGTTCATACTGTAATAATATATTGGCAAATGCTCCAGTGCATATTTATGTCTGTAGAACGTCAAATGTATCCATTTACAATGTGTTTCTGCAGCGGTGACATACTGTAGTTGTTGGTCTCCCGTACGCAATGGCCAATATGTTACTTTTAAGTTAGTCAGGCTCCACTCACTGCTCAAACCGCCAGAGTTTTTATTCAGTGCTGAGTTATACAGGCTTGCAAAACCTCTCTTGAACAAACAAACTGAATTTGATTATGATTTGATTATGATACATGTAGGCATAATAGGCCAAAGATAAGATAAAATGACCAAGTAAAATTTTTTGTTTTAATTTATTTTAAGTTATATTGTGCTTTGTTTGTATAATGTCTGCTGGAATGCTACAAAATTTCAATGTTAAATAAATATTTTATAGTAGTTTTGTAATTTATTTATTTGTGTTTTGTTTTGTAATTTATTTTAAAAGCAAGACAAATTATTAAAAAGCTAATTTATCCAATGGTGATAAAATTGGCACACACAAAAAACGCGTTTGGTATTGGGCTCCGGCCTTCTGCCAAGTGCTTTATTATTATTCGGCTTCGGACAAGAATTTTCATTTCGGTGCATCCCGTTTAATGACGAAATATGACCCATTTGGCTTTCCATAGACGAGTAATTGTGTTCCCTTTCGCGTCTTCTTGCGCTTGAATTTTTCAATTAGCATGTTGACGATGCAGCAATGGCCCATCTGGAGTGTCTTTATGTTTATTCAACATTGCATTGTTAGAAAATGTCACCAGCCAACTGCCCATTGAACTGTTTCATATACTCGCCAACGCAGATTTTGCCGCATTTTCGCCGCATTTTCGCATAAGAGAAATGGAGAGTGATGTAGTTATTGGGTTGTGAGCAGTGGCTATAGGAGGGTCTAAGATGGGTTGTGAAATCTGATATGTGAGCATCTCTCTTTCATGGCCTCATTAGAGGTGGACTGAGCTGTGATTAGACACAACAGATGTATTAGGGTACAGCAGAGTATTCTTGCTATGCCACCGGGATTCTGGGAGAGCTGATGTTATATGATCAAACACTCCTTTTCTGATGGTAGTTTTGCTCTGAAAAGGCTTAATTTACATGCGTTCTGTGCAGGGATTGGTGGGTTTTATGCAGGTGCTCGTTCAGTGTTTAATTAAGTGTGGTTTTTCTTTTAGTAGTGGAACGAGTGTCTGCTCTCTGTCACAGTGCTGTCTCTGTGCTGTAGTTTTATGGTCGGTCCACTTAGTCTCAATATTTATGCTTTTTCTTGTGCGAGTGCTTAAATTGAAACATAACCCTCCACATTTAAACAATAAAAGTCTTTAAGGACCGACCTTCAGATCTAGCGTCACTTCATAAATACCTTATCATAAAAAGAACAGAAAACCATCATCTTACCCTTAGAGAACACCTACTAATTAAAAACACATGCTTCCAACATCATTTAGAAATCCACTCTTCTTTTGCCCCCAAACTCTCTTCAGAAGAACCTTTATATGAAGGAAAGGAAAGTCATCGCTAAGGATGTTTTTTTTTCTTTTCTGATTATTTATCAAAATGGAAAAATGGAATTATATTTCATTATAGTTATGCACTTCAGAAGTGTGTCTTGGGCTGGCACAGTCGGTCTTATGGTTGTGTGTGTTGACAGTGGTGAGTTAGCACTTATTGACCTTCTGACCTCTTGCCTCTCGTTGACCTCTGCTCGCGGTGCCCTCTGTGCCACTAATAGGGATGTAATACAGTCTCAGTGGTGCTAGTTAGATAGGAGCGTTTAGGATGTCACTGTTCTTGTCGAGTGATGGCTCTCACATATGCTTTTCACAAAAAATTCCAACACTTAACTTTTGAAACAAATGACTTTGTGTAAGTCAGAGCATTCTCAAAGACCTTTGAACTCGACTAAATGACACAACCTTGCAAGTGTGGGTGGCCCGAGTGTGAGCTGATTTCTTTTCAGAAAAGATTGATCTACGGAATTTCAGTGAACTTTATTTTAGGTTACATGTTACATATAAATTATGCATAATTATTAGGGCTGTCAAAAGATGAATCGCGATTAATCGCATCCAAAATAAAAGTTTGTGTTTACATAATATATGTGTGTGTGTACTCTGTTAATTATTATTTATATATAAATACACACACAAGCATGTATATATTTAAGAAAAAAATATTATTTTTATATATAAAACATTTATATTTATATATATTATAGATTATATAAATGTATATACATGCAAATATTTCTTAAATATATACATGAATGTGTGTGTATTTATATATAAATAATAAGACACACATATATTATGTAAACACAAACTTTTATTTTGGATGCGATTAATCACGATTCATCTTTTGACAGCCCTAATAATTACACACATACAACTAACTAACCCTAACCCAAACCCTAATCTAACTATAGCCCTATAGTAAATACATGTAGTTAATGCATATTACTCAGCACTTGAATGTATACTTACACTGAAAAAAAGGACACCTTAAAATAAAATGTAACTGAAATGTCCTATTTTCATGTACTCTTCAAATGATAAATGACAGATTAGATACCAGTTATTATTGCTTATCAAATTGGTGCTAATTAAGAAGGACACCCGTTAAAGCCCTATAATTGCAAAATCCCCAACACTTGCCTTTATCTCTGACTTTTTTTTAAATCATGCAGTCTTCAACAAAATACAAATGACCAACATCTGTATGGTTGCTGTGGTATTAAAACAGTTAATTACAATACTATTAATTTCTCATTTTTAACTTTGCGTGATAAATTGTGTATGTTAAAAGAGCAGCGAACATGCTCAGAAAGAAACGGCTTGGGAGATGTTCTCGTGAGCACTGGTAATTAGAGGAATCTCATAAATTACACTTGTGTGGCTCTGCATTTAAAGAGCACTCAGAAATAAGACATCTTGAATTGTTAACATTTTTCATTACGTGGAGCGCTTGGGAACAAGAAGGAACAGCTGTTTGGAGCTCCGGCGCCTGTAGGAAACCCACATTGCTTATTCAAGGTGAACTTCAGTGCTCTGGAATTAAAATACTGAGAACTTCTGTCACACTAATTAAGCGGAAGCTGTTTGTTGGTTCTTTCTGTCAGAGTCGACTAGAAGTTGCTATATACATATAATTATATATATATATATCGGTTTCTTTTTTAACTGTTACTCTACTTCTACAATGTAAGCAGCACAACAAAACTTACAATGCTTTATTATCACTAAAGATGGCTCGGTGTCGGTGTAGACAAGGCCCAGTAGCAGCAATAACAGTAGCAGCCGCAATTAGGGTTGGGAATCGTGAGAAATTTTCCGGTTCTGGTTCCGGTTCCGCCTAACGATTCCGGTTCCGATTCCGGTTCCATTAAAATTATTAAACAACTAGTGGTAAAGGAAAAAGGCACATTACGCAACTCAAACAATCCATTTTGTGTTTATTACTTGCTCTAAAATTAATTTACAGGTTGGCAATGTCAAAAAAGTCTGTCCTGTACTGTACATATATTACAGTATTAATTAAGCCATTCTTGCAACACATTTTTATATATATATACCGTTTTATCAATTTGAATTCATTAAATTTATTGAACATTTTCTTGAACAATTTTTTTGTCCAACCTTCTCTTTCATATAACAGGTCTTTACAATGAATTACTGCTAACAGTGTGACTGTGTTACACCGTTGACTGAGAGTGGAGTGTGTGTGTGTGTGTGTGTGTGTGTGTGTATTTGGGAATGAACCGAAGAGAGAAGAAGAGAGAAAGGGCCACGGCAGGAATAAATAATCATTTGGGCAGGTTAGGATTCCAGTGGTGTATCTTACGCCTGTTAGTTGCACTAGTGCTATCATTCGCCACCATTAATATCCAATTTCATATGAAGCAAGAAACCTTGTTTAGCAGGAATATAATATGGTGTGATAACAGCAGGACACCATCCTGCTCACATAATTACCCAAATGCAATGCTGGGAGGGATCAGATCCGCGGCTGGGCAGGGGGCATCGGCGATAAGCGCCCGGTGCGCTCCCACACACTGGTAATTACTTTATTGATAATTTGCAGGGAAAATTGCCTGAGCCAATCGTTGCTGCTAGATTTAATGGATTGGAGGGGGAAAAAAATAAAAAAAGGACCTTTCAAAAGAATTTTAAATATTTTTAGGCCATAGGGGAAGGCTTTTCCTCCGGCGATAATAGCTGAAAGTCATGTAAAATAGCCCTCTCTTGGCATGATGCTGCTGGACACATGTGTGCTTGTGGCAGGGGATGTTTATCTGGCCATCCTGCATTAACACATTTACCCCCTCGCCTTAAATGAGGTCATAATTCTCTAAGGGTAAGGCCTTGGTAATGAAATTGACATTTAGCAGCCGCACCACAGTCTATTAACTACAATAAATTTAATTTGCAACAGGCCCAGAAGTGAGCTGGGCTGCAGAAAGAGAGAACGAGATGAAAAAACAGCAAACCGACGGCCCTGGTGTTTATTACATGCGCTGGCCACAAGTACATTTGCTAAAATAAGACCTCTCGTGTTCTCTCGTGTAACTATAACTGCTTTTGCTCTGCCTGCTAAACGATCAGATAAAACAACATAAGAAATAGAAGTACAGCAGATTTGGTGTTTCCAGACTCACGGTTTTCAAACAAGGATCTGCTTCTGTAACGTCGAGAATATTCTTAAAGCTGAAACAAGGTTGCCTGCATCTTTCATTAAGAGATTTTGGCAGCCTTCCCAATAGTTCACCCCAAAAATGTAATTCTGTCATCATTTACTCACCCTGGTGTTTACTCGCCCAAACCTGTATGACTTAGGCTGTGTTCGAAATCGCCCCCTATACCCTTAAATAGGGCACTATTTGAGTGAACATCCATTTTTAGTGGTGTCCGAAACAATAGTGGACGTTTTTGAGTGCACTCATTCAATCCCACCAATCACCGCAATAACAAGTGTACAGTAGATGAACGCGCTGGAGAATATGCTTGTTCGATGCCCGATCGGCGTATGACAGCAAAGTCCCGCGAGAGCAAACGAGAAACAACTCCTTATGCTTTTGAATCGTTCTCTCACTCAACCAGACGGTGTACTCTCAACGCACTGAGAGTCGCGCCCTGAATGAATGAACTTACCGCCGTCCGATTCGCCCTATGTACCCTCATTCTCCATTACTCCACTACTCCAAAAACCAGCCAACAAGCGTAAAGTTAACCCTATAACTTACTTGGAAAGGGGAATAATAAAGTAACTAATAAGCATTTAATTAAAAAAAAAACAATAAAATTTGTATATACCGTAGTAGGCCTATATATTTCATACTTTATAGTAGGCTACTATTTATATTATGGGCGTCAGAAGCAAAAAAATATGGGTGGGTCCTTTAACAGAAACATTTTACTGGAGTAGATGCAATTTACAAAAAATATATTTAAATATATCGGCTTGTTTAAACGTCTGGTTGAGGAAGAAACACCTACGGAATACACAATCTTCATCAGCAGCAATAGTGTAGGGGTAAGACGCTTGGCGTTAAGATTTGACGCGAATCGATCAGAGGTTCGAATCCGCCTTTTACCAAACTCGCACTGATCCTTTTTTCCATCATATATCAGATCGGAAAGGAATTTATTTTCTATGAATATGAAGAAAATATTAGAAAAGTGAAAATAAAGCTACTAACGCGTTTAATCAGTGTTTATCAGGGTATGTAAACAGACATGCTCAATTAGTGACGATACAAGTGAGAGGGCCCAATATCATTGGTCTTAAAGTGTGTGAGTCGATGCCATCTCCTGGCGAAACGCGGGAATTCATTCAATGCACGGCGCGACTCTCACAGTGCATTATGGGTATTCTCTAGCCGTCAAGCATACATCGGTTGCAAACTCGTTATTGTGGTGCATTGTGGGATTGTATGAGTGCACTTAATAACGTCCACTATGGTTTCAGACACCACTAAATGGCTGTTCCCTCAAATAGTGCCCACAGCTGAATCAATCATCCATCCATCTTCCGAACCGCACTGGTCCAGCCCAATATCATGCATACAGGTATAAATGATCCTTTTTAAGATGATTATTATATTGTTTGATTAAGGTTACATGCTAGTTTCCGTAGCAGAGTTCAGGATAAATCTTTTCATTATTACTGGAGCTGCCAAACAGCAAGCACAAACTGCAAAAACGCCAGCCTTTCCGGCGCACTTAGTGTCCGAAATCACTCACTCGTTTTCGAAGTGGCCTATATCAGTGGACTAATGTAGGGAATAGTGAATGAGGGTATAGGGGGCGATTTCGGAAACAGCCTTAGTTTCTTCTGTCTGTCAATCAATCAATCAATCAATCAATCAATCAATCAATCAATCAATCAATCAATCAATCAATCAATCAATCAATCAATCAATCAATCAATCAATCAATCAATCAATCAATCAATCAATCAATCAATCAATCAATCAATCAATCAACCAATCAATCATAATATTAATAAAAAAGCAACAAATCATGTGACACTGAATACTACAGTATTGATGCTGAAAATTCAGCTTTGCATCACAGCAATAAATTACATTTTAAAATATATTGAAACAGAAAACAATTATTTTAAATTGTAGTAATATTTCACAATATAACAGTTTTTACTGTATTTTGGATCAAATAAATACAGCCTTGTTATACAACATTTGTATATTTGTATTGTGAGTTTTGGATCATGTAACTTGTATATTTTAACCCTCTGGTGCTCTTAGTTTAGGGGTTGCATTGGTCGTCTTCCCGGTCATAAGTGACCTAAAAATTAATCTTCCTCCACCCCAGTAAAACCAATGCAATTTATTTTTCTTCAATAATATTTTTTCTTTTTAATTTTGTATTTTGAGATGATTTCATGGTATTGTTTTATATTTATGCAATAATTATGGTCTATTTTTGCCATTGGAAATTATACAAAAATATATATTTTTAATTATTGCAGTATTTCAGGTTAAAATAGAGACTAGGCCTTCAAAATAATTTTTTTGAAGGCAGATTAGCCCCTCTTTTGGAATTATTTAAGAAATCATGCAACCACATGTGTGTAATCACTAGAGGTCTCTGTGGAGAGGCTTGAGCATTCACTAGTTCTCTTTTGAACACATTTAATGATTTTTTTTGATGGATTTGAATATATATTTAAAAAATCTCAAAGACTATTTATTATAAAGTTTTAGATTTTTAGTTGTTGTTAGAAATATAGATTTTTTTTCTGTGAATTTGTGTTTTTGCAGATTTCCCAATCATTTCCTATGGTGGTCATTTTTGACTGAAGAGCACAAGTGGGAGTATTTTTTTACGACCACTTAGCATGCTCGAATCATGCCCTCAATGTTTTTGTGTGTTTAAATACCTAATGCTAGAAAAGTCACCAAGTTTCATATCATTCTGATGAAGCTATGATTTTTAAAAGTTTTTCATAGGTGTGTGTGTGTGTATAAGTGTGTGTGTGAGTGTGAGTGGATGTGTCAATATCACACTCCTGATTGTTACCCCTTCACTGCTGTGTACTTTTTTTCAGCATTGTGGCCGATTTGTAGATTGTACACGCAAATATTCAGATAATTTTTGTGTTTTTGCCGATTCCCCATTCATTTCCTATGGTCAACCATTTATAACCGAGGACAATGAACGCCACTTTTTTTTGTTACGACCAATTAGCATGCTCGAATCATGACCCCAATTGTTTTGTGTGTGTTTACATACCTAATGCTAGAAAACTCACCAAGTTTCATATCATTCCGATGAAGCGGTGATTTTTTACATTTCAAAACGGTCAGAAATGACAGAAGTGCACCAGAGGGTTAATCTGACTCCTGGATTGGCCTAAAGAGACAATGGAGAACTTCAGTCCTGTCAGCATTAGTCTGTTGGGCAGACGTAAAAATATGCTGTGAATATAGCAGTTTGCTTGTCATCATATGATATTCATGTGATTTTATAACCAGGTTACTTGCTGTACTTGCTGTTTTTAATAAAATAACACATTGAACAAAGAACTCCAGGAATGAAGAAACAAAAGAAACAAAGACTACTAGGGCACACAAACTAGAAGCAACCATTACATGTACAACAACCCACAAACACCAGTAAGACACAAGCACTATATACACACACAGGGAAGACTAGCTTTACAAGATAACAAGGGGTGTGACGTCAATGGGAAACACCTGAGGAGACTAATCAACATGAAAAACTACAAAGAACTACAAAATAAAGCACAGGAAACACTTCAACGTAAAAGTCCAAGGACAGACCCAAGCATATGTGACAGTATTGTTCAATGACTCTTTGATTTGGCTTTTGACCTAGTCAAGTGACTTACATGATCCATTTTAAGTATAAAAAAAAACAATCATGTGTTCATATCTCTCACAGTGATATATATATATATATATGTATATTTTTGTGTTTTTTAACTACAGTGGTGTTTTTGTGTAGCTGTGAAAATAATGTTAGTAATTTCCGGAGTTCAAAAAAAGATATTTTCATTACATGTCATGTACAGAGCTAATAAACACAATACATTTGAAATTACTGATGGGAATTTTCATTACGTTAAAATAAAATTCTCTTGGGCATTTCTAGTGGACAAATGAACTAGTGAAATGTGTGTTGTAGGAGAGTTTATTTTCTACAAACATTTCTACAGTAAAAGTACACAAATTGGTTATCGAAAATAGTATCAGCTCAGTTCATCTACCACCATGTCCCATACTGTGTGTGTGTGTGTGTGTGTATCGGTGTGTTTGCGTGAGCATATCTGTATGTCACCGTGTGGATGTATGGCTCTGGAGTCAGTTGCTCTGGTAAGTAAAATCCTTTAAATCTCCGGGCATTCTCTGGCCTGTCTGTAAGGATCAATACAGCATTTGTACAGTCATTTTGAGCTCCTCCCTGATGGCCACTTCATTCAGCCAATAGGGTCTGGCACGAGTACTTCTAAGTGACACCATTGATCGATCATGAAAACCGTGATCAGTCATGATTGTGTGCCGTGAATTTTTACTGCATTTATTTATCCTCGTTAATAGCTTTACACATGTGTCAAAAAGGGGCCTGTTTTTTAACATGAATTTCAGTATGGTGTCCAAAAAATGGCCCATTTGTTCTTGACATCAAAACTGGCTACTGAAAGACAAACACTAGTTTGAGAACACAAAGAGAGGCTGTTATTAATCTGCTTAGGCAGGAAACCTTTAAAGGGATAGGTCATCTATAAATGAAAATTGTCATTTACTCACCTTTGTGTCCTTTGTGAAACACAAAAGAAAATATTTTCCTTAAATCATGTTTATTTATTGCAGAAGGCAATGATAACATCAGCATAGAAAAAAAACTATCCTAATGAAATAAACTGCTTTAAATTTTCCACATACAGTAGGTATATCTAAAAGTAGCATTCGAGTAAAACATGGAATAATCAAATGACAAAATAAAACTGCATATTCTTCACTGTATGAATAAAAAGTATTCTGCTTATAATAGGCTGCTGTCACTTTAAGAACTACATGAATGCACAAAATACTGATTCACATGCACGATTAATTTCCCAGATGTTTACATTCACTGAAGACAAAATCAACTGTGGATGTGAACCTTGTGTGTTTTTGTCACTTTACACACAATAATACTGCTGGCTTTCTGTGCATGCGGTTTAGGTGTGTGCGCTCGTAAAACCGTTTATCAAACATTTAAAACTGGCAAGGCACGCAGCTCTCTTACACAAAATTATTACAATAAACTAGTGTACGTTGTGAACAAATAATTTCTAGAGATCTGCCTGAAGAAGCAGCCATGATGAACAGTCGATTTGTACAGCGGCATCTCATGACCAAACTACATTGGAATGAAAGTGAGCCGGGACTCGTGTGTGTTCACAATGGACATTTTTTTAGCTGAAAGCGAACCTCCAAAGATGGCCTCAGTTCAGTCCGCTTTTAAGTGATCTGAGATTGTTTGGAGTGTTCACATATGGGCCAAAAATCACACGAACCGCACTCAGACCCTTGAAAAGGACCAAGTGTGAAAACACTGCTGCTGTTTTCTTTAACCCATTTGTGCCCAAATTTTTCTGAAGGGTTTCATGCATATAGTCATGTTAATAGTGTCCTATATGAACATGTTCTGCATTTATTTTCCCCAGGTTTTAGTTTTTTTGTCTTGAAAATCGTATTTGAATGGGTGGCAAATTTGCTGTATGCACCCCTTCAATGTCAAATTTGACTAGGAGGAGAACATTTGGCATCTAACTCAAAATAACTGCTTTAATTTATAAACAATCTTAATTTATAAACAAATTTATTGTGTATAAAAGGCGAAGGACATTCGATGCAAACTCAAAAAAGCTGCATCTATCTTATAATCTGTTGAATATGAAAATACAACAAATACATTTGTCTTAAAGTGGTGGAACAAGAGCAGAACAAAGTGCATTGAGTTGCCCTAACAAGGCATTGTGTATCAAAAAGTTCAATTAAAATAAATTGATATAATGACGAAAAAATTACATCTATATAACAAAAATAAATAAATAGTCCCATAGTATTCAATGGCTGACTGTAGTAGGTGATTTCATATAATAATGTAAATGTAAACTCATTACTTGTCTGAATTTCCACATTATAATGGAATCGTAAGCTACTAGTCATAAAGAGAATTAGGGAGAATTAGAAACGCATCCAAACTGGATGGGGGTCCTCAATATTTTGGCCTTAATATCATAAAATATTATATTTTCCCCTATCGAATTAAGGTCTACTGTACAGTAGAGATGTCAGTTAGAGGGTTAAGTTATGTTTACCCCATTATATTTACATTTACATTTACATTTATGCATTTGGCAGACGCTTTTATCCAAAGCGACTTACATTGCATTCAAGGTACACATTTTACATTTAGTCAGTTCTTGCTTTCCCTGGGAATCGAACCCATGACCTTGGCGTTGCTAGCACCATTCTCTACTGTTTGAGCTACAGGAAAGCCTTATATACACAGTATACCCCATTTCCCCATTATATGTTCTTACAAGGCATTTGCCCACTGCAACTATAGTTGCTACTTGGACTTTTGACTAAGTGTACAAAAAACTATAGATCTGTTGTAAGAATAGTTTTGTTTGGATGATTCTAGAGACCTTCACGATTATGTAGATATATATATATATGTCAACAAAAATACTTATTAGTAACATGAAAATAACCTTTGTTTGGGAGGGTTTGCCTTTGTTATGCTTCCTGGAAGTAGGGGGAGGAAGTTGGCAGTCTCATGTGACAGGAGTTAATACCTTTTTTTTCTCTTGAAATCCTTTATTTGGTTGTTTTCTTGCATGTCATTAAGATTAAAAACATGGATACTATCTAGAAAAATACTGACAAAAGGAAAATGACAACTAGACACTGCGGCTACTATAGTTGCCGGTGGTCTTAAACATGAAGAGTAGAAAGTGTGAAGACAGCAGATCCGGCAAACATGTATGTGTTTATATTGACTGTCATTGACCGCAGATATCAGAATTGTTTGGCAAGCATTAATTTAATACATAATGCAGTTCATTTGAGAACTTAGTTGTGAGTAGCCCACCCAAACACTTTCCACAAACCAGCCCTGATTGTAAGTCATGAATAGCATAATTGCTTGTGGAATTTGTTTCTGCAACTTTCATGCGGCGTCCATGTTGAGTTAGAGGTTTAATCAATCTTGATCAATGTCACATTGGTGGCGTAATCTTTTGGCCAGACCAGCCTGGATGTTTAACAGCTAAGCTGTCCCCTACTTACGGCCGGTTTTGCTTTTATCATTTATTCGATATGCATTTCCAGCTAATATGTATTTTTGGGGTGTTTCTTGAAGGTCTCGTTCCCGTCACCGAAGATCTCGCAGTGGCAGCAGTGCTCGGTCCAGCAGGAAACGCAGCAGAGAACGAGATCGCGGCCAGCGCAGAACCCGAGACAAAGACCGGACACGAGACAGAACTAAAGACAAAGAGACGAACAGAGCCAAAGACAAGGACAAGCAAAGGTAATACTTTCTTTTTTTGTGCCATTTGAATTTCTAGTTTTTTTTTTTGCCCCCTCTCTGTTTTTCTCTAGCACGCACACCGAGAAACACACTCCCAAACTGTACCGACCCATCACTATATCCATCTCATGTCTGAACGAAATCTTATAGTTTAGATTCAGCTGAGAGTTTAGCTCAATCGTGTGGTAGGTCTCATCCATCCAGCCTGATATCTGCCCTTCAAACTCAGTGTATACACCGTCCCGCTGGGCGTCTAATGCGTTTCCTTCTCTCTCACTGTCTTGATTTATACCCCAGTGTAATATGCGTGAGCAAGAGCTAACTGCATTTCCATCCCCGCTCTCCTGTTTGCCCCTCTCAAGCTCCACCTCGACTCAAGAGAGAGATTTTACTCCAAGACAAAGCGTTCTCCATCCCAGTTCCAATGACAACAGTCAGCAAGACTGAACAGATTGGGTGAACATATTTACAACACGGAAACGCCAGTAATTATAGACATATGCAAAATCTATTCAAGATGTTGTGATTTCTGACATTCTGATGTTTGGGCTGTTTTAGAAACATTTCCAAGGAAAGGTATACATCTGACTAAATGACAGCCGTAATAATTACAAGTATCATTAGGTGTAATAAGTTGTGGGGCCACTTCCCTCGCGATGCCCATGAAGCCCCTGCCCATGAGAGTTGATTGGCTATGAAGTAAACCCACTAAAGAAAACACAGCCTGGACTCTGGAGAGAAATTGTTGATTAGACATTAGTGACATGATACGTCTAGTGTGAAACAAATCTCTGTGGATAAACGTATTGACATTTAACTAGGGGTGGGCGATATAATGGTAGACACAATAAACCAGTAGAAATGTGACAACTGGTATAAAAATGGTTGTGATGTTACAGTGCGTGTCATCACAAAAGTTTAGCATTTGCATGCATTTTTAAGCTTTGCCAGTTTAAACATCCAGTGATTTTAAACTGTTCGAGTGTAATAAGCTGTGAAAGAACTCGCGTCTGACAGACGTTTTATGTGCTCAGTATTTAATTGAGTTCTTTATCACAGCTTATCGTGCTTAAACAGTCCAAATACACAGAGAATAATGTCAAAATACCCGTCTTGGGGAGTGTTCACATAAACACAGATGGTTATGGCTTATTAAGTGAATTTAAACAGCTGGCGAAAACCTGATGTGTGTCAATGTATTGTATTTGTAACATTTTTTTTTTTTTTTAAAGCTGCTGTCCGTGAGTTTTTTTGTGTTCAAGATTTACAAAAATTATATATTGAGAATGTACAACCAGGAATCCATTTTCCAAACCGTGTTTTTGTCTTACCCTGAATCATTATGGTACACTTATATTAAGTGTTTATATTGGGACTATTTCAGACCGGACTGGTAGGAACCACTGCTGCGGAGGAGGAGCACAGTCCATGAGTGACTCGCCATAGATATAAACAGACAGAAGGAGCTCCGGCTTCAATGTTCTTCCGCAAGACGCATGCAGTTCTGTTTATTAACCGCTAGAGCGCAAAAAGTTACAGACTGCAGCTTTAAGTAATGGCAGCCTAATATACCACCTTCCTTAACGCTAATCATACAACAAATGAAAAAGAGAAAAACAGCTTTAATTAAGAATAAACATTTAAAGCTACACTGTGTGATATTTTCCCCCATCTAGCGGTTAAAAGGTATATGACCATCCTGCGAATATTAGTTTCTGTTCCTCTCAATTCCGATTTGGTTTTAACTCCTACGGTGGCCGATTTAGTCCAAGATTAACATGGCTTCCAGTTCGACCTCGTCCACATTGGACACGGTGCCATCGAGTGTTAAAACGCCAAAGGCGAAGCTTGAATTTACGGGTATGTCCCTCTTTGGCTAATGTACTTTCAAGATGGAGGGGCAACATGGCGACCCGCATTCGAACCCCTCACCCGTATGTATTTTCAATGGCATATTATAAACTTACGAGAATACTTTATTACTTGAAAGAAGTAAATATACGTTAATGAGCACATATATTTTTGAAAGAACTAAGTGTTTTTAGCTAAGAATAAACTAAAAAAGTTACACAGTGTAGCTTTAATTAATACAGTCAAGACTACGCAGTATTTTAATATACATTTGATTGCTTAAATGTCTATACTGTTTCTCAGACCTGTGTCATTTATATCATCATTGTCATCATCATTTACTCGCTCTCATGCCATTCCAAACCCATGACTTTCTTCATTCAGTACTGCAGGTACTGTTGCACTGATTCCAGGGATCCTGAGAGGATTTTCTGTTTGTCATTCTCTCGTTAAGTTACTATTAAAGTTAGTAATTCCCTGCTAACGTACAAACTGACTAACTATAACTAACTGTTCTCATGCAACGGTGTAGGTCAGAAACATGAAGGTCTACATTTCAGTGCATCTCTCCATATTAAACTGATTAAATGTGAATGTATGTAATCTTACCCTGCGGTACATGAACAGTGTTGATCCTGTATTTTATCATCTGCGATCGTAACAAGAGGCTTCTCCCGTTTGCATTGAGATCTGTAAACCATCGCTTCCAAATTAATCTCTCACCATATTTATTTTATTCCCATTTTATTTCTGTGAGTTTAGATATGTTTAAAGGTCTGCATTATCTGTCTTATAAGGAGGACTCCTATTTTGATGGGTATTATAGTGTCCGGGCAGTGAAAGGGAGAGCTCGCACGCAGTTTATCGGAGTTGTTTTGCAGATACAAAGTTCACCAGTTATTAACTGCACCCCCGAAAAGGCATAAGCTCTGTGTATATGTTTGTTTACTGTGAGTGTTTTTGTGTAGTTTGCTGTGTATGTTAATGGTAATGCCACGGAGAGAGGGCTAGAGAGAGAGAGAGAGTTTGTGAATGAGACGTTAATGCGCACTTCTTATGCTTTGTTTGTTCAGCTCTTACGATGATTTTTTTTGAGTGAAAAACGATGTAATAAACTTGATAAACCATCAGTAAAGTGTGGCCATCAATCGGACATCAATCAGATCCAAAAACATCTTGGGATAAGGTTTTCACACTGACAGCTGTCATTTTAAGATATAGCAACTCCGTTTGTTTGTCCGAGTTAGCAACAGTAACTAAGGGAGGCGGGGCTTACCGATAGGTCAAATGTGAAATTTCCTCACTACTAAATATTCCACGCTCAACTGTTAGTGGTGTTATAACAAAGTGGAAGCAATTGGGAACAACAGCAACTCAGCCACGAAGTGGTAGGCCACGTAAAATCACAGAGTGGGGTCAGCGCATGCTGAGGGTCACAGTGCGCAGAAGTGGCCAACTTTCTGCAGTCAAAGATTAGCTCAAGATCAGTGTGTAGAGCTTCATGGAATGGGTTTCCATGGCCGAGCAGCTCATCCAAGCCTTACATCACCAAGTGCAATGCAAAGCATGGGATGCAGTGGGGTAAAGCGCGCCACCACTGGACTCTAGAGCAGTGAGACGTGTTCTCTGGAGTGACCAATCTCGCTTCTCTGTCTGGCAATCCCATGGACGAGTCTGGGTTTGGCGGTTTCCAGGATAATGGTATTTGCCTGAATGCATTGTGCCAAGTGTAAAGTTTGGTGGAGGGGGGGTTATGGTGTGGGGTTGTTTTTCAGGGGTTGGGCTTGGACCCTTAGTTCCAGTGAAAGGAACTCTTAATGCTTCAGCATATCAAGACATTTTGGACAATTTCTTGCTTTGTGGGAACAGTTTTGGGGACGGCCCCTTCCTGTCCCAGCATGACTGCACCAGTGCACAAAGCGTCGCTCCATAAAGACATGGATGATGAGTTTGGTGTGGAGGAACTTGACTGACCTCAACCCGATTGAACACCTTTGGGATGAATTAGAGCGGAGACTGAGAGCCAGGCCTTCTTGGCTAACATCAGCGCCTGACCTCACAGATGCGCTTCTAGAAGAAAAACGTTTTTTTCTTTTTTTTCTTTCTTTTTGTGAATTCGGCCTCAAGTGTTGAGTTTTTTGCTCAGGCATTCCTTGACATTAATTCATGAACTACAATCTTTAAAAAATTATTGATTTTGCTTTAAGGTGTAATGATTTCTTCATTGTTAATAAAGTCAAGTTTGTGATTGTTTTTATAGTCAGGTACTTTTACAGTGGACACATTTATTTAAAGACTGTAGCTTGAGTAGCGTTCCACCTGTGGTGAGTAGATGTTTCAGTAGCAGAGTTACTTGGCTGCTTGATTCCTCAGGTGATCTGCTGAAACTACTAGATGTGTCATGTTTTAATTGAATTGAATATAAGTGTTTCTAAATCTAACAAAGAACTAGTGATGAATCGGTGTAAACAGTAAACACACATTTTGACCCCCAGACACTTGGCTTCTATCCTTTGTTATTCTGTGCATGTGTGCTATATTTTGTTTCTCTGCAGCTTATGTCCCAGGGGAGTCTATACATGTAATTGTGGCTGTAATTAGGGGATGTGGCTGGGATGACATTAACATAATGGAGGGACAAACACAAATGAGCAAACACAGGGGCCGTTTTCTTAGACCCTTGGGACCCCCTGCCTTAATCTGAGCTACAATCTCCAATAACTCCATTCACATGTTTGTTCGCTTACACACTTTCCTGTAGCCACATCGGTCTTCACATCCGCAAGCGTCTTTACTTATTAGCAGCTTTTATCGAATGTTTAATGTCAAAGTTGGTTTAGTAGTTTCGCTTTCATGACATCTGGAGGTATCATAGATTTGATGGTCTAGACCAGGGATTTCTCAACTCTGGCCCTCGAGGTCCACTTTCCTGCCAAGTTTAGTTACAACCTTGATCAAACTCACCTGCCTGTAACTTTCTAGTAATCCTGAAGAATTGATTAGCTTGTGTTTGATTAGGGTTGGAGCTAAACTCGGCAGGAAAGTGCACTGATTTTTAATTGATTTTCAATGTAAACATGCTACATAAACATCTTTGACCGATTCTCGCTGCTTTTTCATTGTATCATGCATGTTTTGTTTAATTACTAATAGATAGATGGATAGATAGAAAGAAAGACAGACAGACAAAAGCCCTATTCGGATGGTATTAGTTTTATATGAGGAGGTAAAGCTATTTACTAATTTCCCAAAGCGTCATCATAATTTGAATCCCATTCTAGTCGATCATCTCAGTAATTGTTCTGACCTTTTTCCTGGACTGCACGTTCACATGCCAGTAAACATTACAGTGTATTTTACCTTCTATAAAATGGCCTGTAAAAAAAACAGCAGGTAATGGTAGTCCTGTGCAAATTGACTTACTAGTAAAAAGCCAGTGAAGTTCCCCAAGTGTCTGAACAGGATGTCGGTCAATAAGAGCCAAAGAGACACACTTGCTTACTTAGCTGTTGCCTATAGACTAACAAACTTGAAGGGTTGAGAACCAAAAGGTACGGGTGGACTGTAGTTCAAATAGCCAAGGCTATAATTAAATCATTGCTCTACACTGAAGAGGGAGCATCTGAAGTAATGTAGCACAAATTATACAAATTATCCCAGCTAGAAAAACATGTGGCCCATTTACGTATTTGTCGGACTGTAAACAACCCTGTCCGCTACTACTACTATTACCACTGAATGAGTTTTTGCTGTTAAAATGCGAGAAGCAGGTCAGTGGAATGAAAAAGTACTGAATAATACTACATAAAACCAAAAGGAAAATTGGGTAGGCCAACATACAATAGGCCATATTTATTGCATAGGCCAACAAATTTGACTATTTTATTACATGAAATAAACACATTTTATACCACCAGCTATAAATACGTTGGTAACACTTTAGAATAATGGTCATTAGTTAACATTAGTTCATGTATTAACTATCATGAACTACCCTTGAGCAGTACATTTGTTACTGTATTTGTTCATCTTTGCTAACGTTAGTTAACCCATAAGAACCCACAGTGACACGGGTGTCTCAAACACTGGTGATTATCTGGAAAGGTCTTTTTAAAGCAATATCCCTAAATTTCAATTCAGGAAGTCCCTAAGTGACATAAGGAACACACAGGTTCAGTCATGTGACAATTTGTGCATTTTTTGTTGCCATGGCAATATTTCCAAAATGGTGGCCTGTCTGGTGTGTGAGCAATTTTTTAATACGCTTGTTTTTGTTACTAAAGGTATGTTTCAACCCATGCAACAGTTCTAACATTTTAATAACTTAATAATAATGTTAAATATAGTAATTATTATATATAGTATTTGCTTAATAATATTTGTCATATTAAGAAAAATATTAATGAGCTGCTCAATTAATTTAGCAGATTCAATAATTTTTTTAGTGTTATATATTTTCTCTATGTTTTATATAAAATCTGGGACTCTGTTAAAAATGTTAACAGCACTGTTTACTATAATTGAAATATTGATTGGTATTGATCTGCGCATGATCTGCACCAAATGCCAGAAATCATGCATACTTGGGAAAATTACAAAATTACATACTATGGTGGCTGACAAAATGTTACGCAACTGTTTTCAGACTCTACTAGCATGTCTACATTTCACTGACAACAATGGTTCTTCAAATCAGCAAGCAGGGGATAAGTGTTGGAAGATCCGCCTATGGCTTGATATGTTTTGTAAATAATTTTTTAATAATATGCATAATTTTGATAAATGTTGTGGAAAATAAAAGAAACTGAAAAAAACTGCTATTTAGCAAAAAAATTATTAAATGTTTTTTTTAAAACTGATAAATAAACGCCCAATGTGACATATATGTAACATAAAAAATGTATCATAAACGCCCAATGTCACATATGTGTAACATTACAGATCTCTCACAAGGAGGGGTTGTATTTCAAAAACAACTGCAGAAACATGTTACAAGTGGTCCATTAAGCCTGTTTTATATGCCCCATAATTTTCCTAAAAGGATAAATTGGTCCGGGTTCTTAATATAAATCCAGCTGTTCATGGTTTGTTCATGTTAGTTCACACTACATTAACTAACGTTAACAAGATTTTAATAATGCATTAGTAAATGTTGAAATTTACATTAACAAAGATTAATAAACGCTTTATAAGTGCAGTTCATTATTAGTTCATGTTAACTAATGTAGTTCACTAAAGTTAACTAATGACCATTATTCTATTACCAATACGTCTTAGATACACAATTTCCACATCACCAAAATAAATAAATTGTGTACTCTTTACTATAAAACAAGCTCATTGTGACTGTTTGACTAACGTAACACACTCATTGCGACCTGTTTAACAGATGCATCATTTTATGGTAAGTTAGAACAGCCTGAACAGCAACCGGTGACAAACAATAACAAAACAGTGAAATAATCAACTAGCTGCGACCAATTATTTAGCCCAATTTAATCATGTCTTTAGCCTACTCAGCAGAGGCAAGTTCGTGTGTCAAATGTGCCAATCAAAATATGAAACAGACTGTCCTTAAGGAAACTGTTGCTATAATAGCCTTATATTAATACTAGAAAGCCTATGCACTTGGCAATTGTGATTTTTATTATTTTAACAGTCTATTCTCTCGTTTCATCATTAAACTCTATTTTCATTAATCTTGAGTGAGGGGGCAGGATATAGATGTATATCAAACTGCCCGTTTTGTTCAGTATTCATTTAAACAGTCGGTTTTGTCTGAAGTGAAAGTAAACAGTTGGGAGAAAGTTTGGATCCGTGCATTAGTTCTTAAAGTGACAGTAGCCTAAACCTGCTGCTCTCCTTAAGGTTAATACAGAACAACAAAAGATCAAGAGAAAATCACTGCTCTTGACTGAGTAACTTTAGAAGCTTTAATAAGGGTTGATACAAGGAAGACTGTTCACTGTCATTTTACATTTGATTCCTTTATTCAGTTTCCGTAGGTAGTATTTCTTACCTGAATACTAGTGTTAAACATACCTGACAAACCTAAATCACTGTTTATTTCATTCGTATCTGTGTTCTATTGTATTTATTTGCTCCTCTTTATTTATTATTTACTGTTAGATTTGTATATATTGTAGATTTAGCCAACTAAAATCGTATGATATTTAGTTTACTAAAACTAAACACTATTCCAGTAACTAAAATATGACTAAAACTAAATCGGAATTTGCTGTCAAAATGAACACTGTGGATGATTGGTCGGGTGTTCTTATAAATATTGCAGGTACAGGGTAGGTATGGGTTTAATAAACAGGTCCTGTACAGGACTCTGCATTATCTTGTGCAAAGCGATGATTTACATTCAGGTTTATAAGTTTGTGGTCAGTAAGAATTATAAGAAATCAATACTTTTATTTTGCAAGGATTGATTAAAAAGTGCAACAAAAAGTCAAGTCAAGTAAACTTGATTTATATAGCGCTTTTAACAATACAGATTGTTTCAAAGCAGCTTTACAGTGTTAAACAGGAAAATAATGCAGCATAATTTTATTCAGCCATACAGCCGTTCTGGAGAAAACGGTCATCAGTTCATGTCAATTATCATACAGTGACAGTGTGGGCTTTAGATCAGTAATTAGAGCAGTAATTTAGTTTAATAATTAGATTTATTTCGATATTTAGTTGAAAAATGTAGTGTCCCCGACTGAGCAAGCCAAGCCAGAGGCAACAGTGGCAAGGAAACCAAAACCAAAAAGGGACAGTAAAGACTTTACATTGTCTGTTTTAAATAAATGCTGTTCTTTCAAATTGAAAAAAAGTATCACAGACTGTCACCCTGTAGCCCAAGACTGGTTTTCCACTGAAGCAAAGCGGGTTGAGCCTGGTCAGTACCTGGATGGGAGACTCCTGGGAAAGCTAGTTTTCTGCTGGTAGAGGTGTTAGTGAGGCCAGTGTGTGGCTCCTAACGGCCCAGTATAGTGATGGGGACACTGTACTGGAACAAGCTCCGTCCTTCAGATGAGACGTTAAATCCAAGATCCTGACTCTCTGTGGTCATTAAAAATCCCAGGATGTCCAAAGAGTAGGGATGCACGATATTGGATTTTTGCCGATATTCGATATGCCGATATTTTTCAACTCATTTTGGCCGATGCCGATATCGATACCGATATATGTTTTCCCTTTGTTTGGAAACAACACCATTTTAAGCAGAAACTATTTTTTTTTTCATTCTGGTTTCAGATTTCTGATGTCTCCTTGCTAAAAGGATACTTTTTAAAGATAAATAAATGTGAAGAGACGGCTCAACGCCAGCGTTGTTATGGCCTAAATTAATACATGATTGATTAACTTATTCTAACATTTTCTTTAACATTCTCTTTCTAACATTTTTCAATGTACATTTATGAAATGCACTTTCTGTAAAGCTGCTTTGAAACAATGTGTATTGTGAAAAGCGCTATACAAATAAATTTGAATTGAATTGAATTAATAAAGTTATTTTTATAATAAGAGTATAATTTCTCTTATTATAAAAAAATAATAATAATAAAGTCAGTGATTTTTCATCCCAGACAGATTCAGTTGTAATCTAAATATTTTATTTTTGGATTTAATGTTTGTGCCTATGTGGGGGTGGCATGGCATCAGTTGACGCTGTCTTTAGCTTCAAATAAAAAAATATACAATTATTTTAGTGCTCCTTGGATTATTTTTCATCATCCATTTCATAAAATTGTATTACAGATTAATAAACTGTATATACAAGTATTTAATTTGAAACAGTGTCATGTTTGTGATTTGACATCATTACTGCTTTATTTATTCAGAAAAAAAAGTAACTTCAATTTATTTGTGTATTCTACTTTTCATTTTATTACTGTAACAACAGCGCCCCCTCTACATATATATAACATTTTAGTGGGCGGGCACTAGGACCTGGAGGAGCTTCTGCTGCTGTGGAGGCTGCTGCGAGCGCTAGAGAGTGGGGAGACGCGATTGTTTTTGGCTAGTTTTGTTGTGAAAACCCAGTAACCCTATGTTGTCGGCCACGTCCTTCTGTACATTCACAAATTCCAGGCAGTATTTAAAAACGGTCAATATAAATAACCATACATGCAATGTATGTGCTTGTTTTTGCTTGAAGAATGACCACACGGCTGACATGATCTTATCACTATAGCAGTCCTTGCACACGTGAGTTATTGCAGGCTCGTATCAACACGTTTATCATATCGGCAAGGCATATCGGCATAATTTTTTCAAATCAGCCGATGCCGATTTTGATATTTTATGCATTTATCGGCCGATTCCGATGTCGTGCCGATAATATCGTGCATCCCTACCAAAGAGTAGGGGTGTAACCCCACCAGCATCCTTGCCAAATTTGCCCATTGTTCTCTGTCCATCATGGCCTCCTAATCCTCCCTATATATGATTGGCTTCATCACTGATGGGTGTTCTGGCACAAGATGGCTGCTGTCGCATCATCCAGGTGGTGCTGCACATTGGTGGTGGTTGAGGAGACCCCCCCCCCTTCCATGTAAAGCTCTTTGAGTGCATTGAAAAGCGCTATATTAATGTAACACATTATTATTATTATTATTTCCACAAAAAATATTAAGCAGCACATCTGTTATGCAGATGATCTTCACGAATCTTGGTGAAAACCAGAACTCTGATAAGTCTACATCCAGGAACACAACAGCGTCTGGGCATCTCAATCTTTCTATTGGTTACTGACCCTCATGTCGTTGGACACCCGTCAGACCTCTGTTCATCTTCAGACACAAATGAAGATATTTTAGTGTAAATCTGATGGCTCTGAAAGGCCTCCATTGGCACAATGCACGGTTCACTCTCAAGACCCTTAAAAGGCACTAAAGACGTCGTTACAAAGTCCATCTCACTACAGTAGCTCTACAATAACTTTATGAATCGGCGAGAATAGTTTTTGTGCGCAAAAAAAACCTAAATAACGACTTGTATAGTGATGACGATTTCAAAACAAGGCATCATGAAGCTTCGAAGCGTTATGAATCAGTGAGTCGAATCATGATTCGGATCACGTGTCAAACCGCCAAACTGTTGAAATTTGGCGATTCAAACTGCTGAATCGACTCACTGATTCATAAAGTTATTGTAGAACCACTGTAGTGAGATGGACTTTGTAACGACGTCTTTAGTGCCTTTTAAGGGTCTTGAGAGTGAACCGTGCCATTGAGCCAATGGAGGCCTTTCAGAGCCATCAGATTTACACTAAAATATCTTCATTTGTGTCTGAAGATGAACGGAGGTCTGACGGGTGTCCAACGACATGAGGGTAAGTCATTAATGACAGAATTTTCATTTTTGGGTGAACTAACCCTTTAACCCTTTAAGGTTTGGAGAACCACTCTCTTGTTATCAATTGACAGAGATTATTTTGTATGTTGTGGGTGTGGAGATGTAAAACGAGTACCACTGATGCTACTACAAGGTTGAACAAGTTGTTTGTGCAGAGTGGAAACAATATTTGCTCTTTTGGACTGAAGAGGAAGTTTCGAGTTCTGAAACATACATGGTTTTTATGTCAAAATATCAAGGAAAAGTTTGATTCCCCTTGACATGACCCCTTTAAATTTGGACTTTTTGTTTGGTAGATATCGGGTCGATTAGTCAAAATGGGTAACACCCAAAAATGTCATTGGACATTTAGTTCTGTTCCCTGAGGGTCACGTCTGTGGATCATCAGAGTTCATTTCCAACTGTAATCAAACACACCTGAATGTAATTTTGAAGAGCTTGATTATCTGGTTCATGATTGATTCGAGTTATGATCAACGCTGCAGGACATGACCCTCCGGGAACAGAATTCAATAGCTTTTGCTTACATTTTTGCTTTAACACATCAATTCTTTTGATGTGAGGGCATCACTTTTATGCAAATTGGGTGTACTACATGGGAGGAGTTTGAAATGGCATATGGGTTCTGATGTCCAGACAGTTTTAGAGCTTATAAAGTGGGAAAAATAGTACAATTGCAATAGGGTTCCAGCACATTTGTTACAATACAGTAGACACACTAATAGTATGTTGGCTTGACAAAGCGGTTGTTGGGTAGTCAGGATAGTTGCTTTGCTGCCAGGGGCTTCTGGACAGTTGCCCAGGGTGTTGCTACATGGTTTCTGTGCTGTTCTGGACTGCGTTTCCCAAAAGCATTGTGAGCCCAAGTTGATTGTGAAGACCATTGCACCAATGTTCTCATACGATCAACTTAGTTCGCTATGCTTTGGGAAACGCAGCCCTGGGAGGTTGCTAGGACGTTTCTAAGCAGCTGCTAAGCTGTGTTTTGATATGCAATAAGCTAAAGCAAAACATTAAAAGCTTAAGATGCCAGTTGTGCTGTCTACAAGAGAGCCTGTTGTTTGGGTGCTGTAATGTCTGTGTATGCAATCATGCTGTGATAAGAGATGTGTTACCTGTCAAATATTCATCCTTATTTTTGCAATTTTGTCAAATATTTTTTCTTGATTACACATCTTGATGTGACGTTTCTTTTATTTTGTAAGTTTACAGTGCAAGTTAAATGTTTTTGTGTCATTTGTTTTGTTCTGTATACATTTGGTATAGGCAGTGATCTCTTATTTAAAAAAATATATATATCAACCATTCTTTTTTCAATCTGCAGATTAATAAAATATATAAAAAAAAAAAAAACAATACAATGGTTTCCTGTATCCCGTAGGTTATATAACGGCATATTTTACTAGTATATTGCAGGGTTTCGCATAGGGCTGTAACGATTTGACCAAAAATAAAAACCTTGATTAATTGAACATTTTACCTCGATTACGATTAATGAACGGATAATTTTTTAATTTTGAATAATTTTGCTTCTTTTTTCTTTTCTTTTTTGCTTTCCATTTTTTGCCCTCATAAGGTTTTTGTGTAAGTTCCTAATAAGGTTTTTACTGTAAATATTTCTACTATTAAAGGTGGAATTTTTTTTCTAATGAAAAAGTGCATTTCTTTGTGATTTTTAACCTCTTAACCGGATTGAGGACGCATTCGCCCTCAAGCTTTATTTGTTTAAATTAGCTCAAATGACTGTCAGATGTAAGTAATTACTGCTCAATACTTGAAGGAAACGGTTGACTTTCAGCAGTTATTGTCTATGGGGCAGATTTCTGTTTGTTGTACATCAGATACAGATACATTAACACAGTAGTAGGCCTACATTACATTTATCTGAATGCATCAATGAGAGAGTGATTGTGTGTGTGAATTACTCTTACCGTCTCTATTCATTATGAAGCTGTGGTTTGTACTTCAAAGGTATTAAAATATATGCCTATAACGGTTGAGTTTCTAATCTACTTTAGTGACTTTACTTTAGTCACAGGACGGCGTTGACAATGAGTTTCTGTGCTGCTCTCTGCGCGCGATCTTCACGTGATGTGCGAGCTTCTGTCTATGAGTGTTCGTTTGTCACAATATATCAGGCATTAGTTCAACATAATACACATCTGATGGTCTAAAATCGCTGTAATGTTCAAATTGGCAGGCCTTAAAACACATACAAATGGCAAAGATTTGTGAGGACGCAGGTGAAAGAGGTCTGCCTTCAGGGCGCGAATAATATTGTATAATGTCAATACGAAGTTTTCCGTATTGTTGTTTTTGAATAGTGCACAATCGCTTTAAATGTTCAAACCTTTAAACGCATTTACTTGACAAACTTTATGAGGACGAACGTGAAAGCGATCTGGCTTTGGGGCTTGCGTGCGCCGTCTAGCTGTGTGTGTGTGTGTTTGGCAGCGCGTAGGCTAAAAGAACGGCAATTAACTTGCCTGTATAAACTGTGTAAAACATGCAGTTACTATAGTGATTCTGGGCATCTATAAACACAGATAACTGCTCCTGCATCTCTCTGTGTGCCTGCACACTGCACTTGATGTGACTGACGGGCGGAGTCACGTGACTAAAACCGAAATAACCCACATGGGAAAAATACGTTGGTTAGAGGTTCTGAATTTCGGTTTCGATTATTTTTCGATTAATCGTACAGCCCTAGTTTTGCATGTTGTTGACAAGCTAATAACTCGTCCCATGCTGCGCTGCGTGCTTCAGAGTGAAGTGTTTCACTGTGTTTGTTTACGCCAGCTCAGCTTATGATCCGGTGTTTTCAGTATCTTGGAGTGGCACAGTTCGCAATAAAGGCTGCTCCATACGAATAACATCTCTGCAGGTCGCATTTAACATGCGTTTGGGAAAATTACTTTATTTCCTAAATTTACATACATTTTCAGCATTTTACCAGATTTGAAACCAAAAGCGTTTATAAACCTGTTGTCAACTAAACAGAGACTTGAAGGTCTATCTGCAGTTTTCCACCAAAATAAAAGCTTGAGGATTTTTGGCAATTAAATCAAATTAAAACATAAAATGTATATTATTGTAACTTGTGTAAAATAAAAGTATTTTAATTATTAATTATTAATTTTCTATTTTAAAGTACATGTGTGCTAAAGAAAAACATGTAAATTATATAATTAGCAAACATTTTTAATTTTTCCTATTTTTTTATTTTCATAAAATATAATTAAAAAAAAAAAATTCTCTGCACCATGTTATGTTGTTTTTGTGCTCATTGTAATCATGGTCATCTGTTCAGAATCTAAACTGCTATCACCAGACCAAGTGCAATTTAAGATTGAACATTGGTCTGGGGAGTCTGTATTTTCTACTGCACACGAGGCGTGATAAACAAGCATAAATTAAATGACTCTGTACGCAATTGGATAGTCCTTCAACCAATCAGACCACAAGAGGCGTGATCAACGGGCAACGATCCATCGCTTCTCTAGCCATCATCTAGTTAAACCCTCCAATAGCGCGCCAGGTCGATAAGCTAGTCTGTCTGAAGCAGTAGAAATAAATGTACAGGTTTCAGACTGAGTTGCAGGGCGAAATCAAATCGCCGGCAGATCAGGCTGGGTTTACAGTCTAGAAGGATTCCGGATTGCAGAAAAATAGCCTTTTCTTCTGCGATCTAGAATAGCAGCACAGCTGAAAGGTTTGTTTGAGCTGCGCCCTCTACTGTACAGGCTTGAATTTGCATTTCCTTCAGCCTGAGGCTTATTCATTTCACTTTTGGTGTGAAAGGGGCTTTTATATTTTTTTATATGTTTTTTTTCTTTTCAAACAAACAAGCAAGCCCAGCCCAGGGGCCTGATGTATAAATGTTGCACATCTTGTAAATATGTGCACACCGTCTGCACACTCAAGACCGTGTGTATGCAATCCTTTAATAGAGTGAGCGAAGTATACACATTTAATTAAATATTCCAGGTAAGCACTCAAATTACATAAAGTTATTATCCAGAAGTTAAACAAAAATTATATGAATTTAGATAAAAAGTGTTTTTGAACACTTTTCCTGTGGCACGTTACGTTTTAATGACAGCAAGGGGCGCATGATAATTCCACTACTAATTTGTAGAACTCGTGTTTTGAGCAGATATTTCTTGCGAGAACAATGATCAATGATGCGCACTTTCGTTCGGTGGTAGGACGGTCCATTGGCCGGTTTGAAAGGTCAGATGACAGTAATGTGCAACCACTGCTGCAGGCTGGTGTGCTGTTGATGTCTTGTGCAGGCAGACAGTAGCCTAATGATAACTCTTTCTGGGATCTTCCCAACGTTAGGAAAAATACCATTGTATTTGATGGATAGAATTTAAAGGCAAAATGGTAAGATTTGCATATTGTTTATAATTGTTTTGTCAGTGACACGCAGAGTCAGACAATTGTTTTTACACTGCGAAAAAGCATATCTATTTCCATTAAAGATATAATGTATAAACATCCCAAAACATATGTTTATCTTATAGGCAAAATTGTATTAATTTTATTTGTTTAACACCTTAAGCTCTGGGACCATTTTTGGGGATATGGCCTACCCAAATTGAAAAGCTTCCATACCCACATACAGTGATCTAAATACACAATGTTGGTGTCATTTTACAGGAAACTCTTTAAAGTTACATAAAACACTGCTAAAATTAAATAGATATTGTCTGAGCTGTAATAACCCCCCCCCCCCCCCCCCAAAAAAAAAAGAGGGACTTTTTTGATTTGTTGGATATAAATTCATTTTTGAAAGTGTGTAACTCAGGCCCTGTGTGCTCTAGCACCCTGCAGACAGTTTTGGCTGTTTCCACTAGATGGCAGCATATACAGGAAACAATAATTTTTGTCTGTATCATGTATGCAAGATGATATAAAATTGTGTATTTAGACCACTGTATGTGGGTATGGGAAGCTTTTCAATTTGTGTTGGCCAAATACAGGCGGACATGGTCCCAGAGTAATTCAGTGTAAATAAGTTACATTGTGTAAAACAAATGCAGAAGCTTTCAAATGGTACCACAAATGAGGTCAGAGCTAATCCACAGACATTTAAAATGTAAAGTATATACTTGATGATGTCATTACGGACCCTATACCTATTACGGGTAGCCTTTATTCTTAAACAAGACAAGGAGCCTAAATAATGTTTAGCAATGGCACAAATTGCATTTATATTCCTATTTTCCTAATATTTTGTAGACTACCGTTAAACGTGGTGTCACGTGGATGGGAATATTCAAATGGAAATAATCTGCAGATGAGGATATGCATAGTAAAACTAGGCGTTGTAATCTCAATATATGGTTATTTGAGGAGGAGATGGGGTGAAGATGCATGCACGCACATTCACATAATCTTCCGCTGACTGGGTTTTATAAAGGGAATTTTGCGCAGGTCCGGGTGTACACATGGTTTTAAAAATCTGAAAACTGTTGTGTGTACACAACATCAAGCTTTTGTGCGTACGCACGCTTTTAGGATGAAATCTACGTACAGATTTATACATGAGGTGAGAAAAAAACAAAGCAAAAGTAGTGAAACTACTTCATCAAAAGTAACCTAGTAACATTACTTTAAAAAGTATAAAAGTAATACTTTTACAAACAGCAGAGGATCGATTAAAATGTTATCGGCCAGTAATATATTCCCTGAAAAGAATTTACATTACAATATTTTTGGCATTTGCGATGTACACATTCAAAAAGAACCATTTAAGAATGAGTTATTATTGCTGTTTTATGCATCAGTTAGACAAAACTAACTAAATGGACAATTTAATATTGGTCCTCTTAGCAACATAAAATAACTTTTATTTAAATTGTGAATAAATTGTATGCTTAAAATTGTATTATAAGTCATCAAGGAACTTAAATTATATCTGTGCTATATGGAGATGGATGCAGATGATCTCTGGGTGTTATTTTTATTACCATAAAGAGCTGATAATCAATATAATGACAGCAGTATAAAGTTGTGAAATCTACACGACTAATGAGTATTATGCTAATGCTGTATGTGTGTGTGTGTGTGTGTGTGTGAATCACGCACCCATCAATCACTCTCACGGTTTAGATGCTGTTGTTCTGCGCTCAGGGACATATGCACATTAAAAGCTCTTCCCTGGTGCTTCCCGTTTGGCTTTTCTCCTCAAATAGCCTCTTTTTCCCCTGGATTTTTTTAGCATGTTGTGGTTTGTTAACCTGCTGTATGCACTCTGACACACAGACACATTTGAAGTGGTTGATGAGTGATTTGCATCCACGTTGCAGGACGTATGTGTGCGCGGATCAAAGGGGAAAGCGGCGTAGCGGGGGGCTTACAGACCCACGTGTGGTGTTGTTTTCATGAAAGATTTATCAGACCTCTAGGATGACAGCAGGCTTCTCCACACCCAGCACAATGTGTTTTCATGCAAAATTTATTGAAAAAGACGCGACATTGTAAAGCGATCTTGTTGCCTTTTAAGGCAAAATCGGTTATTGTGGTGTGTGTAGGTGAGTGTGTGTGTGTGTGTGTGTGTGTGTGTGTGTGTGTGTGTGTGTGTGTGTGTGTGTGTGTGTGTGTGTGTGTGTGGACTGGTAATCCCTACGTTATGGGGACAAAATGTCCCCACAAAGATGGCAATATCCGAAATCCTCATCCTTGTGGGGACATTTTTAGGTCCCCATGAGGAAAACATCTTATAAATCAGACTAAGTGATGTTTTTTGAAGGTCCCCATAAAACATGAAAACCCAACGTGTGTGTGTGTGTGTGTGCGCGCGCCTACTTAATGATATATTGGCGACAAATTTGCACCCAGACAAATTCTCCTTTTGGGGATGTCCTAATTTGTGTATGTGTTATATGTTTATTATTATTAGTGTTATTGTTTTTATTATTATAGTTATTGTAAAATGCAGAAAGTTCTCTGTTAGGGTTAGGTTATAGTTTTTAGCAAAAGTAAACGTGTGCGCGCGCAATATACAGTATAGTACTGTGAATAAAGTGAGTACAGTAAAATAGCTAATAGTGTAATTTAGCAAATGGCATTTGTAATGCCTGAATTTTATGAAAGGCTTCAACTATGTGAAAAAGTATACAGTAGTTTTTTTTTTTTTAGAGGTTTAAGAAAGATATAGGCAAAATTGTTTACATTTATAGATGTATAGATTTGTTTAAAACAATAACTATTTGGCCAGTGGAATCTAATGAGAATAACTTTCTCTGAAAAGTGCTTTATTCAATTTAGCTTTTACTGATATTTTGATAGCCTATATTTAAAACAAGACAAGGATACTAAATAATGTTTAGCTATGTAATGTGACGGCACAAATTGCATTTATATTCTGTGTCTCATAATGTCTTGTAGACTACCGTTAAACGTGGTGTCACGTGGATGGGAATATTCATATGGAAATAATCTGCAGATAATTTTTTTTTTAATCAAAAATTATGTTCGTCAGTTATGATTTTGTGTTGTAAATATAATATTTAAACTATAGCTGTAATCAGAAATATCATGATCATGAGAAATGGAATCAAGATGACATCTGAGGAATTAAAATTAATCTAGTGACAAGACTAGTCTCATGATTTTAGGACAAACTATTAAGTTTGAAGGGGAAAAAAAGAAAGAAAAAAGAAGGGGAAAAAAACCTGGTCTTGACCAGTTGGTGGTTCTGTACTGAAAGGGCTCAGAATTCGGGGAAGAAATATTTAGCAAAAGTTAACCGCATGTAAAATGTGAAAGCACTTCCTGGTGGTCGATTAGCTGCTGAAATGTAATTGGCTGATGGGAAAAATGACAACTGTTCTCGTGGACAATAGTGGCAACTCCCACAAAAAAACACTACATGCCAAGTTTGAAGTCACTTACTCCCTTTTTTAGTTAAACCATGAGGACGCTTTTTCTCCGTCACTTCATTTAATTCCTTTGGTTTAGTTAAATTGTGAACACATTTTAGTTATTAGTGTATTTATAGTAAAATCATACGAATAAATTAATATGATATGCTTATGTTTAACTGAAATTAAGGAATTAATATAAGTGCGTGCATGGTGTTTTATTAGTGAATTATGAAATGTTAATTTTAACATTGGTATTTGTGACAAATATTAAATAATGTGGTGATAATATTGTCATATGGCTTAGAAACAGGCCTTTTAACGCTCCCATGCAAACCAAACCACCTTTTTCTTTATTTTATGGCAAAATTAATATAACATCCATTAATTTAAATACGGCACACCTGTTAAATGTGTAGAATCTGTGTAGCCTACAGTAAAACGAGAGCACAGACCAACAGATATAAGCATAAACAGAAGTTCAAAGGAATACTGTTTTTCTCAGATTATAGCTGACTGTAACCATTAGTGTTCATTTCATTAACAAAAACTATGACACAAAATGGCGGCTTGCTTTTTCCCCATGACTAGACGAGGCCACAATGAGTTCATTAAATGATAACTGTGACTAAAATGTAGATTAAAAACAAAAACTTTACCAAAATCTCTCTTTATTTTTGTTGAAAAAAGATCAGATAAACATTACAGACTGCTGTACAAGCCTCTGCTACGATCTCTCATGTCTGCGGTTGCCAGATGTCAAGAGTTTAAATCCCCCAATCAGAGCTTTTCTCTTAAAGGGGTCATGACATGAGAAATCACATTTTCCTTGATCTTTTCGCATATAAGAGGTCTTTATATCAGTAATACTTCAAGTTCCAGAACTTAAAACGTCATCAATAAAAATAAAGCATTTACATAATCAAGTCGTAAAAAGCTTTTTTTGTATTTTGGATTCAATCATTTGCATACGACAAGGCCTACCTTTTACTTCATCGCATTGTTGTCCCGGCCCACTGGTGTCTGTTCAGTCAATGAGCAGCCAATCACAGCAGAGGGCGTTTACACTGACGTCTCACAGCAGCCAATCACAGCAGAGGGCGTTTACACTGACGTCTCAGACACGCCCCTTCAAACGGAGCGTTCAAATCAGAGGTTAAAATCAGGATAGGAAAAATACCTTTTATTTCTAAATTATGACAAATTTTGACGTAAAAATTATACTTACATGATAAGGAAACATAAAACAATGCAGTTCATGACCATTTTAAAAGGATATATTTTCTGCCTGGTGTTTTGCTTAATCTCTTGCAATCATGCTTGTGCTCTCCACACTGCGGAAGAAGCTCCATTGATCTGAAAACACAGACAATCATCTAAGATGGAGCTCATATTCTACTTAAATAAAAGTGTCATTCAGTCTGTCTGTGTTCCTTCACAACCGCTTGACTCAATCTGCCATTGGACATTTATCTGTGATCAACTGTAATAAATCTAAACATGAATCTCGACTATATTGTTTGAGTGTGGTTGACACAGATCTGTGTGGAGATGCAAAGTCTTTTTACTGTTGTTGGCAATAGAAAAAAAAAACATGAATGGAATTATTGGAATTACTTTGAGTGATTTCACCGTTTTAATTTTGAGAGAAGTTTCTTGTTTGCCCAATTTTCATAATGTAGACAGAGAGTGTGTTAATGTATATGATAAATAGCCTATAATAAATCAGAAAACTAGATGAGTGCTTATTAATTCTGATGAAATGTCAAAATCAATTTATATATAAATAATAATTAACAGAGTACACACACATATATTATGTAAACACAAACTTTTATTTTGGATGCGATTAATCGCGATTAATCTTTTGACAGCCCTAATATATATATATAGATATATATATATATATATATATATATATATATATATAAATTATATAATCATAACCACAATCGCTATATATATTTTTTTATTTTTTATATATTTACGCAATAAATGTATGTAATGTTTTCAAAGGAGGCATAATTATGTTGCAAACTTTATAAAAAAGACTTTCCACCGGAGTTTTGATTGTCGCATTTACAAGTCTTGAAATGCTAGTTTTCCCGTTTTCAGATATTTAGTGTGTTTGAAATGGGGATGGACACTGAGCGTGTGTGTGTGTGTGTGTGTGTAAGGACTGCTCTGGCCACTGCTAATCACAATGGAAACACCCCATGTGAGCGAAAGAAAGCTGGAACAATCCACTTACTGGCCTCTGTAATCTGGTTAACCATTAGGAGGTAGTTAAATCACACACACATGCCTGGAGCTTCTGGGCTGTAGGACGGGCACATGTTGTCAAAGGTTGCCAAGCTTTTAACATGTTAAGCATTTTCTGATTATGTTCACAATTCTTGTTTTACTGCCTTGTGGGGGTTTATTAGTTTAGTTTAATCATAACCACAATCGCAGTCACTCACACACACAGAGATCCAGCCCTGGAGCGTGATGACGGCGCTCAGGCAAAACCAAATGAAATCCCACAATCCAATTAAAGTGATCTGCTCATGCTGAGCTGTGCAGTCGCCATCCACAACAAACTCATATCTAATCAGTAGTGCCTCACTACGGCCCACTTTTACGGCCGTTTCGCAGGGACGCGCACACGCTGAGCTGTGCCTGATGGGCCTGTAATGTGTTTGCGTCAGTGGCTGTGCTGTTTTATGGGCCAGACAGACAGAGGGAGGACTGATTAGAACCGGAACAGCTGCTTATGAGATCCCGACATGACAGACCTCTTTCTGGATTTAGGAGCGTTATGGAAATGTGCTTGTCAACACATCCACTTCCCCGTTTAGCTACAGTGTGTGTGTGTGTGTGTGTATATTTCACTGTCCCTCTCTCTGTCTCTCAAACACACACCTTCCAAAAGACGGCGAAATAACGCTTCACATCAGTTCACTCCGCCTTAGTCATCAGTCGTTTGACCTTGAATATGTACGAAGGTTCAGCTCAGTTGTTGTAGGCTTTTCCAGACAGAACACGTATTTTAAAGCAATACTCAGGGTTTCATGCTTTATGCTGCTGTCTGTTACCACACTGGAAACCCCAATAAGTCGTCAAAACTCAAAAAAATTGAGGCAATCAGTTAAAGTTAAGAAATGTAAAGTTTAAGCAAACAAAACTTGCCGATTTTTATTTAGAACTGCATATTATACATTTTAATTGCTCTGAACTTGAAATATTTGAGTAAGCTCATTTATACATTTAACTTGATAAATATCATGCAATCTCAAATTTTTAGTGGTGGAAACTTGGCTATTAATTCAATAAATGCCACCTTGCTAATTGGTTAGAGAATGCTTTGGTAGCATTAGCATAGCACTTGCTGAACGAGGACAGCAATATAATACATTTATCATAAATCTGTTCTCAAACTAAGCTCATGATCCACTCGTCCCCATGATGGACACACTATAAAAACACAACATAACAGAAACTCTTCTACACTAGCCTAACACAACATGAAACACTAATAAATCTCCCACTTAACATTAACACACACACAAAAAAAAAAAACATAATACAACAATTTTGGCATTACTGTACCTTTTGAGTGTCATGGCAAAGCATGCTGGGAAATAGAAATCCCAGCCCAGTTTCGGTTAAATTTAAATGAGTCTAAATTAAAAGAAATGAGTTCATAAAACTCAAAACAATGAAACAATTCAGATTACTTAAAATGTGTCAGTTTTGAGAACTCAAAAAAAAAAATCTGCATTTGTATGTACAAATTTGTATAATTTGAGTTGCCTGTACTCAAACCAATGAATTATTTTGAGCGCCAGGGTTTACAGTACATTTTGACTAGTGGTCGACTAGTATTTAACTATACTAGTATATAAGTTTTTCAGTTTGATCGGTGGTGTGTTGAAAGCAGGGCTTTTATTTTGACATCATTTAGGGTCATGAACATGCATGTAAAGTTTCAACACGCTGATGTATTTTTACATATACACACACATTTACCCGCATATTTTAATGTTCTAAGGCAATTGTAGAGACCCAAAATAATAACATTTCTTGGTTATATTTTGTTATTTTAGTTTTTTACTAACCTATGAAGCTAAAAAAAAATTGCTTTTCCCCATTTTTTTCAATACAGAAATATTTTTTTGTATGCCACAAATGGTAAAAATTAGCTATAATGTTTTTTTTCAATCTATCTGAAATACTACTTAACTTACATTGTTTTTCTTGAAAATGTGTGACCTTTTCTCATTTAGGGTCATTAACATGCATGCAAAGTTTCAACATGCTGTTGCGTTGTGAAATGTGCATATCAAAATTTTATACACTCTTGCTGTTTGTTTGTCAATTTGACCCATGAAGGAAAGCTATTCAAAAGCAACTGTTCAGACACAAAATATAAAACACTTTGTTGTATGTCAGAGCTCTTCAACTCTAGTCCTGAAGTGCCAGTGTCTTGCTGAGATTAACAACTTCAATCTTAAAAATAGTGGTTAAAAGTATTTTTATAAATCGTAAATTTAGATATTTATTCTTTGTAATGTGTGAAAAGTATTGATATTAAATGTGAATTGTTTGTACCTGATTGTATGTGTTTTTTCATAGTGTGATTTTTGGGGAATTGTATTGAATCCAATTAGGGTCAATTTGACCCGGACCATAACGAGTGTAACCAGAAATCGAACAGTGCACGAGGGATATAAGATATTAGCATTGATCATAAAAATAAAAAAAAGTTGGTTGATCACAAATTTTGACATTGCCAAATGCACTTCCTAGCTCTAATGGCAGTGGCAACGACTGTGAGCTTCTGAAGAATTGAACTGAAGTCTTGCTTGCATCTGATCCAAACCTTTTTCTCGGCACACATGTCACAAACATCGATTATTATCTGTGATGATTGTGAAACTAAAAATATGCGTCTGATGGATTTCATTTCACTGAAGCTGTGCGTGGTCATATGTATTTCTTTATTATGACAAGTACTTAATCAATAGATACTCCAACAAATAAGTGTTCTTATTATTTTAATAAACACGGACCAGATCCGAATCAATGCACAGTATATCCACAGCTAATACAATTGGGGAAAATGGCAAGCTGTCTCTATCGCTCTTTTCTTTGAACATTATTATTCATGGGTTTTAACCGTATAGCAAACTATCAATAATGTGACAATCGTTCTCATCTGTCAGGTTTTCCTACCACAACGCCTCGTTTTGACTTTCCCCTACTCTTATTGTATGCTATGAGAGATTGAGATCCATATAGTTTGTATTTACCTTATACTGTTTAATCATGCTTTATGTAAACAGCTCGGCTGGTTCTCTTGTACTTTTCTTGTGGCGCGAGTGTACGTTTCTTTAGAGATAGACGGATTGCTGACATCCCTCACTGTGTTACAGCTTTGAAAATGTAAGAGTGTTTGAAAGCTGTTTAATTTGCAGCTGTACACACGGGCAGGGAAGTGTGTGGGTGCCATGTTTACCATTCAGACCGAAATGAATCAAGTTGATGAATTATGGACAAGAGATTGTTATGACTTCCACATTAGTCAGTTTGCTATTTTCACCAAACTGCCCAATGTAGACCTTTGAAAGGCTTATTAGATGTGAAGTAAAAAAGCAACGCACACTTTTATCATGATTGTGTTTTTTGGGTGTGTTTTCATGTTTTCATTCAGTGTGATTACAGTGTTTCCCACAGGATTCTGTTAGATTGGCTCTCAAAGTGTTTGAATCCAAGGACCCTATTGTCCAAAGACAATATCTGAAGATATTTCTGGTAGTTTTGCTATAGTAACAAAGCTGTTCTTTTTAAAACTTTTGGCATTATAGTAAAATAATCACAAATATTTCAAATTAATAAATTCCATAATTGCAATTACCTCATGGTTTCTACCAGTTTTCGATTACAGGTTTTTAAAATGATTTTTAAATCATAAATAGCAATTTCTACCTGATTAAATATTTTAGAGCTTGGCCAAATTGTGTATGTAAATTCATTAAAAAAATTTCTTGACTTCTCCAGGAATCACACTTTTAAAATTCCTTCAAGTTGTCCAAGAGTTGAAAACCCTTGTTCTTAAAGAAATGGTATTTGTTAAAGCGAACACATGACATTTAAGAAATATGATTTCATCTTTACATGTTGATTTTTAGCTGAATTAACTTATTTTAAACATGGTTTTGTCTTATTTTAAGACTGCAGTCTCCTTGTAGGCCCTGCATCATGGCTGTCGGTTGAGAATCGCTGCCCCTCATGCTTTCTCGAAAGAAAATGTGGTACATTTTAAAGTACAATTAATCAATATGGTGCACTTTGAGAGCAAAAATAATAGCTTAGACCTCATTCAGTGACCAAATTGAACTAAACAGCTAAAAAACTAAAACTTTTCTTTGCATTGACTCAAACCTCTTTTTAGTTGTGATAGTCTTTAAGTCCACATTACATTAACACTGGCGTTTTTAGGAAGCTAAACAATTAGAATACTGCAGAGTAGTTTTTTTTTATTATTTCTTCACTAGTATTAAACACTCGAGCTTTTATTTTGGTGGAACACTGCAGGTATGTGGTTTCTGCCACACCAAGCGGAATTACAAAAATAAAGCGCATTTTCAAAAAACCTTGCAAACAGCATGTGTTGCTCCTCCCACAACTCAAACATCACAAATACAGCTCTTACGTGTGCTTGTGAAGGCATGTCTCAACAGGTGAAAGTAGGCTACTTTCAAGAAAAGGAAAAGATCCATATTAGGAATATTTTTTAGCTGTGTAGTTTTGTGTCATGATTACGCAAATGAGTCGGCTAATCTGGCTCCGCCTGCTACATTCCAAACCCTGGAAACTACTCTTTTGGGGGAGATAAACCCATGAATGGCATACTAATAGTAGTCAATGGACACTGAACTTGGTTAAGAGAATGTATTTCAACATAAAACAATCTTACATACTTCACATTTAGGTTTATGGGCCCTATTTTAATGATCTGAGCGCGTGGTCTGAAGGTCCACTTTTGATAGTTTAACTACGGAAAACTATCGGGCCGGGCGCATGGTCCAAAAGGGTTGTACCTCGTCTCTTAATGAGTCATGGGTGTGTTTTGGGCGTAATGCAATAAACCAATCAGAGTCTCATCTCCCATTCCCTTTAAAAGCCAGTTACGCTCGCACCATGGCGGATTCACTCTTTACATGGAGGAAAAACGTAATGCTTCTCCAGAGAGGAATCCTTTTATGTTTTATATTTAAACATGTGTGTGTAATAATCAAAGTGTTGGGTTTGTGCACGCTTATAGGTGCATATTACTAACACACCCTTTAAATAACACAAAAAATATGCGCTATTGACTTTAGAGCAGGTTTTTGTTGGTCTAACACACCTGGTTTTCAGACCAGCATGCCCATGGGCGCACAGATGGGTGCGAGGGCATTTGCTATTTAAACAACGTGGAGCTGGACGTGAAAATGAGAACTGCGTCGGGCTGAAACTAGCAAAAAACACTTGCGCCGCACCTGGTACCACATTGCGCCGGCTGTATGATAGGGCCCTATGTGTTTACTTAATGGTTTATAATCACTTTTCATTATAAAACTTTACAGCATTTCACTAAATTTGTAATGAAAAGTGATTATAAACCATTACGTAAACACATAGGGCCCTATCATACACCCGGCGCAATGTGGCGTCAGGCGTGCATATGTGGACGCAACCAGGTTTATTTTTCACATTCAGATAATCTCCATTTTATGTGAAGATTATCTGAATGTGAAAAATAAACCTGGCACAAGTTGCGTCCACATATGCATGTTAAACTCACAGCACTTGCAGAGATGCAGTTTGCAACATTTAGTGTGAACCGAGCAGCTCTGAAAACAACAGATCACGAGCTGTACGTGTACAAATGAACACGGTTCTGCGCTTCGCTCTGAAACACAGAGTGCAACAGACTAGGGGTCGACCGATATGGATTTTTTAGTGCCGATGCCGATTTTTTTTCATCAGCCTTAGCCGATGACCGATACAGGCTGCCGATTTTCTTGAGCCAATATTTCGAGGCCGATACTGCTTTTGCTCCCGCAATTTACAACATAAAAATGACACAATGATCAGGATGATAACAATTTAAAGCTTACAATTTAAAAAAAGGAACATTTATTGAAATAAAAAAAACAATATTTAACAAATAGTAAAAACAGGTGAGGTAGAACAAGAAAAAAAAAGAGTTCAGTGGTGAAAATAAGTTCTGAAAATAAATATTTAAGCATAAATAAAATAATTACACTATTGCACACAGTATCAACAAGCAAGCAGTATAATAAAGTGCACACTGACTGTACTATACTTCATTTTAAAACTATTTACAACCTAGTCATTTAATGGTTACACTCTAAAAAATGATGGGTTAAAAATAACCCAAGTTGGGTTGAATATGGACTAACCCAGCAATTGGGTTGTTTTGACCCAGCGATTGGGTTAAATGTTTGCTTAAAACAACCCAATTGATGGGTTAGTCCATTTTCAACCCAACTTGGGTTATTTTTAACCCAGCATTGTTTAGAGTGTAGGTGCACTTCACTTAATCTCTTGTAGAGCAACACCAGTGGTGATTCAGGAAAAAAATCTCCCAATGCTCCACGTGAAACTTCAGTCTTTCCACCTTTTACCATCGTGTCAATGCTCAATTGATTTTGATTAATATGCGCGAGGGAGGGAGAGCAAGACAGTTTGAAGACGGTGAGAGCTGCCCTGTGGACGCCTGTCTGTAAATAATGCAGGGGAAAAATATCGGCAAATATCGGCCGGCCGATATATCGGTCTAACACTACAACAGACTATAATTATGTAGTTAAGTCACAGCCTTTTGCGATTTGATTATCACACTAAGCCAAATCCCAATTTCTCCATGTAAAAATATGTTGGCTTCATTATATAACTGTGATGGGCCATTGCATTCAACACAGATTGTCTTTAGCATGGACCTAATTTTATGTGACATGCCCCAAACTGTTCTATTAAACATGTCCTTTTATTTATGTAGGCTATTTCCTTTGTAATTTTAGCATGTGTGGGATCAGTAGCCCATATTGTTCTGTAGTTCTCTTTGCATCACCAAAGAAACACCCCTCAGCCTTCCACATGAAGCCACAGAGCAAACCCCAAAGAGCAGACGCCACATGGCAGCATAGCGCTCGAGGCCAGATTGGATTTTTTTCCCATCCTGAGGAAAGAGAACATAGGGGTCTTACTGTCCCTTCAAGCAGGGGACAGGGGAGAGATATTCATAAAGGTGGGCTCAGATATGAATAAGTATCCTGAGTCCAGCTCTGATAACCCACGGGTGGCCAGCGCCCCTCTGCCCAGTGCTTGGTTCCTGACAAAGACGGCTTTGTGACCACTTATCCTGTCTGTACAGTGGTGGGAGCTCATACGGATAATCGCTCTAATCTAGTTAAGGTTAAAAGAGGGCCATGACTGAGAGCTGGCCTTACACATACAAATCTCTGCTCGCAAATCACGTTTTAGGCCCAAACAAGAGAGGTGTCATATTGATTATTCTAATAGGAAGCTAGCAGCGCTGTTTACCTCCGGCCAGCCAGTCACATCAGACAGATGGGATGAGAGAGAAAGAGGCAGAAGGAGAGAAAGAGAGGAAAAAAACAAATCAGTAGGTTAATTCATTATGTGTATTCATGTATTACGATTTGGTATATGTATATATATTTATAGAAATAGAGCAGAGATAATTGAGTAATAGGGCATTTTCCTGTACTAATGCCATCTAAATTCCCTAGTGTATGGCTTAATGAGTGGCATGAGTGGAATAGCTCAATGTGGTGGAGTACATGTACTAACCACTAGGCCGTAGCACCAGACTCATTGTTTTCCTGGTCAGTGTTTTCAGTAGTTGGTGCCAGTACCAGTTAAATTTCACGGTTCTCTGCATTAATTTCTTTTCCATAGCAAAAAACTATTGGAACTATTTAAATATTTAAGTATTAGTATATTAGTAATATTAAGTAAATAATATATTGAAATAGCACGTAGCCTTCAAATATTTTTTGAAGTAAACATTGCTGTAAAGAACCATGCTTTGATAATCACTTTTCATTATACAATTTTACAGCAGTTCACTAAATTTGTAATGAAAAGTGATTATAAACACATAGGGCCTTATAATACAGCCGCTGCAATGTGGCGTCAGGCGTGCATATGTGGACGCAACTTGTGCCAGGTTTATTTTTCACATTCAGATCATCTCCATTTTATGTGAATATTATCTGAATGTGAAATTAAACCTGACACAAGTTGCGTCCACATATGCATGTTAAACAGCACATGTAGAGATGCAGTTTGCAACATTTAGTGTGAACCGAGCAGCTCTGAAAACAACAGATCACGAGCTGTACGTGTATGAATTAACAAAATGCTTTGAAAAAATAAAGAACCATGCTTTGAAAGTGCTGTAAAGAACCTTAATGGTGTTACAAAGAACCTTTAAAATAATAGTCTATTTCCATGTTAGTTGGCCTGACGTCGGCATACTCAGATTCTAGTCACAATATTCTGCTCCATTGTGCAGAGCGACGTGTGTTGAGCGACGAATCGTTGTCAACAGAACTCAACTGCACGCACACTGGACGAAGTAGAAGAAGAGTGTAAACGATCTTTGCCGGTGTTGTAAAAATAATTTAAGGATACACGGAGTACTTTCCAACACGATCATCATATTTTAAAGAAATAGTAAACAAATAAGTTCTCCATTTAGTAAACAAATTCAACCCAAGCGCTCTGTTACTGTTGATCATCTGTCCATCATCGTCTAAAGCCCGCCCTGACAATTTGATTGGTCCAAACAGCTCTGGTTCGAGCATAGTTGCTCCACAACAGATCAAGTCCAGACCGAATTTAATGACCTCAAATGTTGTGGGCGGGGCTAAGTTCGGCTGGCATCCAGGCTACATGTTAGTATTTTCACCAGACAAAATGGGTTTAACTAGGCGCCACGGTCGAGTTTACTCGACAAGATGCGGCACTGAATAAAATGGCCGATTTTGTCAAATAGGGTGTCAAATTTCATTCGACCTCCCCTCCACTAGATGGCAGACATGTCATACTTCATCCCGACTCAAAAAAACGTCATGCTTCTATACAAAATCTTCGAGCAAGAGCGCCTATCAGAGTGTCTACTGTGTGTAGTAAATGGAAAATCTCTACATCAAAAGGCCGACCGTTACATGCATTTGGTTTGTTTCTACCATTTATTAGTAATGAATTAAAATTTGTTTACTATTTACTATTTACCTGAGCATTCAGTATTGTGCAATATAGCATACAGAAGGAGAGGGACATTTTGGGGAGAAAGAAGTGCTGCATTTTATAATTTAAACGTGACTTTTCATGAGAATTCTATAATCCAAGATGGCAACCACCATATGACGTCATAATATGCAAATTAGATGGGAACATGTAATCCCTACATACACTTTGGGTCATCCTTAATATTTCTCTAATTTACAGAAAGCCTCTATCTTTTATCACTTTTAAGATATAGCCTTTTGAAATTAAGATGTCAAAATCGAACGTTTTAGGAAAAAACAGCTGGCGCCTAAAGAGTCAAGACAGTTATTTGTATCATTTGCTCCAGTATGTCATTAGGGAATATCAGTTTACATTCCCCTTTTGCCATTAATTGTAATAATCCAGTAAGATTTTTGTGTGCACAAGGAGTCTGACAACAGCCGGTAAACTCCACATGGAGATCTGATCTCACCGTCATCGACAGACTAAATCCAGAAGAACTGTGGCAATGTCTTCCAGGACATTTTAAGAAACTCTTTATGTGACAATGAACACTTGAGTTCAACTTAATAATTTGTTACATTTATATAGTGCTTTTCTAGGCACTCAAAGCACTTTACATATAGAAGGGGGGAATCTCCTCAACCACCACCACTGTGCAGCACCACCTGGATGGTGCGACGGCAGCCATCTTGTGCCAGAACATCCACCACACACACCAGCTGATTGGTGGAGAGGAGACCGAGTCATGAAGCCAATCATATATATATATATGGGGATGATTAGGAGGCCATGATGGACAGGGGCCAATGGGCAAATTTGGCCAGGATGCCGGGGTTACACCCCTACTCTTTATCAAAGGACATCCTGGGATTTTTAATGACCACACAGAGTCAGGACCTCGGTTTAACGTCTCATCCAAAGGACGGACGCTGAATTTTCAAAAGTATGTGAAGTATATAAAGTTTGCCGCATGGAAATACATCCATGAGTTTCGCACACTGGTCTGAACATTTGTTTTTGATTTGGTTTACAGTGTTTAAAACCTGACATTTCAGCGTTTCTTTAGACATAATCTCATGTTTGTGAGACAAGTATTCACTAAGCTAGAGTTCCTTTTCTGAAGACTATCTGAATGAACGTCTTTGACAGAGAGGCTGCAGATTGTGCATCATGTTTGATTTCTTTATTTTGCAAAAAGCACAACAATTAGTTTTTATTGTGACTGTACTCAAAAAAAAAGAAACTTAACAGATTATAATGATGTATAACACTTGCCTGAATGTTAAAAAACGAAAGACACTGATAAGAAAAAAGCGAGCCGATCGCGCCGGCGCGACCGCCGTCTCGAGAGGGTTAATGTAGGGACATCGACATAACATTTTCACTCCCCTAAACATGATGCGGAACAAAACGTGATTGGTTGCTTTTCATGTCCGTCAGACGGCCTGTGGGCAGTCCTTGGCCAGTGTGAAGGTTTGGCTACGTGAGACTACGTGCACATGTGCAATGGGAGGCAAGCCCATATTCTCTTACCATAGCGACAGTGACCAAAGTAATATCAAAGTTGGCAACGTCCATAAAACTAAAAAGTCTTATTACTTTTCTCATAACAAAATGCCAATCAAGTTCATCTGCCAAACCTTCATTACCCAACAGCAGCTTCTATATCTGGGTGTAGAGCGGAGCATTTGAGTTGTGCGTAGAACATACAAAACTGACATGAGCAGCTCAGGTGGAGAACAGGGACTGGATCTAAAATCATCTTCAGATGACACACAGCTCACACTAGACAAGCGTTTGTGCAGCACAGAGCGGATCTCACGCTGTATAATTTGACAGACCAGTCCAGTCCGGTTCTGTTCACACACCGCAGGTTTTCAGAGGACGAAGTTGTGAGTCCTGAAAAGTCCAGGTGTGAGTTCGGTTATAGAATGCGATTGACACTCCCGTAAATAATGAACTGTGTGCGAACGTAACCGTAAGGAATCAAATACAGGACTGACCAAGGTATTCTGTTGCTGTGTGAATGTGTCTGAATTCGCCAGAGGTTCCCTCAAGATTTTCCTATGGGTTTTTATAAAGGGGGTTTTTATAATGGGGTTTTTCAATGCATGAGTAAAGTAAGGTCTGTGTTAAACATTGACGATACTTGGACATTTTGTTCTACAACGTAAGTTACACACACTGTTCTTATCTAGTTACTTACATATGATTTTTTACATAAACATAACAGCTTTTGCCACAAACTTATCTCCGTCATACTGATACCACAAGACCTCGATTAGAAATATCATGTTTTAATATTGCAAGTTTTCATGGGACGAGATCTCGTCACACCCTTACCAACAGCCAATAAGTCTGAATAAAGAGTGGATTTTGGCTTATTTAAACACGTCTGACTGGCCATTGTGTGACCAATGCTCAATGCCTCAAAAATCACGAAGTAAATAGAAACATGTGATGCTCTTCACAGAGCGAGGGCACAAATTCGCCAGGTCTGTTTTGAAAGCTGCTGCCTAACAGTGAGTACCAAGATGAGTTGGGCCGATAGACGATGGCTGACCGATATATCACGATGTTGAGCCGGCATTGTGATTTCCCCACTCCCGCAAATAATGAAGTTGTTCCCAATTACAATGCAAATTACATTCAAAACCGTTCAATGAAAACAATTTAACCACTAAAGATTTTATTATGCAAAAAACGGCTACTAGATGTTTAACGCTAACTAAATATATATTCAAATGGCAGACTGCGGTCTGTATCTGGAGCCTGGCATGTTTCCATCTGGACCGCGTGACAGAACGATAGCACCATTTTCCTGTTTCTAGTTGAAGTGAGCAGAGCGTCAAAACAGCGTTGCGGATCTCCACTAGCACTCAGGATCGTTTGTGCTAATGATAGTTCAGCTCTATATCCTCGTGTTTTATCTAAAGCCAAACGCGCTTCATTCAAGCCCTTTCAGCTCTTTTTTCTCCAGACGCATGGCACATTAACGGAGCTTAGCCCTCAAACACGACCCCCAATGTCATCGTCCATCGTCCATTTCACTGTAGACATCGCCCAACCCTAGTACCAAGATGAGTCGGTACTCAGTACTACTGCTACTGCAGAAAGAAGTATCATTACATTATTTGAACATCATTACTGACTTGGTACTGGTGCCGGTTCTTTAGGCAACACTAATGCTTCACTTTGAGCCTTCAGACTCTTGCAATAAAAAATCGTTCCATCAAATACTATAGTTCATCTGTGTTGCAGGCATACTAAAGACAGGAACTATTTGGTTTGTCATTTTTGAGCTTTATATTCTTGAACATGCTACGAATTTATGATCTGGAATTGGAGAAGAAAAGGTAGGAGATAAAACAGATGTTTTAGAAAAGAGGTGTTCAGCCTTGTGTTTTCCTTAACACTGTGTGTGTGAGGTTAGAGATTTCATATTGCTGTAAAGATCCAGTGGACAGGTGTGTGTATTATTCAGTGATGAACAATAGCAGGGCAGCGCTGCAGCTGATTACCTTGTTAACTCCAGAGTGCATGGCTGCCATTTGCAAATGAAGGGCTTGTTTCTCCCTCCTTCTCAATTCCTCTTCGATACCGTTTTTATTCGGTGCCAGCACCATCTATTTACCCGCTGCCATGACAGATGCCATGACATTGTCCGAATGCGCCGTGTTGGCAGCAAGAATATCTCCATGAGCCGTTTCAATACCTCCTGCCCTGTAACCAATTGAGCTCTGCCTCAGAAGAAGAAAAAACAGCAAGTTTGAAAACAAGTCATCACTCCACACAGAAACCTTTTGTTTTCATTGTGATTATTCAAATATAACTGACTAAGGATTAAATATAAGAGAGTCAACTCACTGTCTTTCTCCTGCTCTACATTATCTTCTTTTCAATCAGAAGTCTTTTTATCAAATCCCAATTAAATATTTTATCATTAGATATTTCGGTAACTCAATTAGTTTTTATTTTATTTTAGGGTTCTATTCTCGCTATTAAAGGGTTAGTTCACCCAAAAATGAAAATTCTGTCATTAATGACTTACCCTCATGTCGTTGGACACCCGTCAGACCTCCGTTCATCTTCGGAACACAAATGAAGATATTTTAGTTGAAATCTGATGGCTCTGAAAGGCCTCCATTGGCTCAATGCACGGTTCACTCTCAAGACCCTTAAAAGGTACTAAAGACGTCATTACAAAGTCCATCTCACTACAGTGGTTCTACAATAACTTTATGAATCAGCGAGAATAGTTTTTGTGCACAAAAAACCCTAAATAACGACTTATATAGTGATGACGATTTCAAAACACTGCCTCATGAAGCTTCGAAGCGTTATGAATCAGTGAGTCGATTCATGATTCGGATCGCGTGTCAAACTGCTGAAATTTGGCGATCCAAACTGCTGAATCGACTCACTGATTCATAACGCTTCGAAGCTTCATGATGCATTATTTTGAAATCGTCATCACTATATAAGTCGTTATTTAGGTGTTTTTTGCGCACAAAAACTATTCTCGTCACTCCATAAAGTTATTGTAGAACCACTGTAGTGAAATGGACTTTGTAACGACGTCTTTAGTACCTTTTAAGGGTCTTGAGAGTGTAAAGTGCCATTGTGCCAATGGAGGCCTTTCAGAGCCATCAGATTTAGACTAAAATATCTTCATTTGTGTTCTGAAGATGAACGGAGGTCTGACGGGTGTCCAACGACATGAGGGTAAGTCATTAATGACAGAATTTTCATTTTTGGGTGAACTTACCCCTTAACTAGTTGCTTATTAGCATGCATATTACTAGGATATTGATCTGTTTATTAGTACTTATAAAGCACACATTAATGCTTTATTCTGCATAACTTCATTCTACATCCCTTAATCCTACTTGATATCTAAACTGAAACGATACAAAAACTAACTTACTTACTATTAATAAGCCGTACATTTGGAGTTTATTGAGGCAAAAGTCATAGTTAATAGTGAATATTTGTTCCCTATTCTAAAGTGTTACAGATATTTTATATTCTCCTAATGATAGTTCTGATTTTTTTTTTTTTTTAATAAATTAGACAGACAGAAAAATGAATAGAATGTTAAGTGCTATTCTTAATTCCATTCAAAAAGTAAATTTTGATGATTATAACTGACAACTAAGGAAAATCCCAAAGAAAATTAGAATATTGTGAAAATGTTATATTTTGAAGACACCTGGTGCCACACTCTAATCAGCTAATTAACTCAAAACACCTGCAAAGGCCTTTAAATGGTCTCTCAGTCTAGTTCTGTAGGCGACACAATCATGGGGAAGACTGCTGACTTGACAGTTGTCCAAAAGACGACCATTGACACCTTGCACAAGGAGGGCAAGACACAAAAGGTCATTGCAAAAGAGGCTGGCTGTTCACAGAGCTCTGTATCCAAGCGCATTAATAGAGAGGCAAAGGGAAGGAAAAGATGTGGTAGAAAAAAGTGTACAAGCAATAGGGATAACCGCACCCTGGAGAGAATTCTGAAATAAAATCAGGTCTGACGATGACCTATCCTGTGACTTCAGGCCAGCCTAAAGCTCAACTCTTATTCATGCTTACATACTGTCAAACCTGTTGCTTCACAGTGTTTTGTCAAATTGTAACATTGAAAGCATAATTTGTTGTGACAAATTATTTTGGGTTTACGTTTTTTTTTGTTTTTTGCTTGACAGCCCTAGGTCCCACCCAATTTTGTTGTATGGATAAGAGCAGTGAGAGCATTCTTTAAAATATGTCCTTTTGTGTAACCTAAAGCCAACAATCCCTTACACAGTCGCATACTGTGTCCTGTTGAATAAAGCTAGTTGAACAAATGTGAGTTTTAGCCCATATAACTATGCTCGCTATAAATGTTCTCTGTCACCTTAGGGTTTGATTCAGAGTTTTTGATTAACTCTGGAGTGTGTGCATCTGAAAGTGTGACATCTGAAGCGAACAGCCAATCACATGAAACATGGAGAGCGTCAGTTTGATTCACTTCTTACGAGAGTCATGCAATTGACTTTTCTGCTGAAGATTAAGAAAGTCATTCTACAATAAATAAATAAATAAACACATTTAAAGGGCGGGAAGAAACACCACTGCTGCAGTGAAGGATTGAGAAAGACTATATCAATGCAAGTACATCAACTCGATTTATTCAGCTAATAAATTTAATACAAAACATGCAAGCTTGCTCATAAAAGCTTTACATATAAGCTTAGTTATTTTTTATTTATATGTATATATTTTTAATAATTTAAGTTAAAAGCGTTATTTGTCAAAAATATAATGTGTGTAATGCATCAAGTGTATAAAATAAGTAATATATCATTAATGTAAAATAAAAAATAATAAATAATTAGGGCCAGTTTTCTGTGAACTGCTTTAATTTTGTCACTGGCAAAATGATTAACACCTGGTAGTACGGCCTTTTTGTTAAAATAACTGCAATCACACACTTCCTAAAACCATCGGAGAGCTTCCTCCACCTCTGTACAGGCGGTTTTTCTCACCCCTCTTGTGCAAACCTCTTCAGTTGTCCCAGAATGGTGCATTTCTTATATCTACTGTCAGATCTCTCCACAAGTATTCAATGGGTTTTAGATCTGGACTCATTGCTGGCCCCTGCAGAACAGTGCAGTGTTTAGTCTTGAACCATTTCTGGGTGCTTTTTGAAGTGTGTTTGGGGTCATAGTCCTGCTGGAAGACCCATGACACTTTCTGATATTGCATCCAACATTGTGTCCCAAATTATTCGCCATGATCAAGGCACCCCGTGCCAAAGGCAGCAACGCAACCTGAATGTTCGACTGTAGGGAACGTGGCTTCTTCACAACATTACATACATACAGTGGAAACAGGAACATCACAGTCTGTGGAAATGCTCCTTTAGCCTTGAGATTACCCTTGGCTACAGTCTGGTGTCTGACCTCTTCAGATTATTTCATTTGACCATGCTTATTAGCCGAGACTTTGTCACTTTACTCACCACAGATTGGTTGAATTTTGGTTTGTAATCTCTTACTTAGCCATGTAGCGTGAGATACCAGGTAATGAAGACCAACCAAAAACAATCCACCTTCTTGAGAAACCTGAGTTTGCTCCGACTAAACTCAATCTGTCTAAGAACCGGCTTCATGCAACAGGCAGTAACACATTTTCTTTATCTTGTCGTGGCGTGATCCAGTCTGTTAATGTACTTCATTATTTACTGTGTTACAGTAACAGTTTATCACTTTCATGTAGGTATTGGTAAGTTCTTTTAATATGTATTAATAATATAACAGGCTCACTGATGCAAGGAAAAGCAACTTATGCAGGAGCCTGAGGGCAGAATATAAAGTTAATGTCAGTGCTCCACATTTCTGAAGATAACACTACAATAATGCACTGGTGTATTAGCCTAGTTTTTACTGTTTGCAAAAATCGTGTTGTCCAAGCAATGAGTCTTTCTAATAGGTTGATAAAACTCAACTTTCAAAACTACCAAGGTAGACCAAAGTGTTGTGGAGAGAGAGAATTACAAGAAAAATACAATAAAATAGCTAACCTAAATCATAAGATTCATTATTACAAACTTATTTAAATGCAAATGAAAATAAATACATCTTAAGTCTGCTTTCAAAGACAATAGCAAACCATTCCACACTCTTGGAGATGCCCCGGGAAAAGCAACATAATGAACATAATGCAAATGAAAGTCATCCAAAAGGGCATACTTTTATAAGACTTGCACCGTATTCAATGTCATTTGAAGTCCTATTATTTCTGTAGTCACTCCCTGTGACAAAAGCAGGTTTAAATGTGTGTGATTTTCTAAATAGCAACTACTCCTCATTATAAAGCAATGTTATTATATGGATTTTTATCATATTGTTTTGGAAAGACACATGGGTGTGTAAATAATGATTCCTGTAAATGAACAGTTCACCCAAAAATGTAAATTTGGTCATCATTTACTCACCCTAATGCAGACATGTTCACAAGTCCCTGCGGTCCAAGTCAAGTCTCAAGTCTTTAGGGTCCAAGTCAAGTCTTTGTTCTATTTTTAGCAGTATTTTTTTCAGCTAGTTGTTATAATTAACAGTGTATTAAACTATCAAAACAGATGACTTTTTACTTTAAAATTGCATAATAAAGCACACAAAATACTACTTAAATCATTACTATTACTTTCCAATTTTGTACAACATTAAACCATTTAGAACCACCACAAGGGGGGAAAAGTGCTGTGTATTTTGAGCCGTAGTTTGCTGTAGATCTCAAGCAATTCTGGATAATGTCGTCTTCCAGTGAGCGCCCGCGGTAACATCCTGTGTATAGACAAGCGTTACAGTAAATGACACAAAGAACAACATTTGTGTTTGTGCAATCCAGATGCAAATTAACTTGGTAAATCTGGATTATATGCATATGTTAGCAAATGGACTACTTTGGGGTAAAACATTTATTCGCTGGGATATTCGCTGCTGCAGCACATATTTGTGAACCAATGAATAGTAAAAGGTGGCGTTTCGAGCTGTCATGTGGGGTAGTAAATAGAGAACATAATCGGGAATGCTGTGTTAAAAGACTTGCATTTTTTCCACAAGTCTCAGTCTTCAAATCCATGTCAAGTCCCAGTCGCAGACTCGAGTTTCCATCTCTGCCCTAATGTCTTTCCAAACCCATATGACAGCGATCAGTCACTGTTAAGCTAAAAAAAAGTAAAATAAAATAAAATAAATAAAGCCACAGTCAAATGTATTCTTCAAACTATCTTCACAACTTTACAATAATGTCCGAATAGTTGACGGGAGTTAATGCTTAAACTAACAATGAGCAATAAAGTTGTTTCAGTATTTATTCATCTTTGTTTTAATTTTTTTAAATAAAAATATGTTAATGGCAGCTCAGGTCCATTAAATAATATTAGCAGATGCAACTTTTGATTTGAATCATGCATTAGTAAATGTTGAAATAAACATTATTGTGAGGTGATTTTAACGAACTAAAGTTAACAATCGGAACCTTATTGTAAACTGTTACCTTCTTTTTTTTTTCGAAAGAGAAAGCCACACATGTTGATGATGACGAGGGTGAGCAAACCACATTTTTATTTTTAGGGGAACTATCTATTTGTTTTCAAACTCTCATCTGGCTCTTGAACACTTGTCTTGTCCACAAGCTGCCGCAGAAAGAGCAGCTCTGACCACACGCTGGCCTCTATTCCACATGAAAACAGAAGAAAGCTCAGTCTTGTGTTCAGAGCTGATGCGTGGCAGAGTTGCCATCTAACCCTCCAGTCTTTCTTTCTCTCCTTTTGTCTCCTATGATGGACCAGTGGAGAGTTTTCCTGGTTTTTAATAGATTTTGAATCTCTGCTGTGCTAGGATTATGCTAAGAGCCCAGTTTTGTTATTTATAAATCTCTCTATCCCACCCTCTCTGTTTCTCACTCTCTTTTTAGGGACTTGAGCTCTAAAAGAAGGGAGGTTTTGATCTGATTAAAGACTCACTGGCCAGCCTTTGCTATTATCAACCTACTTATGCTGAAATGTGATGGTGGCAGCCTTACCAGCACTGTGTGCGTGTGTGTGTGTGTGTGTGTGTGTGTGTGTGTGTGTGTGTGTGTGTGTGTGTATCCGCTTGCCCCTCCTCTCTGAACAGTTTAACAGAGAAATCAAAAGGGCCAGCAGTGCTATACACTCAGGAACACAATTTCAATTTCAATTCACTGCCGCTGCTAAGTACATGATATGGAGATGACAATCAACCTCCTTGTCCTCCATTTTATTGCATAGCCAAGTCTATCACTCTGCCACGCTCTTCTCGGCTCTGCTGTCATTTCCCTGCCACACAGGAAGCCGGAGAGACAGGAAGAGACATTGATGAGTGGATCATATGGATGAAGGATGCATCTCTCCATTATCATCATCTCCTTTAATAAACCCACCATAGTTTTTTTTTAATCAGGCATTGGACAACATATGAGCACTCACTGACACATTTGATGATGCATAATGTGACTTGCTTGATCTTGAACTTTTCTTCATATTGCCCACAAAACTCTCTTTCTCAGTCCATCTTCTCTGTTTAGACGGAGACAACTTTAAGGGGTCACTTTTTAAATGATTATATTCCTTAGCATTCACTTAAAATGTTTTTGAATTTCTTTGTTTAAAAAAACAGTCCAACATCCGAAATACCTAACCTTTTTCTGGACTGAAATGCTCAGGTTTGCAGCTGTTTGACCTTCAAAATGACAAAATGATATCAAAGTGTTACCCAACTTTTTGTTTCAAAATAAAAAAAACACATTTTTACCATAAGGATCTAAATGAAATCTACATGAACAAACATAAAAAAAAAACTCTTAATTTACAAAAGAGAACACATTCATGGATCGCTACTGACCAAAAAATATATGATCTCAAAATAGTATTTAGTAGTGATTAATAAAATCATTTGGATTGTCACTTCACCATAAATTGAACAAAACCTCACAGGTCTCATAATTGCCTGAATCGCCAGACTACGAATTTATAACTCAAATTAATTACCAAATTAGAAACTAATAACAAATTGAAACTACAATCCAACTTTACCCAGATACACACAGTACACTCACGTTGAGGGGTATGTGTTATATAGCAAATCTCCTACTTGATTGTTTATACGGCTGAAAAATGCGAACTTTATCATCACCCAGTAATGCATTAAAAGTTGGATACATCCTACTTTATATAGCAAATCGCTGCATGATTGTTTATATTGTTGCAAAAATGTAAACTATATGATCGCCCAGCTCTTTGTATAAAGTTGGATATATATATATATATATATATATATATATTAGGGCTGTCAAAAGATTAATCGCATCCAAAATAAAAGTTTGTGTTTACATAATATATGTGTGTGTACTCTGTTAATTATTATTTATATATAAAAACACACACAAGCATGTATATATTTAAGAAAAAAATAATATTTTTATATATAAAACATTTATATTTATATATATTATAGATTATATAAATGTATATACAGTATATACATGCAAATATTTCTTAAATATATACATGAATGTGTGTGTGTTTATATATAAATAATAATTATACACACACATATATTATGTAAACACAAACTTTTATTTTGGATGCGATTAATCGCGATTAATCTTTTGACAGCCCTAATACATATATATATATATATATATATATATATATATATATATATATATATATATATATATATATATATATATATATATATATATATATATATATATATATATATATATATATATATATATATATATATATATACTGTATATGTGTGTGTGTGTGTCCAACCTTATCCACATACATGCAGTGCACTCAAAATATATTATGTAGCATATCTCAGTTGCTTGATTGCTTGTATCATCAGAAAATGTAAACTGTATTATCATTCAGCTCTAATCGGCTTAATGCAACTAAGCCATGAAGATATAAAGATATTTCAAACAATAACATGATATTCTGTAAAGCTGCTATGAAACAATGTGTACTGTGAAAAACGCTATATAAATTTGACTTAACTTGACTTAAAACAGCTCAGATTCATCTCGTAGATGTTGATGTTCAGATGGAAAGAGCACAACCATTCATTAATTGTGTTAAGATGAGATTTACATGGTATTTAGAGTTAATTTCTGAAAAGCTACATCCATATTATTTAACAAAACATCGAAGCAAGGATTTTTTTTATAACATGCCCAAAGTTCATGCATGCCCTTTTGTTTTCTAGGACACCTTTGTGAACTTTATAAATCGACTAAAAATCACCTTGACTCTATCTGGTTAAAAAGTCCAGCCCAGTTTCAAACTTTTCTTTGGCCAATGTAGATTAGATTTAAAGCTCATAAACAGCTGCGTATCATCTTGACCGCTGACCGTATGGGTGCCCTGTGCAAAATATCCGCTTTCCAGGGGTCACCTTCGATTGAAATGCCCCTGCAGAGATGACATGATGCCCGTCTTAGTTGGTGCCCTATGCCCGAGCCTGCTTTGAGCTGTCTGCAGCACCTGTGAGACGCTGGCAGAAGCTGCACATTAATGCATCTGTGTGGAGCGCTGGGCTAAAAGCTTGCCCTCTGCTTTTCACTGACTTTCCAAACTCTTTCATTCTCTCACATTGACTAAAGATACTGTGTTAAGATATACTAATCTTGGCCATGTCAAGTAGTCTAAATACAGAAAAGAAAGAAAGAAAAAAAAACCCATAATGGATTTATTTGAAACCACAATGAAAGTGCTGCTTGGGCTTTAATTAATTCTGTCATGCCTCTGCAGGAGACAATATGATAGACAGAGAGAGAGAGAGAGATTGAGAACAGGAGCTTTCAGAAGAAAAGGATAATAACACATGGAGACGATGTAGCTGGGAATAAACACACACACACACACACACACACACACACACGTCAGTCAGGGCCTCTTGAATTTGACAGATTGCTCAGACATTTCCTATTTGGCACTATTGACCTGTAAGCAAATGGCTGGCATTGCATCGAGCTCTGTTAACACTTTGACTTGTTTGTCCTCTTTTACTTAATTAAGTCGAGATAAATAATGACCTCTTTACGGGAAGCCGTGTGGAGGGAACATTTTTTTTCCCCGTCCTTCATGCTGACTCCTCATTCATTGACCGATTTCCTCTTTATTAGCTCTCTTTGTTTTTCTAGGTTCTCTCTCTTTCCCTTTTATTTTATGTCGCTTTTCAATTTCAACTGCAGTTCCTGTTCAATTAAAATTTGAAAAAATTGATCAGCCAAAATATTTGCTTGCCCTTGTGTTATTCTAAACCTACGGAGCCCCTCATGTCACAAATATATGTATAATGTGGCCACAAATTAACAATTCGTTCCCACGACAGATACTACAGATACGTCAGCATGTTTTACTAATTTGTTGCCCAATAAATCCTGTGGACAATATATTAATTCATTCCCTTGTTTTACTAAATCCTGGCCATGTTGTTATCATTTGGGCTTGTCCCTTGTGTTAGTTATATCAAAACGAGGGAATTAATTTACTTCTCTCCTCATGGAATACAGAAGGGGAAGTTTAGGTAAATATTCACAATGGTCTTTCTGTAGAATGAAAGCATACCATCAAGGTCCAAGTCAAGACCATAAACACACTATATTGCCAAAAGTTTTGGGACGCCTGCCTTTACATGTACATGAACTTTAATGACATCCCATTCTTAATCATAGGGTTTGATATGGAGTTGGACCATCCTTTGCAGCTATAACAGCTTCAACTCTTCTGGGAAGGCTTTCCGCAAGGTTTAGGAGTGTGTTTATGGGAATTTTTGACCATTCTTCTAGAAGCGCATCTGTAAGGTCAGACACAGATGTTGGACGAGAAGGCCTGGCTCTCAGTCTCCTCTCTAATTCACCCCAAAGGTGTTCAATCGGGTTGAGGTCAGGACTCTGTGCAGGCCAGTCAAGTTCCTCCACACCAAACTCGCTCATCCATGTCTTTATGGAGCGACGCTTTGTGCACTGGTGCAGTCATGTGTGAACAGGAAGGGGTCGTCCCCAAAACTGTTCCCACAAAGATGGGAGCATGAAATTGTCCAAAATGTCTTGGTATGCTGAAGCATTAAGAGTTCCTTTCACTGGAACTAAGGGGCCAAGCCCAACCCCTGAAAAACAACCCCCACACCATAATCCCCCCTTCACCAAACTTTACACTTGGCACAATGCAGTCAGACAAGTCCCGTTCTCCTGGCAGCTGCCAAACCCAGACTCGTCCATGGGATTGTCAGACAGAGAAGCGTGATTGATCACTCCAGAGAACACGTCTCCACTGCTCTAGAGTCCAGTGGTGGCACGCTTTACCCCGCTGCATCCCACGCTTTGCATTGCACTTGGTGATGTAAGGCTTGGATGAGCTGCTCGGCCATGGAAACCCATCCCATGAAGCTCTACACACTGTTCTTGAGCTAATCTGAAGGCCACATGAAGTTTGGAAGTCTGGAGCTGTTGGCTCTGCAGAAAGTTGGCCACTTCTGCGCACTGTGACCCTCAGTATGCGCTGACCCCGCTCTGTGATTTTAGGTGTCCTACCACTTCGTGGCTGAGTTGCTGTTGTTCCCAATTGCTTCCACTTTGTTATAATACCACTTATTGTACACGCTTGAGTTCACTGAGCTCCTGAGAGCGACCCATTCTTTCACTAATGTTTGTAGAAGCGTCTGCAGGCCAAGTGCTTGATTTATACACCTGTGGCCATAGAAGGCTGGATTGGCTGGAAAATGTGCTATGTTTAATGCACAGGTAGTTCCATGTCATTTGAATCACCGTTCTATATTAACATTCAAGAGCACAGAAACTTCGCTACATTACATTTCTCAGCAATGGGGGGCTTACATCGCTATTTTGAAGTAATTCAATTCACAGTTTCGTTGTTAATAGAGAGAGAGAGTGAGAGAGAGAGAGAGAGAGTGAGAGAGTGAGAGAGAGAGAGAGAGAGAGAGAGAGAGAGAGAGAGACGCTGAACAGACGCAGGTACGAATCTCTCATCTCTCTCTCTCTCACACACTCTCTCGATAGCTAATTCACATAAATGCTATAATTCATTCATTTGAATGTAATCTTACGCACTACTTTATCTTTGTGTTTGATTTAAAGCTGGCAGAATTATAGATCTAACTAAGTGATAAAAATAACCTTAATATAATATACCTTAATATAAAGGGTTAGTTCACCCAAAAATTTAAATTCTGTCATTAATGACTTGCCCTCATGTCGTTGGACACCCGTCAGACCTCCGTTCATCTTCAGACCCAAATGAAGATATTTTAGTGTAAATCTGATGGCTCTGAAAGTCCTCCATTGGCTCAATGGCACGGTTCACTCTCAAGACCCTTAAAAGGCACTAAAGACGTCGTTACAAAGTCCATCTCACTACAGTGGTTCTTCAATAACTTTATAAAGCGACGAGAATAGTTTTTGTGCGCAAAAAAACCCTAAATAACGACTTATATAGTGATGACGATTTCAAAACACCGCATCATGAAGCTTCGAAGCGTTATGAATCAGTGAGTCGAATCAGCAGTTTGGAGGTTTGAGACGCGATCCGAATCATGATTCGACTCACTGATTCATAACGCTTAGAAGCTTCATGATGCCGTGTTTTGAAATCGTCATCACTATACAAGTCGTTATTTAGGGTTTTTTTGCGCACAAAAACTATTCTCGTCACTCCATAAAGTTATTGTAGAACCACTGTAGTGAGATGGACTTTGTAACGACGTCTTTAGTGTCTTTTAAGGGTCTTGAGAGTGAACCGTGCCATTGTGCCAATGGAGGACTTTCAGAGCCATCAGATTTACACTAAAATATCTTCATTTGTGTCTGAAGATGAACGGAGGTCTGACGGGTGTCCAACGACATGAGGGTAAGTCATTAATGACAGAATTTTCATTTTTGGGTGAACTAACCCTTTAATATACCTTCCCGGTTAAATATTGTGCCGCAAACATCAGTAACAGCTTTGACAAGTTGTCAATGCTGGCAAATGACCATGGGATAATCGGGATAATCCACGGCTAGCTGTGCGTTAAACGGTTTTAACAGAGGCAACTACTTTCTTTGCCTCCATGTCGTGCATTACAATCGTTTAATGCACAGCTGGCCGTGTATTATCGCTTACTAATCCAACGGCCCGTCGTCAATTATTCCTTATATACATCTATAGCATACAACTGGGCAGTGCTCATGTCTTCCACTTATGCGCACTGGCCTGTGTTTTGGCTGGAGTAGTTTTATGTTGATTGAGGTCATTATACGCTGAACTGTAGGATTCATAGCTCAAGGTCAACACGGATCCTGTTTCATCTTCCACCACTGTCCATTTAAACAATATAGAGCGCTTCATGACATGCTTCTCTCTCTAGCAAATTGTAAACCAGCCAAACAACCCCTGACACATTTTCAATATTATTACATTAAACCGAGTTTGATTGATAATGTAATATTGGGCTAAGGCAAAACATCAATCATGGCAAGTATATTAATTATTTAATATTGCACTGTAATTCAGAAATCGATGCGAGCATGTTCAGGGCGTACGGAGAGAGGGAGGGAATGAGAGGGAAGGGAAATCTGTGCTCCCCGCAGACCTGCAGGAAATGGACAGCATCTGTAGAGGGAAAAAAACAAAGATGAAGCTAAAAAAATGAAAAGGTGAAGATGTACCAGTTCAATAAAAATTTATATTCATTTGCCAATAATGTCTTCCTGTGTCTGCACTCAGCAGTGTTGTGATTCGGTTTGAAGGTCCTAATTGAATTGGGATGTTTTCTTCAGCCTCAGAGAGAGAGAGAGAGAGAGAGAGAGACACAATTAGAAGAATACAGTCATTTAGCCATAGACAGGGGAAGCCGCTAAATGACCAAAAAATAGAGATGGGGGGAGGGTGCAAATATAATAAGCACTTGTGAAATTGGATAAGTGATTATAAAAAGAAAACAGAATTAGTGTGATGAGGGGAAAGGAAAGGGAGAGTCAGAGGAAAAGAGGTGATATTGTCTGTTTTGTGAGTAATTGTTTACTGCTAATTGTTCTCCATTAAAGGATTACAGCTTTCTGTCACCACGGTAACCTGTTTTTAGCCAGTGCCCCCACTCATGTGTCTCAATAATGACCTATTTGAGTATCATCGGTTAGCTTGCACTGGCCTTTCTGTGCTCAGATGTAGATGGTCCCGCAGAAAAGCAATCATCAGGAAGTGACAGAATTTCTGTAGGAAGCAGTGAATCGTACCTGGAGAACGAGAGATGGATGGAGAGATGTGCTGGGAGTGTGGAGTGATGAAACATCTGGGGAAGAGGGGGTAGAGTGGGTTTCTCATGGGGTTTTGTGTCCCTGATTACTGAAGCCATTTCTGAGCTGCCACAGGCTAGTTAACGTCATGTTTCCAAACTACGCTTCTTTGTC